>NC_058132.1:442967692-443147905 GCF_016433145.1 Gracilinanus agilis
ACATCAATCCTTCATGAGAGAGAGAGAGAGAGAGAGAGAGAGAGAGAGAGAGAGAGAGAGAGAGGGAGGGAGAGAGGGAGAGAGAGAGAGAGAGAGAGAGAGAGAGAGAGAGAAAGAGAGAGAAAGAGAGAGAAAGAGAGACAGAGACAGAGACAGAGACAGAGATGATTTGAAAGTACCCTAGTGATGCATGAAACATTTAAATAATTTTCTAGGTTGAACGTGACATATGACTAGAATACCATCACTTTTAAGAGGTTTGTTTATAAGAATAGTCTAGACAGTTTCCTGACATAAATTGTTGCATACTTTAACTCATGAGACCAGCCAACAATATTTTATTTTTCCTAATTCCTAATCCACATTGTGAGGTATAGAAACATCACTGATTTTGCCCCACAATGGTACAGAGTGATATCTTTCCTCAACCTCTTCCATAACAATACCTCCCTTTTTCTCTCCATCAATTTTTCCCTTTACTTTAGATCTAGTCAGGCTGGTTCTTTCTAATTTCTCATCTATCATATCCCATTCTCTGCTTTCTCTTATAATCCTCTCTATAATAAGATTGATACTATTGTGTCCAAAACTATATACCAGTTAGCTGTGGATCTCTTCAAAGGAATGATGTTTTGTTTATGTTTTACATAGAATACCTTTAGATTTGCTACAGTGTATTTTTATGTAGTCATATGTGGTATTATAATTTTTTTAAAACTTGAATTCCTTGTTATGCTATATGAATAATAAGACTTGAAAACTAAGCACACATGAGTACAATTTTATAATAGAATAAAATTAATAGAAAAGCTAATCCTACCTAAATTTAACATTATGCATAGTCAATATTTTTTTGTAAGTTAATTAGGCATATTTGTTTTAATTTGCAACCTATTTGTGAATTTCTCCTGCTATGCAAATGACAGATTCTCCTGAGCCCATTAGGCCAAGTCCCTCTCACATTTTAAAAAAGAGAAGTGGAGAGAGCTACATATTCATGGAAAGAGGCATTCTTTATAGTAAAAAAAAAAATAGTAGGAAGCAAATAGGAGTGCATGCTTCATCCCTGGTGAGAGGGGAAAATACAAGTTACTTCTCAGAGGAAAGATAGTACAAAAGGACTAAGATAAAGGGTGTATTATCACAACAAAGAACAAGATGGGAAGTCCACAGATTATATTATAAAGTTGAAAGGTAGAACTGGGATAGATTGAGAAGGGGCTAAGTGTGGACCTTCTCCTCTAGAGATAAAAGGATTAGTTCTAACTTTCAGAGACTTAGCCAAGAAGCTCTGTGACATCTATGTAAGGGATCAAAGGTCCCTATTGTAATGCAAGGTGGCTAACAGAAACTTTTTGCTTCTGTAATTTCTAATGGTCACAAAAAGTCAGTTAAACATTTTAGAATGTTCAGAAAGTCAGTTAGAACTTAAAGCTATAAATAGAGGTGAAGTTCCAACAGACTAGGCTTTTGCCTTCTGGCTTTCGCTGTGGCTGGAGGCTTTTGCTTTGGCCTTTCGGCTTTGGCCTAATTGTTTCGGCCTTGGCCTGTGCTTATTTTGTTTGGGGGAAATTTGGACCTATCTCATTTCTCTGGACCTCTCCCTGATCTCCCATCTCCATCCTTCCCCTTCCCTGATTTTCCTTTGGGTTCTGGGTGGAAGGGAGGACTTGGTGATTGAACATTATGGGTTTTAGTTTCTTTAGATAATTGGAGTATCCTCAAATAAGTTATCCCTAGGTTTGATAAAGACTTTATTTAAAAAGCAGTCAAATCTTCCTGACTGGGAGAGCCGGGCTCTCTCTCTCTCTGTCTAAACCTCTCCGAAACCCATCCCCCATCCTCACCCCTGTTCCTAGCAGCAATTAGAAAACCCTGAACCCCTCTCCCCTTCTGACTGACCCTGGTATTAATAAATCCCCTTGTTACCTATTCAAACCCTGTGGTGAGTCATTGTGTCGAAAATTAAGACAAGGGCCAAGAGGAAAGAATCATTTTCCTTTATTTCTTGAGACAGCTGGGGCATCCATCTTGACAGGAAGTACCCACCTTCAAGACTTCCTCCAGCCATCAGTTTCACTGGCAGGGAGGGGCCCTCTCTACCCCTCCTTCAGGAGACTTTGAAACTAACAAGAGAAACCTTCCAGTCAAACCTAAACATTTCTTACTGGCCCTGGTTTCCTCCCTGTATCCTCTGTCTCAAGCCTCTGGGAATAAACCTGTTTGAGCTGCCCTCTCCTACATACTCCATTTCCCTTATCTCCTATATACCTTCCCATACCTTCATTACTCTTCCAATCACCATATAATCACCCTAATATCCCCATTTATCCTTCCTTTGACCCAAACTATGTTTCTTTGACCTACTCAGATTATTTACTGATATTTCTTGATAACACTATAGTCTTCATTAAACTACATGTACACCCGTGTATGTAGAGATGCTAGAGCAGTAGATGAGGTAATCAGCCACTGATTTTCACAGTGCTTTCTTCCTGTCACCAAGACTGAGAGGCTAAAAGAGAAGTCTGTGATTTTTAGAGATACTTGTTTCTGCCCAACCTAAGCCTAGTCTCACTTTGTAAGATTTCTCCCTGATTTACTATTAGTTGTAATTTTTGCTCAGATCAACAAGAATTTCAGTATTATTTTAAAATTTTGCAATCATCACAGGTCCTCAATCATCTTATGTAGTACCATAGAGTATTTTATTTGACAAGTAAGGATCACAGACAGAGGTCTCAAGAAGTCAAGGAAGAAAGAAGCCATCCTTAGTGATCACAATCCTTAGTGATTGTGATGGGAGAATTGATGGTAGTGGAGTTGACTGAGGCCTCATATTAAGGAGCTACTGTTCCTAAATGTGGTCCTTAAAAATATCATCCATTTAAAATGTTATTTTCTTCATTTTTCTGATGACTAATTTAAATACTCCTAAAAGATCGTTGTATACATTTTTTACTTTTATTTTTTGTTTTTAAAATCCTTACTATGTATTGGTTCCAAGGCAGAAGATTGATAAAGGATAGTTAATGGGGGTTAAGTGAATTGACCAGAGTCACATAGCTAGAAAGTGTTTGAGACAAGATTTGAACCCAGAACCTCCTATCTCTAGGCCTGGCTCTCAATGTACCAAGCTACCTAGCTGTCTCTATTTTTATTTTTTTTAAATCTCACTTAATGACATAAATTTGTCAAATTTGACAAAATTTGACATGAAATATGTCAAAATATAACAAGATAAAACAATAAAATTCTCTAACCATTCTAGAGAGGAACAAGCCAGTTATTTCCTAAAATGAATGGAGCTATGATTCCAAAATATTTTATATCTCTAATTAGTCTAGGAAATACAGCTTTAAGATGCTACAATTATGACATCATTAGCAAATAGGAGGGTAAGTATGGATTATTGAGATGAGATGAAATAATTTTTATTTTTGTTACATGGGAATAGTCTTAAATTCAAATATATCTGTGACTTTAATAGTTAGATGAAAAGAGACTAAAAATTAAATTAGTAAAGAAATCAATTAACTTACCAAATGGAGAAATATGGCAACCACACACAACACAAGTTAAGAATATAAAGTAGTTCATACAAATCTTTTGGAGAAGGATCATAAAATACTATAAGCTGTAGAACAGTGAAAAGCATTAGGGAAATGAGTAAGGAAAATGTTTGGCAAAGCTAGCCAAGGGACACTTAAGGATGAAAATGGAAGGAGAAACATAACTGAAGAATAGGAAGGATTGTCAAAGATCTTTTAGGTTTGCATTAAACCACTTCCTTTTCTTGAGAAACATAATCTACTCTTCTGTGAGACTGCTTCTCTACTTGAAAATACCCTCATGGTGAGACCAAATGAATAACCAGCCCAAGGCTATGAGATCAGAAGACTAGTTCATATATTTCATTTGATCCAACTGCCTAAAACAGATACTGTATGGGCTTACTCCTCCACTCTCTCATCTTTCATCTAGGTTCAGTAATTAAATTGATAGATAATCAAACTGATCATATTGATATATTACCATTTTCATAGAAAGGACATACCAACTGATTGCTTATGGATCATCTTGCTCTCTTTTTGACTTCTAATGCACTCCAGTCCCTGGCCACCCCCACAATACAAATGTTATCTCTCCTATTAGAATGTAATTTCCTAGAGGGAAAGGGACTACGTCACTTTTCTATTAGTATCCTAAGTACTTGTGCTTGGCACATAGTAGGTAACAAAAAAGTGCTTATTTGTTCATTAATTTATGAGAAAGGAAAGAGGTGCCATCATACATAAATTTCAAAGTTATATCCTAGTTACTAACTACTGCCTCCTTAGAGAATAGACAAGAAAAGCACTAGGGGAAAAATTGATTAAACAAAGTATACCTAGAGATCTGTGGAGGTCAAGGATTCACAGACTATCATGGCAGTTTACACCATTGTGAGGTTGCTGAAAAGTTGATTCTAAAAGAATATAATGGTATTAAGATTACCACAAGTATGAGGGAAATATTTTTAGTTCAAAAAAAATTAATGGAGAGGACACCAAACAGCTACCAAACTATCTATTTTTATACCTAAGTAACATTTGGTGAGAATTCTATAGCAGACAACATCTTGGGTAAATAGGTAATGCAATGAATAGAGTGAGGGATCTGAAGTCAAGAATACCTTAGTTAAGATCCAGCCTCAGACACTAGGTATGTGACTCTGGGCAAATCACTTAACCATGTTTGCTTCAGTTTCCTCATCTGTAAAATGAGCAAGGGAAAGAAATGGCAAACCACTCCAGTATTTTTGTCAAGAAGATCTTAAAAATGGAATTACAAAGAGTTGGACACAACTGAAACTACTCAATGACAACTGTTACCACATCTGGAGTATTACATAAGTAACTGAAAGATGCAGAGAATGCAAGATCCCATTGTGCCCATACATAGTATTTGTTAAATATGAAAAAAATTTGGTCAGTAAAACAATATACCACCTTAAAATTCATTGATTTACAGATTTAGAATTGTATGGAGCCTTGGAGGTCTTCGAGTTAATCACCTTTATTTTACAAATAAAGAAACTGAGTCCTATAGAAGCTAATTTAACCTCAAGGTTTACCTCAGTAGTTTCTGTCTGAGACAATATTAGAACTCATACCATCCTTATTTCAAGCCCAGCCCTCTCTCTTTTATAATATAACATAGTGTCTTCTAGTTATACATCAAAATTAGGTAAGATTCCTGGAAAGAAATCACATTAGCCAATAATTTGCTTGTTAAGTAATCATAGACTTTATCAATTTTCATTTGAGTTTTAAAGTTTTATTTTTTATTTCTAATTTATAAATATATATATATACATATATATATATTGTTGAGAACTGATTTGTAAATGTAATGATATAAAAGGCTAATGTTATTCTGAAACTCCTCACTAGCAACAAGGCAATAGGGAAAATCTGTTTTTATTTCAGTTAATGACATTTTAAAAATTTGTACTTCAGTTAACTTAGTTTAACTGCTTTTCTTGAGAAAATTCATATCATGCCTTTATTATTGTGTATCCTATAATAATATTTCCTCAAATACTCTGAAACCAGAATTTTTTAGCAATTCTGTTGATATCGCAAATGGTTGTCCTCAATACTATAGTTCATGCTGATTCAGTTACATTCTTGAAATAGGAGCATGAATAGGCATTATAATTATCTTTTAAGACACAGTGAAAGCTATAAAAATTAGCAAATGCTTTTTTGGCTATATCTGATATTTCTTCCCTGTTCTCTGACATTGCATTTATCAAAGAACTAATAGTTTGGAGCCTATGCACTGAATGATTCTAGGTAAGATAGCATCAGAGGGCTAAGACATTCAGAAATTATAGAGTTGATACTCTGGCCCTCACAGTTTTAAGAGCATCATATATTTCTACAAATCACATAGAAAAGCCAAGATTTAACAGCAAGGTTATCTGATGCTTAAAATATTTGTATTTGCCTGCCTCATGCAGCAACACACATTTTCTGGAACATACATTTCAATATGTCTATGCCTCTTTTGTATACCTTTTGTTCCCCTTTCAAATCCCCAATGTAAGATAAATAAAAGACATAAGAACAATGTCATTTGTCCTGGGTAGATTTTTTTTATACTGCTTTGCTTTTGTTCTAGTGAAGGTTAATGAACTAGTAGCCTCAAGAGATGAGTTTCTGAACATAGAGAAGATATTGCTGAGACAGATATGATGCCATTTTTAATAATTTCTCTCAGCCCTTGTTTTGACATGGATATAGTAGGGCAAGCTGGTAAGGTCCTCTTTTCATTTAGTTTCTATGACTGGATTTGATGATTTTTTTTTCATGTATAGTGATGAGCACATGATAAAGGCACATTTTAAATTGTGCTAAATTATGTTGTAAATTCAGGTAGTATTCCGCACTCATAATGCACATAGAAGGAACTATAGTAAGATAAAAAACATGGTGCAATCCAACAGAATTCTTCTAATATCATCAAGTAACCATCTACAAAAAAAAATCACAACCAGTAAGAGAATTTCTGTAGAATTTAGAATTTCCTGAAATGTTAATTTGTCTTGTCTCTCTTGAATTATGTTGTTCTATCTCTCCCAGGATTGGAGAGATGAAAGAATAAGCAATACTTTATAAATGTTAATAATAGATAGAATCAAGGATATAAATGGAGAAGAATATAACCTTTTCATAACTATAAATTTGTGCTATTCAGTTTCAACTTGTCCCTTCCTGTCTACCATTTAACAATCCTTTGATTCTCTTAATATGTCTTTATACAGCTTAATATGTTTTTGTACAGCTTCCGATCCAACAGCTGTCTTACCTTTATTCTTTCAACTCCTGATAATATTGAGCCCTCAGTCCGAGTATTAATTTCATTTCCTTCATTGAGGCAGTCTAGCATGAGATAATTTATAGATTGATGAAGTATTTACTAAATCCTTGCCATGTGCCAGACACTCTGTTAAGCTATCAGGATACAAAATAATAGCAATTAAGGCAGTTCTGCCTTCAGGATGTTTACATTCAAATGGAGGAATAAATACAACAAAAGAGGAGTTAGAAAGATGAGAGAGATGCTGAGTGGGATGGCAAGGAAGTATTGAGGCCACGTTTTACGGAAGATAAGGCAAAAAAAAAATCTTGTCCCATATAAGTTTAGTGTGTTATATATAGGTTTCTGCATTTTGGGTATGATTGAATGGAAATGGCATGGTGTGGAGAGACTGGTATAAGAGTCCTGATTCTGAACAAGAAAAGGCAAAGAAAATAAATCTATCAGATCCCAGTGTGCTTTTAGGGGTGGTGTCCAAGGTTTCTGGGAAAAGAAGAAGGAAATAATTGATTTAGTCTTGTCACCGCCTCCATATATTTCTGCTTTTACACTTATTCTTCTCTCTAGTCTCAGAAGTGTCATTCTTTTTAAAAGCTAAGCCTTAGCTAATTGTACCTTAGATCACATCATTCCCTAAATCACGAAGGATGTTCTTGTTTCTTCTTTCTCCAAAATCTTCAATTTCTTTCTCTCTACTAATTCCTTCCCCTTGGACTTTAAATAGGCACACATCATTATTTTGACAAAAGCTCTAATGTGGCCCAGCTGCTCCCTCTAGCTACTGGTCTATTTCTTTCCTAATTTTCCCTGAAAACAAAACAACAAAAAGTTTAATTATGTTATCTGCATCTGCTGCTCTAATTTCCTCACCACCTGCCTCACCTTTTTTTTTTGTCATCCCACCACTCTACTCAAAATCATATCTCAAGGGTTAACAGTGATTTTCTAATTGCCACATGTACTGGACTTAACAACGTTGACCAACATCTGTCCTCAAAAATCCTTCCTTCTTTCCTTGGATAATGCTTTATACCAAATGGATTCTTTCTTCATTTCTGCAATGGTGCTTTCTCTATTTTCAATTATGGGTATTTCATATTCGATCTCATCTCTTTTTGTCTGGTATTTCTACAATCTGTCCTGCATGCAATTTATACATTTCACATCAACAACTAATATCTTTAGCTTGATGAATTCTATATTTTGTATTCAGTTCTCTCCTCTCACCTGAATTCACACTAGCCTTATGTCTCTGAATATTCCTAAACATCTTCCCTCATTAAAACTATTGTGCATCTTCCAAAATGCATTGCAAGCAACTCAAATTTAACACATTTAAAATAATTCATGATTTTCCTCTAAACCAATTTTTCTCTATAAATGTAATCCCAGGCATCCAGGCTCAAAATGTAATCCCAGGCTTGGGTTTATCATTAGTTCTTATTAATACTAAAAACTAATATTTAAGTAGGACTATAAGGTTTACATAATAATCCTATGCGATAGGTCATACAAGGTCATTACATTACAAGGTTGTTACATAGATGAGGAAACTGAAGACCCTAGAGGTTAAGCAATTTACCTGTGAGCACATAGTCACTAATTTTTAAAGTGGAATTAGAAACCAATTTTCCTGAACACAATTCCAACACTTATCAATTACATTACTCTGCTTCTCCATTATCTGTTTTAGTCCATTTTACTCCTTCCACTGGTATTTATTTTAACCTCTCCAAATCTTCTATTTTCTGCCATGCAGTTAAATGTTTTTCAATGAACACAACACAGATAATATATTTAATTCCATTAATGCTTTATTGTTATTTTCATATCTCAGAGGTACCATGATAGCATTTTGATTTTCTCTCTGTATTGTTTCTCCATCTCACCAAATGACTACCCCAAATGTACTTTTCTAATCAGACATGTTCTTGAGAAAAGCTTTAGATATGGATACTTCTTAACTATGATTCTAATTGCATCAATTTCACCTTTGCGGGTCTATTTTTTTCTCATTTGTAATATTAAGGTATTGGACTCAATGACTTTTCCCCAAATTTTAAATCTATGATTGTGTATATTTATAACGCCTTCTAGCATATGGGTCATCACTGGCTATACAATGTCCCAAAAGTCTTAGTTGTCCTCTTAAATTGATTTTTAAGTATATGTAGCTTAAAATTAAAGGTTATAAAATAAGAGAGAAAGATGCCTGATATAGGACATATTATACAATCAATATCTCCCAAAATTCTGTTCATTTTTAAGATAGTTTAAACTAAAAACACACTGCAATTTTGGGGAGATACTATATTTGTATTATATATCTTTTTTCTTTTATTTTTAAAATTATTTTTTCAACTAACTCATATCTGCTTTCTATACTTTCTACAATACACCTCCCCTATTTTCTCCTAGATTACTTGTCATTTTGATTTTTTTGAGATCATAGTATTCCATCATTTAAAGAAATTTATCATCTTTGAGACAATATGTGTGGTAATGTGATGAACTTTTATAACAGCAAATGTCTTGGGATCATTAAAACTATTGTGCATCTTCCAAAATGCAATCCATCCCAGGCTCCTCCAAATCATTACTAGGGCCAAGTCATTTCTCTGTATTATATATGAATATGTGTAAAAATGTGCTCATACATACATATGTATTTGCACACATATGTGTATGTGTACAAAGAGATGTAGAAATCAACAATGACAGAAAAAGTGCATAGGGATCCTATGTTAAAGCCAAGAACTCCTTGGTTCAAATGGAGTCTCTGACATATATTAGCTACGTGACCCTAGGCAAGTAATTTAATCTATTCTTAAAGCTCTTGGTAAATCTTTAACACTAAATTGCAGAGAAGGTGCCCATCAGCCTGTGTTGGCAAGAATTTTCTTACCTAGAATTTTCTTCTACCCAAGAAATAATAGATCTAGTCCCTATACATGTATGTATTTATCCATCCCTTCATTTTATCTGAATAACGTATTATTCACATTATATATATTTGTGTGCGTATATGTATACATACACATAATATATATGTGTGTGTGTGTGTGTGTGTGTGTGTGTGTGTGTATACACATATACTAGAGAAACTGAGAGCCAAAGACAGTAAGTAGAGAGAGAGCCTTGAAGTCAAGAAAATCTGAGATCTAGTTCCATCTCTGACACATACTAACTGGGTCGTAACACTGGGAAAACTACTTTATTTCTTCATGCTCTAGACAAACTGGTAGTTCCTTCACCACTTGATTGTCCAGTCATGTCCAAATATTCATAACCCTATTTGGGGTTTTCTTGGTGAAGATACTGGAGTGGTTTGCTATTTCCTTCTCTAGCTCTTGTAAATGAGGAACTGAGACAAACAGGGTTAACTAGTGTAACACAACCAACAACTGTCTGAGGCTACATTTGAACTCAGGAAGATGAAGCTTTCAGACTCTAGACCTGGCACTCAATTCACTACACCACCTAGCTACTCTCACCACCTAATAGTTCCCTTTAATTAAATTACAAGCCCAGCCCCTATATGTTGAAATGCACAGGTATGCATGTACTGTACATTAAAATACTTAAAAACTCATGCATAGTATTAAAATACTATGCATGAGTTTTTAGAAATGTTTGTCTATTCCGATGTATATATTTATGTACATGTGCATAATTCATAGAAATACATAATTATTGATAAACTAATTTGTAATACACACAGCTTCATGTAATATTATGGATAATATACATTTCTATACATTCCTCTCTTTTACCAATACATATTTTTAATTCCTTGATACTACTGGTTTATGGTAATTAGTAGACATCTGTGAATAAGGGCATGGGAAAACTTCATAATTAATATGGAATCCCTTTTTATTAAAGTGTTTAGAACATTGGCAAATCCCACTGTTTACAGATTCATTGATTTCTTTTTTTTTTATCCCTTTCTTTAAGATATCTTATTTATCTTTGAGTGCTTTTTTGGAGGAGATTGTAGGTGGTGGGGAGGCATCTCCCTCTCTTATCTATGCTGGAAGTAGAACATCTATTCACAGGAACAATCCCACCTACTGATTAGCATGGGAATTTGCACTGTTTCTGATGTAGACTGGTTCTTCCCCTTCTTAGTTATCTGATAGACTCCCAAATCTGGGACTCATCATATTGGTGTCAAATTTAGAGTAGACATTGAGTCTACTAGAATTCAGACCTCCTAAGCACCAATGTTCTACCAGACTCAGTCTCTCATATAATAGGAATTACAAACATCATTCATCATGAAGTTGAGTGCTTTTAATATTGTTTTCTTAAATATATTTTTTCTGTATTTATTTGGTTAGATTCAAGCATGCCTGCCAACTAAGTCTTCATAAATGCCCCTGCTATTTCCTCATAAGCAAATTTTACACTAAACTAGCTGAATCTATATATCAAGGTTCCACTCCTACTAATACTTATACTCCATCAATAAAGAAATGAAAATCACTTTATTTCATTTATTATTTATTTTACTGGCTTCTAATTTTATTTCTGAAAGCTCTCAGGATGATCTGACTCATCTAGATTTCTTGGCAAATGCTGTTTGTTCATTTCTTTTCAACTTTTTTTGAGACAATAGTTTTTAATCTTTCACTATCACCATCATCTTCATCATCACCTGTAATTTGCTTACATTCTGAATTGGTATTGTATTAACTTCTTTGTTTATCTCTGTGAAGGAGATTGTTTGCTGGATAAAATTTCTGCTCTCTTTTGACATCCTTGTAGTACTGACTATTTTTCTTTAGATTTCATTATGAAATCATGTTAGAGTACATTCCATAAATTAGAGAATATCTAAAGAAATGGTAGTATATGAAGGTAATGGAATATCACTGTACTCTAAGAAACTATGAGAATCATAAATACAGAAAAGCAAAGACAATATTGATATATTATGACATGAGCATTCAGAAAAAAATAGACAACAAATGACTAAAACAATGTAAATGGAAGGAATGACAATAAAACAGAACTGAATTAAACAGCAATTTATTAATTAAATCTACAAGCATTTATTAATCACTCACTGTGCTAAGTACTAGGAATACAAATTTAAGCAAAAAGGATTCCTCAAGGAGCTTAAATTCTAATGAATGAAAACAGAAAGCAGCTTGATGAGAAATAAAGACATGATTGGACTGGATGACATCCTTAAAGGATGTCTGGGAGGAACTATCCATTTAGAATGAGGGACCCATAGTGATCTTCCAGGATGGAGAAATTTCTAGAAGTTTATAGAGAAGTCTGGAGTGCAACCTTGTGTAAATGACTAGATATTTCTTCTCTATTCTGTAGATATAGGGATCCATGGGTGTGCAACATTGTGCATAACATAAGGCTTTTTTTAATGTTTTATATGTAAAAAAGATATTTCCTGTATATTGCTACATAACAAGTTTCACTGTTTTATGTAATCACTTGGTATTTACTTTATTAAATTAACTATATATAAATAAATTACTATATTAAAACTTTTTGAACGTCTTAAGAGTATTCATGACATGCAGGTATGAAACTAATAGCAGTCTACAAAACTTTACCTTTCCCATTTCTTGATCTGGAACCACATAAATATCAATTATCTTTGTAATATGACCCTAGTTAGTCTTGTTGACTCTGATTTCTTTTGCTTTCATCCAACCTTAACTCCTTATTTTTCCAAACTATTAGGCTAGTTCCATTACTGTTTAGAAAACTCAACCTTAATACCTTCTTCCATGCTTTCACTTATGTTTTCATTTATATTGATCCTCTTATAATGAATGCTTTATCTCCTCTCCCTTATTCTTGTCTTTCTTCTTCCCTTCTTCCCTTCACTTTCCTCTTGTTTTCTCTTATCAGATATTTTCAGACCAAATCCTTTCACTCATTAATCACCCATTAATTTCATAATATCTTCCTTTATTATTCCTGTTTGGAATTATCTGTTATGATAGCTGATAGATTTTACATAATTTAGGAAAGAAAAATGAACCATATGGCTTTAAATAATTCCAATGGTATTTATGTACAATATTCATGCTGTGTTTTGCAGGATTGAAAAAGTAAAATATCCTGAGGAACAAAAAAAAAGTCATATATGCTTGTTTAACGGAGTTGATTCTTGAAATCCCATTACCCAATCACAGAAAAGGGGCCAATAACAAAGTGTTAAACCACCCATAAAAATGTGGCTACTCCAGGTGATCCCTTTATGAGGTGTAAGCAAGTCCCCTGAGTGATTTTGGGAGCAACACCATAGGATGAACAGTGATTTTCCATGTCCCTTGCATGACCTTTAAAAGTCAGTTAGCCAGTTTAGGAGGAACTGAAACTCAAGGAAGAGGCTTGGAAATGGAGGACAGGTTATGAGAAGCTGCTTGGAGCTAGATGAACAGAAACAAGGCATATGAATCTCCTACTAGGAAAGGGAGCATGGTTCAGAGAGCAAAGTTATTTGTGTCTGAAGAGAGTCCCGACAGATGCTTTGTTGCAGAATCCACCTAAGTTCATTACAGACCATGAGGTATTCTTACTCTCTGTGGGATCACTTTTGGAAGCCTGAAACCTTTCTCTCTGTGCATAGGGAAAGTCTGTTTACCTTTCTTTGTTTTAAACATTTGCTTTGCCTTTATAAGCAATCTTAACTACAAGCCTTTACTTGTCTGATTATATTATTGAAAAGACAGTATAGAGGAGACAATTTAGTGGGGAGAATCCTCAAAGAATAGAGATAAATAGATTTGACATAGAGGTCTTTCACCAGAGCACAGTGTCTGGCTGAGTTTCAGAATTTAAAAAAAGGAAAAGGAAAAGAAAAGGAGAAAAGAAAGATAGCACTCCAAATACTTTGGTTCAACTTCCAAGAGCAGAGAACAAACATTTATGCCAGGTAATATATCAAGACAATGCAACAATACTATGGTTCAAAGAATCCTTTCTATACAATTTTCTACAATTTAAATGTAGTATTGAGAAGACTGGGTTCTTGAAAGCCATACATAGGAACTAAATCTCTGACAGGTCATATCAAACTAGGAAAGCTTACTAACATTGGCTAATGGCTTCTTAATACAATTTATCATGGCCCCAAAGTGATGATGTTTTAGCCACAGTAATCCCCAACACCAATCTACTAATTTATAGAACATTTGCAGTAACTGTGTCAGTAAAGAATCACACACTCAATAGAGGTAGTCCAAACCATACTCCAAAATAATCCCAACTGTTGTGATTCAGTCATTTTTTCAGTCATGTCTTACTCTTTGTGACTCCATTTGGGGTTTTTGTGGCAAAGATACTGGAATGATTTGCTATTTCCTTTACCAGCTGATTTTATTGTTGAGGGAACTGAGGCAAACTAGGTGAAGTGACTTGCCATGGATCACACAGCTGTTGAGTGTCTGAGGCTAGATTTGAACTCAGGAACATGAGTCTTCCTAACTCCTGACTTAGTACTCTATCTACTGTATTCCCTCGCTGCCTTTCTAATCTCCATTACAACATATTAAGCAAGTGGTCAATTTACCCTTGCTCAGAAACTTTTACTAATAGGGAGGATTCTACTGCCTTCTTTGGCAACTTGTTCTAATTTTTGTCATCTCCAATTATTAGGAATTTTTTTCTGATATAACATAAAATATATTTTTTCAATTTCCACTTATTACTCTTGTTTCTAACTTTTTGGAGCCAGGCAGAAAAAAATAATTTCCTTTCTATATTATAACCTCTTAAGTATTATCAGAAAAAATATATCTACATATGAAGACAGCTGCCATGAGTGTTCTGTCCTCAAGCTTAAGGTCTCTTCTAGGTTTCAGATCTTATGGGTAAAATCCAAAGGAACTTTATTAAAAAATTTTCAAGAAAGTTGTATTTTGAAATTCTCTGGTACCCCACAAAACAAAAATCCAGGAAATGGTGCTAGATTTAGTGGTGTTTTATTTTTCTTAATTTTAAGTGGCAATATAGCCTTTATATAAGCTTCACATTAACTTCAATTCATATTTCAAGGCCTCAATATTCATTACTTATTGCATTTATAAATAGGGATAAAGAGAAGAATAGGGACTAGATCAAACAGCTAGATGACTCAGTAGATAGAGCACTGGTCCTGGAGTCAGGAAGATTCATCTTCTTGAGTCCAGATCTGGCCTCCAGCACTTAATAGCTGTGTAACCCTGAGCAAATCACACACTAATTTTGCCCCAGTTTCCTTATCTGTAAAATGAGTTGGAGAAGGAAATGGCAAACCTTTGTCAAGAAAATCCCGAATGGGACAATGAAGAGTTGAATACTACTGAAAAACAATAACACATATTGGACTTTTAATATTGGAAACTCTCAGGTGAGGAAATCCTCTTTATCTATGCAACATACCCTTTGCATTTTATGAACTTAAGAGAGTTGCCAAGAGGGTAGCTGGATAGCACAACAACTAGAGTGCTGCCCTTGGAGCCAGAAAGACCCAAGTTCAAATCTTGTTTTAGATACTTACTTAACTCAGGGACACTGTGCAAGCCACTTAACTTCTTTTAGTATCAACCTTCATCTATAAAATGAGGATTATAATAACATCTATCTCATAATCTTGTTGTGAGGATTGAATTATCATCTATATCTTCATATATATATATATATTTACATATCCAAATATATGCCTCTATGCAAACATACATATATATATATATTTTACAATATTATGTAAAATTAGATATTGTTAAATAGTTTGCTAAGTGTCCTATAAGTATGTATCAGAGTCAGAATTTCTTCTGGATTCATGACTGTCTCTCCACTTAACATATGCTGTCTCAAATACAGATTTTTCAGTGTAGACTTAAAGGTGTAAATAATAACTGGTAAATTAGATAAGAAGATTCAATTCATTGAATATAATTCAGGAGGCTTAAAATCTATATAAATCAACTTTTTTGAAACAAATGAGAATACAAATAATGCAATGAACTCTTTATTGATACCATCTACCATAACTTTACACATTGATTTATTGCATGCATTCATCTGTTATTTTTATTAGATAGAGTCTAAATAAAATACACTTACTGAGAGCAAATTAGGCACCAAAGGACATGAAGACATACATTCTGTAATTTCATTTAGTGTAATGGATTGGTAACTTATAAAACATAAGATTAACTTAATAAACAAAATAGAATAATATAGCTCAATATAAAAATATATCCTTGATAAATCTTCCTTTTTAGTTTTCACTTCTATGAGAAATATTAGCAGGATACAAGTCTCTCTGATCTATTTCTTGCATTGACTTAACTGAGAATTATGTGAATGCAAGGACTTTTGAATCAGCCTCTGAGTTGCAAATGAATCAAGAAAATGTTTTCTTTGCAAGATACTGTGGCAACTTTTGTTTTGTTTTATATCCAGCATATATTCTGATATATCTTACAATCAGATATCATCAGCTTTGCAGTGATATTCTCCAGTGTTCCTGGAGCGTTTCATAGCATTTAACACATTAGTGATTCCTTTCAGCTTATTGGAGACTTCTTGTCAGGTAGTGTAATAATAAGTAGTATATCCCAGTTTTGTGTGGTGGGACTTTTACTTAATTCATACATCACTATTTCCTATTCCTATCTTATGTTCCCCCTCCCTCCAAAATAATAAATCCATATCTTGTCTTATCACTATACTAATTATCTATTCCTATTCTAAGGCGGGTTTTGGAGAGGTTGGTGGGGGGAATGAGGGTTGTAACATGAAAAGTTTTTCATTGAACACAATGTCCAAGTTTAGAGTGTAACAATTTTCTTATCCTTAAATTCTTCTCCTAAGTTATTATTTAATCCATCTATGATTTTTAACAGAATTTTAACTTGTTTCTACTTTTAATGTATGTCTATCAAGTAATACAATACAACTATCTTATTATTCCTAGCTTTTATCTAATTATGCTTAAACTATCTATGTTTTACATGCAATGTGTTTTTATAATGAGAATCTATTTTAGTATGTTAGTATTCTTAGTTATTTATCCAACAACACTTATATATTTTATTCTTATGCTTTCTCTGCACTAGCTCGCTAAACATTTTGAACTTCCCTAGCCCTTTCTGCTCTTCCCCTATGTCTAATGTCCAAATTATCTGCTAAATTGTTAGTATGCTACAGTATCTACATGGTTAGAGACTATTATTTACAATTCTACTCTACTTTTCCAACCTATGTTACAGGTATGTATAAATTTTACATTATTTACACTATTATACATTTGTACAAGCATTAGTCCTGCATATCAGTGTTAATTAGACAAGAAAAATCACTTGATCTTCTTAGGTGGTTAAAACCTTTTGGAACTTGCAGCTATTTACATTATATATATATATGTACATATGTACATATATATATACACACACACATACATTTTCTATTTAAACAATCTTCAGACATGCTTATTTACATGAGATCTAGACTAGATATCAATTCTGTGTTGTGTTTTGTGTTCTCTTTATGTACTGTGTATGCAAAGTACTCACCCTTGTTTTCAAAGTTGTCAGTTTTCTTCAAGTTGTCTGTAGATTTCTCATGATTCTTGATGCTATGTACTGTGGTTGCATTTTCACTAAAGTGTGAGCTTAATTTGTGTTTTTGTGCTATCGCTGCACCATAGTCTTACATAAACCATTTCCTTCTGTCCTCTTCTTTGTGCAATTGTCCATTTTTGTAAAGTTCAAAGTTCAAAAGTTTTTCCACAATGTCTTTTCAAATATTCTTTTTCTTGTATCTTTCTTCTTGATGATTTCCCCAATTTCCTTTTCTTCTCTTGATTCTTTTCCCCTTCTCTGTTTCTCTGTCACATGTTGTCTGTTGTTGTACATGTTGTTGGACGTGCACTCTGCTCTGGATACAGGAACAGTGTGGATTATGATGCTTTTGTCAGTGATGTCAATCAATTGTTTGTGTGTCTATGTTATATGTACTTTCAGATGATTTTGTGTTTTGCAATGACTTGACTAGGTTTTGTAGATCAATATCCACTTACATATACTTTCCTTTTGGAGGGGTAATGTTCTCTGTCATTGCTAGTCTTTTCCACATTATATTTGTAATCCTTCTGTATTTAGGCTTTTCTTTTCTTTTTTTTTTTTAAATCCTTACCTTCCGTCTTAGAGTCAATACTGTGTATTGGCTCCAAGGCAGAAGAATGGTAAGGGTAGGCAATGAGTGTCAAGTGACTTGCCCAAGGTCACACAGCTAGGAAGTGTCTGGGGCCAGATTTGAACCTAGGACCTCTCATCTCTAGGTCTGGCTCTCAATTCTCTGAGCTACCCAGTTGCCCCCTATTTAGGCTTTTCTTTAGGTATTCTGTACTTTTGATAGATTAGTCATTCAATACATGTATGAAACATAGCCACTCATATCTTTCCTCAATGCCTATATCTGGTACCCTGATTACTGGTTCATTTGCTTCTTGAAGACCTCTCCTCTCTCTTCTCTCTCTGAGAAATTCCCAAAATCCTCTCTTGTCTCAACTGTAAGCAACTGTCAGCAACTGCCTTCTCTGGCTCCTTTGGTCCCATCCCCCTTGCACAAATCTCATCCTTACAGTAGGTATATTACACATGTGGAATTGGAGTAGTAAATAGAACAAAGGCAGGGCCTTATTGTTTGTTAAGCTGCATCCAAATCCTGTGTGGGAATTTAGAGTTAGAGTATGTGACTGGTAACGTGATGCGTTTCCAAAATCTAAATATACATATATACATACATAGAGAGATGTATATGTATATATATTTACATGCATTTGTTGCTTCCCTTCTAATTTTGATTGCATTGGTTTTATTTGTATAAGCCCTTTCTAATTTAATATAATCAAAATTATTCATTTTATATTTTGTAATGTTCTCTATCTCTTGCTTAGTCTTAATGAATTTTAGATTTAGAGCTGGAATGGATTTTAAAAGATATCTGGTACAAACCCTTTACCTTGAAAATAAACTGAGGCCCTTGAGGTTAAATGACTTGGCCAACAAAACCTGAGTTCGAATTGAAAGCCATTTACTTCAAATTCAATAAAGTCTCTGCTGTGCCTCACTTCTTCTATTTGGAAATATACAAATGCATAGCGGAAAATTAGCATTTACTTTCTTTGCAAGTTAAATATTCAAGACTGATTTAAAAAGAGTTTTTATTGAATGCAGTTTTTTTAAACCATTATTTACCCAAATTGAATTGTTAACTACCAAAATACTTAAAATCCTACCATATTGATGCATAGTAGAAACACTCTCTAGGAGATAGGGAAGGTGCTTTTCTAGAGGTTATACCAGATCATAAATCTGAAAACATATTTCATCTTGGTTTTAGCTTGGTCATGTTTGATGTAAAAAGTTCAAGGAATGACTACATAAGAGTCATAGTTATTGAGTGAAGGGTAGTTTATTGGAAGAATAAAGTCTACAAAGTTCATGCCAGTGACCATACTTCACAGTCCAATTTTCTTCTCAATTAGTTTTCCATTAATTAAATAAACAGTTTAGGCATAACAATTGATTCGGTAGTGTTTTTCCTCTTGCTATGTCAATCTTTTCCTCATATGTAAAAACTGAAACAATTATTATCTCACTGATTAGACATTATATCTTCAAGTTCTTTGCTCTTTTCTCACCCATGATGTATATTGCATGGTCCTATGAACATTTGTAATTTTTTTCTTTTAATTCATTATTTCCTTCTGCATCCAGAAAATAGTTTGATAAAATTTTAATAACAGAAACATATTGAAATTTTTTCTCTAACTAGACCAGTGATTCCCAAAATGGGCACTACCACCCCCTGGTAGGTGCTGCAGCAATCCAGGAGGGTGGTGATGGCCACAGGTGCATTTATCTTTCCTATTAATTGCTTTTAAATTAAAAAAAATTAATTTCTAGGGGGCTAAGTAATATTTTTTTGGAAAGGGGTCGTAGACCAAAAATTTTGGGAACCACTGAACTAGACTATTGTCTGCAAAGAATGAAAGTTTTGTTTCCTCATTGCCTATTTTAATCCCTCAAATTTCTTGTACTCATCTTATTGCTATAGCTAGCATTTCTAGAACAATATTGAATAATAGTGATGATAATGGACATCCTTGCTTCATCCTTGATCTTACTTGAAAAACTTCGAGTTTATCCTCATTTCAGATAATACTTACTGACAGTTTTAGATAGTTACTACTTATTATTTTAAGAAAAGTTCCATTTATTCTAGTGCTTTCTAGAGTTTTTAATAGGAATGAGTGGTATTTTGTCAAAAGCTTTTTCTGTAACCATTGAGATAATCACATGATTTTGGCTGGCCTGGTCAATTATGCTAAGAGTTTTCCTAATATTGAAGAAGTCCTGCATTCTTGGTATAAATCCCACGTGGTCACAGTATATCGTCTTTATAATATATTGCTAATAATTTCTTTGTTAGAATTCCATTTAATTTAATTTTTAACTTTTAATTTTTTTCAATTCACCAAACATGAGTCACCATTTTGGTCTAGTGAAATCTGTTTCTTGCTAATTCAAGGATACTCTTTTAATCCAAACACCCAATGTCATCTTATAGCACCATTATGGCCACATCATAAAATGCCACAATGGCTTCCTGATACCATTGATTCTTGGGCATATATTGCACAGCTCTAGCTCCATTTTTTTAAACAATAAGTTCCCCTCTGGGGGCTAAAACAGCTATTTAAAAGTTCACATGATTACTTCCTGCTTGTATTACTTCTTTTAATGGATTTCTTCTAAATGCCAATCATTCATGGACAATTAAAGAAACCACACAAAACTGAGATCCAATTCAGTATCTTCAAGGTTCAGACATACTACCCACCTAATATCCATTTCTTGATTCAAGTTCCAAGATTCAATCCGTCATATACCAGCTTTGCATTTCATTCATTAAAATGACATAGAGAGAAAACTTGCCTTGAAGTAACAAAAGCTGGAGTTCAACTTCTGTTGCTATTATTGACTATCATTGTTGCTATCTTTCCCTCTCATATTTGTATAAAACGGGAATGGTAAGTTTCCATCTTAAAAGATTGTTGTGATAATCTTATAAGATAATATATGTAAATGATTTGAAAAACTTAAATGTTATATAAATATACTAATATGTATACAATATAAAATAGAGCATACAATATTATTTATTATTCTTATTATTAAGAGCAGGCATTACTCTTGTGTCAATCTGGGTCACAGTTGTTACGTGCATCCTAATGTCATTAATGCTGATCTCTTGACCCTTGACTACTCCAAAGTGGAACAGTTCTGTTTGTTTTTCTGACAAGGAGCAGGTTTTTCTTATAGTTTCTTCTTGCTGTTAATTCTGAGTAATCTTTTTTTTTTAAACCCTTAACTTCTGTGTTTTGGTTCCTTGGTGGAAGAGTGGTAAGGGTGGGCAATGGGGGTCAAGTGACTTGCCCAGGGCCACATAGCTGGGAAGTGTCTGAGGCTGGATTTGAACCTAGGACCTCCTGTCTCTAGGCCTGACTCTCAATCCACTGAGCTACCCAGTTGCCCCAATTCTGAATAATTGTTGGTGGTCTCTTGCCTGTGTTTTGTATTCCACATGCAAGATGTTTTACAGCAAGCCAGAGCTGAGTGTTGTCAACTTATAGGACTCTTTTCTGTGTGAAAATCATAGAAACTTACTTTTTTCCAGCAACTAATAAAAAAATCTCAAGATTTGGGTTTAAACTCTAATTAAGTGGCCCTTGGAGGTATGCCATATATCCAAACACTTACTCCAGTCTAATCTCATCTGCCTATTTAGATTTTATTACTCTTTTTTCTCTCAGTCTCTCTCGTTGACTATTCCCCTGTGAGAAACTCAGATGGCTTTTCCTTTTTTTGCTGAGAAATAGATTGAATAAATTAGGTATGTTTGTCATGGGATCTCACCAGCACCAAATTGCCTATCTAGTCTCTGCACATATGACTTGAGGTTTTGTTACTTTCAGATTCTGTCCAGTTCCAAAAGCTATGGTTTTGAGGATTTCTAGAAGTCTAGACCCAGTGTGGTGGTATTTCACTCATATTTCTGATCCAGAAATCCCATATTTCTTCCTCAGTGGGATATGGATATTGTCCTAAGAAAATTCCTAGCTTAAGTATACTTCTTTTAAAATGACCTCTGCTTTCAGTTTAAATATACTCTCTTATTGACTAATAGAATTTTAACCCTTCAGCATCTTCTCATTCTCAGTTTCCAAGAATTTTCTGAAATCCCTGTCATATCAGGAATTAAAAAGTGCCTGCATCATGAGGTAATGCAAACAAAATAGACCTTGGGCCTTGTTTTCCTCATCTATAAAATAATAGATTTTAATTCTGAAGCTTTTTCTAGCTGTAGTTTGTTAATCCTATTAAAGCTTCTCCTAAATTCTGGGGATCTACAATATTGACACGTAAGCATGTCCATGACATACAGAAGAAAAAAACTCATTCAAAATTAAAGTGGAATTACAGGATGAAGTATTTTATTTCAAGCCTTATTGCTAAAGCAATGTTCCACAGTAAATTGTTGGAGTTGCATAACATCAGTCATTAATGACATGATAAATGTGAAGAAATATTTTGGCCTGAAAAGCAGACATACAGCAATCAGAAAACACTATTCAGTAAGTTTCATATAGTGCCATTCAGCATCTGAGTCTGGTATGTTTATTTTATTTGCCACAAAATTCAGTTTCAAAGTAGATACTAAATTAG
This sequence comes from Gracilinanus agilis, assembly GCF_016433145.1. Taxonomy (NCBI): domain Eukaryota; kingdom Metazoa; phylum Chordata; class Mammalia; order Didelphimorphia; family Didelphidae; genus Gracilinanus; species Gracilinanus agilis. The sequence continues at coordinate 442,990,321 of NC_058132.1, forward strand.
CTTTTCAATGATGTAGCCATTTGGGGAGCATATCTAGAATTAGAAGAGATAATATTTGGCTCAAATATTTATGTAAACACAAAAATACTTTCCATGAAGTAATTCTAATCTAAGATATGATCAATGTAAGTTCTAGTCAGAAATAATTCATAAGGATTTTAGTTTTTATAATTTTCAAACTTGCTTTTCAATTTCTGTGCCTTGTAACTTTTCTCTAACTTCTCTAGAATGCTTTTCATCATAACACTGTACTTTTAATCCATTGTTAAGTATCAAACTGAATCATCAAGAAAGGTTACGAAAAGTTTTAAGTGATAAACAGGATTTATGTTTGGTTTTATAGATAACAAGGACCTATTCAAGTTTATTCAGGAGAATGACATTAATTTGTGCTTTATGAAAACCACTTTTCCAGCTATAGGGAAGAAAATTATTATATTATTTTAAGTTATTACACTCTCCATTTTATTATATTGGTTTGTATACACATCGTATTTAATTGAGTCAAAACTAGAGTAAGATCAAGTCATACTCATCTCTTTTCTTACCCATTGTCTATCATGGTACTTTGAACACTATAGGTGTTTAATAAATGCCTTTGAGTAAATTTTGAATTAACTATGGTAATTAGTTTACATTTAAAGGATTAAATCAGTCTTGAACTTAATAAGTGAAGGAATTAATTAAAAGAAAATTCTAGTGACTTTTTAGGGCCGTATTTATGAAAATGTGTGACCATTTTGATTGCTCGTAGATATGAGCATATTTTAGCAGAATTAACATTGTGATAGACTTTCATGTTGATAAAATGAGCTTTGCTATTCCTCATTCTTGATAGAACATTAATCATGAATATTTTCAGTTTGAGAATTTGTCCGCCACAGCCTTACTTGATCAAGTCTGAAAGTAGGGCTTATATAGGGTCAGGGTTAAAATGTAAACCCTCTCTGGGGCTTCCCTACAGAATTTGGATTATGTGTGGGTGCATACATGGCTGTGAATTTGGGAAGACCTGGCTGGTGGAACCAGGGAGCTTTCTACTGATAGACAGATAGTTTTTGCTCAGCATTCCCAAGTGCCAGTGGCTATGAACTTGACTTGGATTAGACTACCCAAAGTACTACTGACCCTGAATTTGGAAGGGAATTATGGGAAAGAAAATCAGGTGGCCAGGCCAAAAAATTCAAAACACCTGAAGAGTCAGAGCAAGCAAGATGTATTAAGTTTGTAGCCTTAGAAAACAGAAAAGAGATCTATCCATCATGTGTAGTGGCAGAATCCTGAGCTGAGCCCTGGCAATAAAGATGGTTTAATTGTGGACAATCTAGGTGTAGATTCTGACTTATAGGAAATCTTTACTGTTAATCAATTATGGAGGTGGGGAAAGGGTAACATGTTCCATCCCTCCCTCTATCCTTCTAGGGGGGAAGGAAGATGAGTTCTTCTTTGGGTTATTTACTCAATTTTACTCTCTGCTCCTTTTCTCTGTTCCCAGGCTGTTTGAAAAGGAAAGTAGAGATTTGGGGGCATTGTTTTCTCTCCTCTCCCAAACCAAAAAGTTCTTTCATTTTACACTAAAAAGAATATGTGATTTTCATTGATTTTGAAATGATGCAGATTACATTTTTTTCATGCTTGCCTATCTTGTACAACTCTTGTCTATGACCTCCCATAAATGATCATGAGAGGCTCCATCTGACATACTGGAGGACTTACTTTCAGGATAACACTCTGGTTGCCCATCTTCCATCCCTCATTCTCACATCATGACCAGCTCATCTTCTTTTCCTAGTATTTAATTCCTTGATAGCCTACTTTAATGCAGTTCTTCAGAATTCTTTGTTAGCTATATGTTGCAAATGTATCATATACCTATATTGTCTTCTTTCTATTATTCATTTTAATTCTTTGAGTCAGATGTATTTTTAAAAAGGCTTTTACTTAGGATAATAATGTTGTAAACTGTATATGCATGTTGACTTAGATCTAGGATAGATTAAAGGGGTTAATAGTAGCTAGACTGGGATGTTTGATGCAAAAGAGAGAAAGCATCCGTTCCCTGGTTCAGAGATAGGAGACTTATTTGTTCAGCAATAGCTGAACCATAGGGAAAAACATAGACTTTTTTTAGACTTTGAACACCTGAAAAAGAATCTGAAATAAGATGCTTTTAGTTAAAAAGCAGGGGAGCCAGTAAAACTACAGGAGTAAGTGAACCATTTTTCCTCTTCTTTTAAAGGAATGTATATGGAGTTTAAAAGGAAAGCCATACCCCCAAAGGGGAGTGAGTTGTTACAGAAGCTCTGTCCATAGAAAGAGACAGGGGGAGAGAATTTCCTAAACATATAGCAATCAAGGCCTGCAGGTGGAGGGGTTATTAACGACCAAGATTGCCTTGATTTCCAGTCCCACATGATAATTAGAAGGGTAAAACATACTATTTTAAATGTGCAAAAGTATGACTTAGGTTTGAGGATTGGATTAAGCTTCACTTAAGACCTTTCAGCACTTGAAATAAAGTACTATGTTTTCCTTGAGTGGTATATAATCTGTGGTTCTCTATTCAGATAAGGAGCATTCTAAAGCAGATTGTGTGCACTTTGCAATATCTAACAAGTCAATCTTTCTAAAAGGAGCTTTGTGACAAAATCGCAGATGTTCAGTGCATGATATATATTTCCCCCCAATGGCCCTTATAAAAAAGGCTAGAAGATAGGCTTATTAAAAGTCAGCTGATGACATGATATAAAAGGGTCCTTGGTTCAGTGACTGTTATTACAGCTGCGTCCCATTACATATTAGATACCTAGAACATACTTGTTTCTGAATGACATTTATCTTTTGAGTTTCAAACATTCTCTGCCATAAATGAAGATTTAATGTTTTTCAAATGTAAGGTCATCCCAGATAATACTAAGTGGCTGTTTGGTTAAGTGAAATGCCTCTTTTAAAGGAACCTTGTTTTTAAGATGAGCATTTTATTTAATTTTTAATTGAAATTATTTTTTGAGTTCAGTTCTATTCCTATACCTATCAGCTCCAATGACTGATATTTATTTTGTCCCCCTGCACACTCCATTATCTCCTTTGCTTGGAAAGGTGATAATAACTTGAGTTTCAGAGCAACCAGTCATGTGAAGAATGTGTGATGGAAGCTACTGTAGTCATAGTGAGTAAATTCTCTCTTTATTATTACTTCTTCACATTGGAAGGCCTCTGAATTCATCATAACCAAGAGTAATATGCCAATGCTGTGGGATAACCCAAAACATGTATTGGTTTTCCCATAGAAAATAATTTCCTTTGAAAAAATAGTCCAAAGGAACAAGTGAAAGATGTGGCAAGTCTCCCAAATCCTTGATAGTGAGAACTCAGTTTAGTAGAGGGAGAAAAGGATAGAACACTATTAATACCCCAATGATGTCTCTACAACAGCAATTCTGGAAAATTTGACAGGATTACTAGGTTGGAGTGAGTGTACTATGCAATCAGATACTTTCTAAGGAGGTTTGGCATGGCCATGATTTATCAGGCACATGTTAGGCATATAAGCTTGCTTTATGGGAAGTGTACAGATATTCACCATCTCTTGGGGGAAGAAAAAATTTAGAAATGGAATTCTCTCTCTGAGTCCTTGATGTAGTAAGAAACCCAAGGGCATTCACTTTTGTTTTCTGAAACACTTGGAATGATGAGAAATTAGCCACCATCGCTGTTCTCAAAGTAACAACTGCAGTCCAGAAGGTGGCTATCCTCCAGAGTTAGCAGCTGCTGCTACAGCTGCTTTTCTTTTCTTTTTTTTTTTTAATTTTATAATTACTAGGCTCTCATACTTTCTTGGATCACCTGTATACTACCTACACCCTCCAGGTCCAATGTACTCACTGTAATGAACTATCCAGATAGAGGAAAGGAGAGTTATTCCATTAAGCATGAGACCCTATTGAAGGGGAAGGGAAAGGGTTAGGATTGTCATATGTAATTGAGTGTTTCTGAAAAGTGCCAGATTGACAGATGTGTGTGTGTGTGTGTGTGTGTGTGTGTGTGTGTGTGTGTGTATACATGGAAAAGGTGGAAGGGAGTGTGAGATTTACTTTTCAGCTTTCCACTACACACAGAAGCATTATTTAAAGACAAAGACTGATGAAGAATGTGTGCAAGAGATTAAAACTATTTCTTTGCTTAGTTAATAATCTTCCACCCTGAACAGCCACACTTTATTATTGCTTAGGAGTCCTCTTAGTCTGTTAAAGCTGAAGATTTCTTTGGCAGACAACCTCTACTTTTCCTTAAAAGCTTAATTAATGAGAATAAATTAAAATGCTAACTGTGATAGACTGAATGAAGTGTTAGAGCAAGCCCAGCCCTTCCCCTCTTCTGACTAATAACACTGAATGCCTAGGTTACACCAGGAGCCAAAGGAAAAGTTATGTGGAATGCCTACTTCCAACATTTCTGCCAATGTTTCCTTTTCTCTCCTCCCTCCCATAACTGAGGCTTCCATAACCTCTCCCCCTCCCCAAATCTTTCTTCCACTGACAATTGCATCTTTCTACTCTCTGAACAAGACACTCCATCTCTTTGCTTCAGGCATTTTCTCTGGTTGTTCCTCATCTATGCCTATTGTTTTCCTTGGATTCCTTCTAATTCCAGTTAAAATTCTTCCTTCTATAGAAAGAGTTTCTTAGTCTCTTTAAATTCTAGTGTCCTTCACCTGTTGATTATTTCTTTTTTTATTCTGCAAATAGCTTATTTATATATATTTATATATTGTTTCCTTCATTGATCTGTGAACTCCTTTGAAGGAGGAACTGTCTTTTGCTTCTCTTTGTATCACCAGTATTTAGCAGCGTCTGGTACATAGTTGGTGCTTAATAAATGCTTATTGACTGACTCTCATCTGGATACTTTCCCATCCCATGTGAGGAAACTCAGAACTCCAATCATTATTGGGACAACTATCCCATCCCAACTGGTCCCCTTTACTGTGGATGAATAGGGACTCACTAATTGCAGTCCTTATGCTAAGGTGGATAATCATCAGACTTTGATTCTGGAATGTAAAGAAAGCAGAGAGATTTTTGTCTAACATTAATTACTATTTCTTCTCAAAGGGCACGCTGGACCTTCTCATGGAAAAGGAAGTAAAAGAATTTTATGAATAGTCACCACTTTAGTCTCCATGTTGTTGAAGAAATATTTTAATGTCAAAACTTAACAAAAAATTAAGAGAAAATAATCAACATGACACATAGCAATTCCTATACTTGTCAAGATATTGGAGGCTAAAAGAAAGTGGCAAAGAAAAAAGAAAGAGAAAGACATTAAAGTTGTGGACCCTTAATAATAAATATGGGGCTATTCCCCAAAAGAAGGAACTAGTGTATATTTTGATAAAGAAACATGTTTATCAGACAAAGAATAATGATGTTGATACATCAGTGCTGTCAATTGAGACAATCCAGTCAAGATCAAAGAAGTTATAAATAATAGTGGTTGTTGGTATCTCTCTTTTTTTTTTAATTTTAAACCCTTAACTTCTGTGTATTGACTTTTAGGTGGAAGATTGGTAAGGGTAGGCAATGGGGGTCAAGTGACTTGCCCAGGGTCACACAGCTGGGAAGTGTCTGAGGCCGGATTTGAACCTAGGACCTCCTGTCTCTAGGCCTGGCTCTCAATCCACTGAGCTACCCAGCTGCCCACTTTGGTATCTCTTTTGTAAGGAGCACTGAGGCAGTTGTTCATTGATCAGAGAGGTCTAGCTTTCTGTTTTCCTAGGGCATTGACTAGACTCCCCAAAACTTATCAAATATGTTGTTTTGGCCATCAGACTTATGATCAAGAAAGGCCCAAAACTTATTAAGCTCTTAATAACAACTCACTTTTGGAAAGCTCTGTTGAGTTTTGTGCGTACAAAACTGCCAGAGGAATCTTAAATGTACTTGTAAAAATAATGAAATCTTAAATAAGAAATGGAAGGCTTAAGAGACAGAGGGATTATTGAAGACAATGGCTTCAAAAGATAAAAACAGATATGGGGGGGGAAGATAGTTAAGACAATGTTTACATTTTTTAAATTTTATTTTAAAAATATTTTTCTATGGTTACATGATTCATGTTGTCTCCCTCCCTTCTTTGTGCTCCCTTTCCCAGAGCTGACAAACAATTCACCTTAGTTGTAAATGTATTATCACTCTAAATCTATTTCCATATCATTCATTTTTTGTAATTAAAATTTTTGTAATTAAAAACAAAATTCCAAGTAATATACCCATATAAACAAGTGATAGGTTTTATGTTTTTCTTCTGCATTTCTACTCCCACAGTTCTTTCTCTAGCTGTGGATAGCATTAATTCTCATAAATTCCTCAGGATTGTTCTGGATCATTTTATTGCTATTAGTAGCAAAGCCAATTACGTTTGATCATCCCACAGTGTTTCAGTTATTGTGTATATTTTTCACCTGGTTCTGCTCATTTCACTCCACAACAGTTCATGTAGATCCTTTCATTTCTTATAGAAATCAAGTGATTTGCCATTCTTTTTAGCACAATAGTATTCCATTGCCATCATATACCACTATTTGTTCAGTGATTCTCCAATTGAGAGACATCCCCTTATTTTTCCAAAAGACAATGGCTTTTGAAAAGGGGATTAGAAATTTCTGGACCATAGTTTAAAATATCGGGTTAACAATTTTATAGTTATGGAGGGTTGAGCAAAAAGAAAAGGCTGCTAACATGTATTTGCCTTAACACTTGCAAATATAATTAAAAGGTTTTGAAGGAAAAAGGAGAAGGAAAGGCAGCCATGTAGCAAAATGGATAGTGTTAAACCAGTGATCAGGAAGATTTACTAACTCTATGATCTTGGACAAGTCACTTAATCTTTTGTGTTCCTATGTTTTTTCATCTATAAAATGGAGATAATATTTTATAAGGTTGTTGTGAAGATAAAATGAGATAATATTTGTAAAGTCCTCTGCAATTGTTGAAGAACTGCATAAATAATAGCTGTTATTGTTTTATTGAGGAAAGATTTCAGAAGATCAGTATAAAACTACTCTGTCCCTCAAGAGCAGGGGTTGGCAACCTTTTTGGCCATGAGAACCATAAACACCACATTTCTTAAAATGTAATTTCATGAGAGACGTACAGTGCTCACAGTGCACGCTCCTGTAACAGCATCTGAAAAAAAATTGACTTTGTGGCTCCTGCAGAAAGAGCCATACGTTGCCGACCCCTGCTCAAGAGGTTATAATGATAACAGAAGGAAAGAAAACAACTGCTCAATTCATTTTGGTTATTTTCTTCAACAAAGACAATGATCCTTAGAAAAAGATAAAACAAAAAAATAGCCAATAGAGTTTTAAAATACAAGATCAGGAGGGAAAATACCAAGAAAAAAACCTAGCAACCTTTAAGGAGTACAAGTTATCATGACTAGATGAACTACTACAAGGTTCTGAAGAAACTGGTAAATTGGATGGTTTTATGATCCTTGAAAGCTCTTAGAATATGAAAAATGACTTGTAGCATTATAAAGGGACAATTTTAAAAAAGAGGAGAATGAAGAGTACAAATGATGGACCAGTGAACTTAATTTCAGTCTGGATCAAAAATATTTGCTTTTCGGACCGAATTACTGAACTGATCAGGGGATTCTATAGATAGTTTACCTTGATTTTAAAAAAGCAGTTGAAAAATATATCTTACTTTATTCTTTTGGACAACACTGGTAGAGTAGTCAGACTTAAGAATAGACATTCTTTGTGTGATATCAACTTGAAAAGTCTATTGTGGAATGCCCCAAGATTAGATCTATGTTATTTAACATTTTTATTAGTGGCCTGAATGGAAGTTTAATTAGGGTACTTATCAGACTTCTAGGTGAGATTGCTGACATGATAGCCAGGATCCATAAAGATTTCAAAGACCTAGAATGCTGGGCCAAAGGTAATAAGGTGGAATTAGTAGTGATAAATTTCATGTTTAACAATTGAGTTAAAAGAAATTCATTAATTAATCAGAAGGCACTTTTTAAGCTCCTGCTATGTTTCATACATAAGCACAAGATAAAGGGAAGAGTCTAGATAAGTCTGTATACAGATAATGAAAAACTTTGTGTTTTATTAGTCTAAAATCTTTGTACAAGTTAACAGTGTGACCTAGCCAAAAAATAAGCTGAGATCTTTGGTGCATTGAGAGGCAATATTTTGCTGACATAGATAAGAATTCAGGGAGATTAAGTTAAAGTTGCCAGCATTTTAGTTTTCTGAACAGATCATTTTCAATGTCCAAGAAGGAATATAATATTAATGACCTTTTTAGCTGTAGCTTTCATTCCTGACTGGTTTTCTGGTGCCCCTAGGCAGGACTAAGTCCAGAGTCATTTTTGTCTTTTTAAATTTTCAATTAGGCTAATTATTTTTTCCATTATGCACGTCATTTATTATACTGATGTCTATTCAAAATTGTCTCTCTACTCCCTCTCTTAGCAATTTTTCCAGTGTGTCTTCTAAACCCATCTTACTTGATGTACTATATAAAGAAGACCTTAATACATCTCCCAAACTTATAGTCCTATAGCTAATTCCATCAAGTTGTTTTTTGTTTTTTCATCTCTTGGCAATAGCTCCTTCATCTAATGAACTTTTTATGCTGCTGTTCAGTTGTTCAGTCATGTCTGACTCCTTCTGATCCTGTAGACCATAGCACACTGATTCCATCCATGGAGTTTTCTTGGCAAAAATATTGCAATTGTTTGCCATTTCATTCTCTAGTGGATTACCTTTTTTTCAGAACTCTCCACTTTGAGCTGCCCATTTTAGATAACCCTACATGTTATATGGTTCATGGTTTCACTAAGATACAGAAGGCTCTTTGCCATGATAAGGCTTTGATCCAGGATATGATAAACTTTTGGGTGATGTTAAAGGCTTAGTGTCTTATCTGTTCCCTTTCCAGGTAAACGTCTGTATTTTAATAGGGTCTTTCTGGGAAAATAATTCCCTCTGTTCTGCTGCTGGATATTTAAAGTAGAGCCTCTGGAGAAAATATTTAAATGACTTTAGGCAGCTGCCTAATTTAGGAAATCTGAAGTAATGGTCCCATATCTACACAAATAAATAAATGATAGTATTCCTGACAGCAGTTGCTATATCTTGGCACCTCCCTTTGGTTCATGAAATTATTAGTGGGGTTCTTAAGTTGTTAGGAGGCTGCAGGCTATAAAGTAAGTTCAAGATTGGAAGGACCAAAAATCTCCTTAACTATTTCCAATCTGATATTCCTGCCCCAATCACTAATGGTTTCTAGTTTTCATTTGAACAAACTTTACTTATTTTAAATCAGTGATGGCAAAACTTTTAGAGAATCAGGTGATATATGTCCTTAGGTGAGAGGAAGTGGAGCAGCTTGACCCCAAGTCCCTCTGGCTTGGTAATGAACTCTGTAATGAACTCTGGTGAACTCTGTGCTGAGGCAATGGTGCATGTATCCACAGAGAGGGCTCTGAGTGCCTCCTCTGGCATGTATGCCATAGGTTCAACCTGGATCTGGGTTAACTAACCTTCCAGAGAGCAAGTGCTACTCTGCAATTTTCATTTGAATTGCATGTGACAGCAGAAAGAATGCTGAATTTGAAATGTAGCAGATTTTATTTTGTTTAATCAAACACATTTATTAAATGTGTACTATGTTCTAGGCACTGTACTTGGTACTGAGAATGTGAAGATAAAAGCTCAATAGTACCTTCCCTCAAGGAGTCATGTGCTTTTTTTTTAATATTTAAAATTTTGATTCTGAACTTGAAAGACACCAAACAATGTGAACATTTTCATATACAAAGAACTGAAAAATAATATTATACATGAACCCTGAATCTCATCACACACAGCTCTTTGTAGTATTTTTAAACATTTATTAATATTCTTTTTTAACATGGTTACATGATTCATGCTCCTACTTTCCCCTTCACCCCCCGCACTCCCCCCACCCATGGCCAATGCACATTTCCACTGGTTTTAACATGTGTCATTGATCAATACCTATTTCCAAATTGTTGATAGTTGCCTTGGAGTGGTAGATGTTATGATGATAATAACAGATAATTTGGAGAAGCAGATAAATGTGTCAGGACCAAATAGAGCTTTAAGTCAAGAGCCAGAGATTGACAGGCTTCAGTGAGGAAAGGAGGGGGTAAAACACTCCTGATTCTCAAACCCCTCCCCCTCTAACTGCTACAGCTTCAGTTGGTAATGAAGACAGGAATAAGATTCTTCTGGTAAGTTTCTGTTATGGCTGAAACCCCAATAATGTTCCTTTTCTTTAACTTATATTCCTCTCAGGTCAGGAATTCCAGGTGAACTGGAAAGACCTCCAGGAACTGATGCAGAGCGAAAGGAGCAGAGCCAGAAGAACACTGTACACAGAGACTGATATACTGTGGTAAAATCGAATGCAATGGACTTCTGTACCAGCAGCCATGCAATGACCCAGGACAGCTCTGAGGAATTTATGGTAAAGAATGCTACCCACATTCAGAGGAAGGACTACAGGAGAGGAATCAAAGAAGAAAAGCAATTTCTTGAACACAGGGAGTTTCAGGGGGTCCCCTGGAATTCTGGGTGAGGCTATCACTGTACCTTTGCAGGGATTCCATGCTTTGCATCTCCACACAACATAGATTAGAGTCTACATCCCCAATCAAGTCCACCTCAACCCATGTGTTCAAGAAATTGCTTTTCTTCTTTGATTCCTCTCCTGCAGTCCTTCCTCTGAATGTGGGTAGCATTCTTTACCATAAATTCCTCAGAGCTGTCCTGGGTCATTGCATGGCTGCTATTACAGAAGTCCATTATATTCTATTTTGCCACAGTATATCAGTCTCTGTGTACAATGTTCTGGCTCTGCTCCTTTCTCTCTGCATCAGTTCCTGGAGGTCTCTCTAGTTCACCTGGAATTCCTCTACTTTATTATTCCTTTGAGCACAATAGTATTCCATACATTCATTATTTCTGCTCTTTTGCATTTCATTTATTTGCAATGTTTCTATGCCCTATTACATGGTCAATCTTTGTGAATGTACCATGTGCAGCTGAAAAGAAGGTGTATTCCTTTTTATCCCTATTTATTTTTCTCCACATATCAATTAATTCTAATTTTTCTAGGACTTCATTCTCCTCTTTTACCTCTTATTTATTTTTTGGTTTGATTTATCTAGATCTGAAAGAGGAATATTTAGATCTCCCACTATTATGGTTTTACTATCTATTTCCTTCTTGAGCTCTGCCAGTTTCTCCTTTATGAATTTGGATGCTATGCCACTTGGTGCAAACATATTGAGCACTGTTATTTCCTCATTGTTTATACTGCTTTTAATCAGGATGTAATGACCTTCCCTGTCTTTTTTAATCATATCTATTTTTACTTTGGGCTTTGTCAGAAATCATAATAGCCACTCCTGCCTTCTTTTTCTCATTTGACGCCCAAAAGACTTTGCTCAAGTCCTTAATCTTAAACTTGTGTACATCCACCCACCTCATATGTGTTTCTTGTAGACAACATATGGTAGGGTTTTGGTTTCTAATCCACTCTGCTATTTGCTTCCGTTTTATGAGCAAGTTCATCTCATTCACATTCAGAGTTATAATTATCAGTTGTGCATTCGCTGACATTTTTGTATCCTCCCCTAGTCTTACCCCTTCTACTTACACTATTTCCTTTTAAACCAGTGGTTTGCTTTAAGCCAGTATTCCTTATCCCCTCCCTTGATTAACTTCTCTTTCTATACCCTCCCTTATTATTCCCCTTTTTTTATTTTTAAAGGCCTAATTAATTCCCTCCCCCTTATTCTCCCCTCCCTTTTTTGACCTCCCCACTCCCCTGCTCCCCTTGGTTTATCCCTTCTGACTTTCTCAGTAGGGTTAGATAGAGGTTTTATATCCCAATGGATAATATAGCTACTCTTCCTTCTCTGGGTTGATTACACTGGGAGTAAGGTTTAAATATTACCTCTTAATGCTCTCTTCCTCTCCTTCTTTTAATAGTATTTGTCCCCTCCCCTTCCCATGCCCTCTTTGTGTGTAATACAATATCCTATTTTTCTTATTTACTCAGATTTTTCTTGGTGTCCCCTACTATTCACCCCCCTCTTTCCCACCCCCCATATCATCTTAGACCATTTAGTATTCCACCCTCTCCCTATGAATTATTCTTCTGATTACTATAATAGTGAATACTATAATAGTGAATAGAGTTCATTACAGAGAATTATACATGGCATTTCTCCACATAGGAATATAGATAATTAGATCTTATTGAAGCCCTCAAAGAGGCAAATTTAAAAATTATGGGTTTTCTTTCTTTCCCCTCTGTTTCGTATTTACCTTTTCATGTTTCTCGTGATTTTTGTGGTTGGATATCAAACTTTCCATTTAGCCCTGGTCTTTTCTGTGCAAATTCTTGGAAATCTTCAATTTTGTTGAATGCCCATACTTTCCCCTGGAAGTATATAGTCAGTTTTGATGGGTAGTTGATCTGTGGTTGAAGGCCCAGCTCTCTTGCCTTTCTGAATATCATATTTCAAGCCTTGCAATCTTTTATTGTGGAGGCTGCCAGTTTCTGTGTGATCCTGATTGGTGCTCCTTGATATTTGAATTGTCTCTTTCTGGCTTCTTATAAGGATTTTTTCTTTTACTTGGAAGCTCTTGAATTTGGCTATTATATTCTTGGGCATTATCTTTTCTGGGTCTAGTGTAGAGGGTGATCTATGGATCCTTTCAATGTCTATATTGCCCTCTTGTTGTAGAACTTCAGGGCAATTTTGCTGAATAATTTCTTTTAGTATGGAGTCCAAATTTCTATTAATTTCTGGTTTTTTTGAAGACCAATGATTGTCAAATTGTCTCTTCTAGACCAGTTTTCTTGGTCTATCACTTTCTCATTGAGATATTTCATGTTTCCTTTTATTTTATCAGTCTTTTGACTTTGTTTTATTTGTTTCTGCTGTCTTGAAAAATCATTAGCTTCTAATTGCTCAATTCTATCCTTTAGGGACTGGTTTTTGACTATAATCTTTTGGTTTTCCTTTTCAATCTGTTCTGTTTGGTTCTTCAAGGCTTCCAGCTGGTCATTTCTGTTTCTCAATTTGCTTATCACTTCATTTGATTCCTGAGCCTCACTTTCCAATTGCAAAATTCTGCCTTTTAATCTCTTATTTTCTTGCCAGATCTGTTCCATCTTTCTCATCATCTCTGATTTGAACTCTTCAATAGCTTGTGACCAGTTTTCATTATTTTGGGAAGGTTTGGGTATGATTACTTGTTTGTTCTCCTCTGCTGTTTGCTCTGTTGTCTGGACTTTATCTGTGTAAAAATTGTTGAGTGTTACAGATTTCTTCTTGATGATTTTTCTCTTCTGGGGTTCCTGATTTTGGCTTGCCATTGTTAGCCCTGCCCCTTCTCAGCTTTATCCTCACACTCAGGGTCTGTCTGCGCTCTCTAGGCTCCCGAGGTCTCAGGTCTCATTGTTCTCAGGGTTTAGCCTCCTGGTGCTCCTCCCGGGTCTGCCCCTCTGCCCGAGGCTCCTTCAGCAGTCTCAGGGCGCTGCTTTTGCAGCCATGCTCCCATCTGCACAGAGTCCACACTAGAGGTCCAAGCCTGGGCTCAAGATCCTTGTCCATGCCTAAGTCAATGCCTTCTCCCCCCCCCCTTTATAGCATGGAAATGCCCCAATTCCACGTACCTTCAATGCTGCACCCTGTTGTGGGGTCCCTTCGTTCATCTGGATTTGTTTTTATGTCCCCTTGATGAGTACTGTATGCTTGGGTTAGGAGAGATTAAGCAGCTTCTTTTTACTCTGCTGCCATCTTAACCCAGAAGTCTGTAGTATTTTTAAGTCCATACTATATGCAATATATTAGTTCCAAAATCTATTTTACTTGAATGTGTTTCTCTTTTCTGTGAATTTTATATGCTTCGCATTTCTTTCTCTCTTCCATCTTTCTTTCCTTCCTTCCTTCCTTCCTTCCTTCCTTCCTTCCTTCCTTCCTTCCTTCCTTTTTTTCCTTCCTTTTTTCCTTCCTTCCTTCCTTCCTTCCTTCCTTCCTTCCTTCCTTCCTTCCTTCCTTCCTTCCTTCCTTCCTTCCTTCCTTCCTGTGATTTCAATGGTGTAAGAAATTTCTTATGGCCAAAGAATATTCCAGTACATTCATATTTTAAGTGATGATTGTTGAGTCATGTGACCAGTGTTTGAACCCCAGCTCTGCTAATTATTTACTGTGTGACCTTTATCAAGTAGCTAAACCTCCTTGAGCATATTTATTTATCTGTAAAATGAGAGAACTGAACTATAGATAACTTTAAGGTATCTTTCAGATCCAGATCTATGATCCTGTGACCAAACACTAGCCATAGCCTGGATGAGAATAAGACACTGTTAATATCTGCGGTGAACCCCACTCACCTCTCTAGGGAACAATTACCAAGGCTAACTTCTGGATAAAATAAGCAAAGAATGTCATTATTCCATATTGTTCCCATATTTACTTCCAAATTGGTTTAAAATGTAGGTATTTTGCTATCCTAGAATCTGTTATTGAGTGATATTGAGTGATCAGTTGATTTGAGGATTATCTATAGTTTGTCCAGAAACATACATTTAAAATGCTAAATCAGTCTTTTTTATTATTGTTTTAATTCCCCTTTAGAGATTAATGTCATATTTTACCTGAAAGGTCAGCTTATTTTAAATAAGTTACCAGTGGGACTTAATAGGGATAAAGAATTGTCTTGTGGCAAGTGTGTGTTATGGACATCCAGTTTACTGCTAATTCCTTTCAATCCTTAAATATGTGTATAAAAGATATATATTTCAGTTTCGCAGATATAAAAGAGGAAAATAGCTTCCTTTATATAAAATTACTTAATAAGGAAATTTTTGTAAATTTGCTATTAAATTAAATGAAAATGAATGCTCTAACAAGGTCTGGTTCTCTGGGAAATCAATTTCTGGAGGGTGTTATATGCATCATGGCAAGAACCTTCATGTTATTTGCTCACATCTTTCTTGGTTTTTCAGTCCGGTGATTTTTACACTTTTTTATTTAAAATTTCTGAGACATTGTGATTCATACTAATATTGTATTTTCAACACATCTGTCCCCAGTTGTCACAAAATGCTACTGAACAAGGTCTAAACATATATGCGCTTTTGATTATTCTCATGTTAAATTTAACCAAAATCTACTGATGGGAAGTAGAAGGAATTTATTCTGAATTTTAAGATGATGTATCTTTCTGTCATATGCTTCATTCAATTACCGTGAAGGCCATTAGGTATCTTTCCTATTAGTGGACAGGCTCTGTACAGACCTATTTTCTTTAGGTAAACATGTGAACTTGGAAAGAATTTGAAATGATGGCTGTTTTGTGATCATTGGTTGGGCTGGATCAGGGTGGGAACTTTCTCTAGCCACATACAACATAAATAGTATATTTCCCAAGTCATTCTTCCTTACTTAACCAAATTCTTCTTTTAAAATGAAGGCAAAAGGGTAAAGTTTAATCCTTCTCTTTTATAATAATTTGCTCAAGAAGGAGGAGAAAAGCCAGGCATGAGCAAATGGGCAGGGTTAGCAATAATGATGGTGTCATTCAGATGTCTTTAATTACTTGACATAAAGAGAAAAATTTAAAAAAAAGGAAAAAACATCAAAACCATCTAGTACAATTTGTTGATAAAGAATAGTATATATTATTGCTATTGTAATATGATCTAGTCAACGTGCTATATACCATTAACAACAGTCTGTAAAAATGAAAACATTTTCAGTGTAAACTATCTTTTCTATTTGTATCACCAGACACTTACAGAAAATAGGCACCTAAGAAATGCTTATAGATTTGTTATTGTGGAATCCATCTGTAATAATGAGGTCAAAACCAGCTCACCCACTTTAGCCTTGATGCCTCAACTGGATGAGAACATATATCAGTCAGTAGATACTTAAAAGCCTTAGACTAAGGGCTAAAGGACCTTGGAAGTAAAACCTGAAATCCTCTTTGGTTTGGATGAGGAAGCTTGGGCACATCCCAGGAATAATCTATCAAATGAATTGAGAAATATTCTGTTGAATCACATTTTTCATCTCCCTTTAACAAAAAGGGGACCTACACAAATCTATATGACAGCACTTTCAGAAGGAAGCTACAGAGCAGTCACATGCATTTTCATCCTACTTGGATTAAACTAGATTCTAACACTACACTGGTCCATCCCCTTTCAGATATCTGAACCTATTATCTTTTCTTGTTACTAAAATTCACCTCTAAAAGCATCTTTTAAAAACTATCCTTGATCTATCACAGGCCCTGGACCATAAAATGCATGTGACTAATATGCTATAATAAATTCTTTTTTTGCTTCATTTTCCTGAGCTTACTTGATTTATTAGGATGAAGTCCTTACCAAGATTTTTCTTCCAACAGTTTTTTTTTCTAGAAACTGTAGCAAGCATGGAGGTCTTACTTGTTCTCCTAAGAAGAAAATGCTTGCCAGGCCTTGGTATTGGCCTTGACATTGGCCTTGGCCAGGCTTCTTTCTGCCTATCCCCCTTTAATTGAAGAAGGATACTGAAAACTTCCAGGAATCTGAAATATTTCAGATTTCTTATCTTTCCTTCAGTGTCCTACAGGCATCCCCAGATCAACTGGTGGAAGTATCTGTTTCAGAAACTAAGGACATATTGGATTGGTGGCTATGTAAAAAGACTAATAAAGGACTGAGGAAAATCCTTGAGCATCTCAGGAATTGGGGGGGGGGGAGGAGCTGTGCCAGACTGTCTAAGCCTGGACTCAATGTTTCCTAAACTCTTAATGTACTTGTTGGAGAATGTCACATACTTTTGAAACTGTTTTGTATCAACTGTTCTTTTAAAATAACTTTTTCTAAAACAGTGATTCCCAAAATGGGCAGTACCACCCCCTGGTGGGTGCTGCAGCGATCCAGGGGAGAGGTGATGACTACAGGTGCATTTATCTTTCCTATTAATTGCTATTTAAATTTTAAAAAATTAATTTCCAGGGGGCCAAGTAATATTTTTTCTGGAAAGGGGGCGGTAGGCCAAAAAAGTTTGGGAACCACTGTTCTAAAAGCTATTTAAGGTTGGATGACTAAATGAATAGTGTTAGAGAATCATACTTGATGCTTCAGTGGTACCCCCTTGTAACTTGAGGGAAAAGTAAAGATACCATACTTCTAGAAATCTGATATAGTACATGCTTGAGTTAAGATAAAGATCATCTGAATTTACATGCACTACATAATCCTCCCTTAATCTAGACTAGAATAATATGATTTTTTGTCTGTAGGATATTAGTTATATTGAGATTTCCTTCCTTCCTTCCTTCCTTCCTTCCTTCCTTCCTTCCTTCCTTCCTTCCTTCATTCCCCTGTGATTTCAATAGTGTAAGAAATTTTCCATGAAGTAACTCCTATCAGACCAAATCAGCCACAACCTGCAATTGATAATCCTAGATCAGAACGGAGTACACACAAACTTGCCCAGGACCACACCGTTTTTAATTCTGACCACAGGGATAGAATGAAAGATTATAATGTGTTGACATTTCAATGATACTATATCTACAACATTCCTATGATGATTTTTTAGTTGATAAATTTAAAAACATACAATTTAAAGATCTAAATTAGCTGATAACTTGCCTTTGTATCCATATAAGTTTCTGTAGACAACTTCTGCTACTCTTCTAATTTGAATAATTTCTGCTGTGCACCCTCCCCTGTCCAACCTTTGCTTGGGTTTCTTCATGATAGATTCCCATTTTCCTTGGACCACCCTCTGAAAGGAGAATACATTAAATTATTGGATCCAACCTATCATTCCTCTGAATATTCTGAAGTTGTTACTCCCTAAACTTATAGAGCATGGCAGATTTTCCTCTCCTCAATTATGAACTCAAGATAGGTAACTTGCCGCTAATATTCCCTTAATTTCTACTTCAGCAGTTTATTCTTTTTCTGTTGGCCAGAATTATCTCCAAAATAGGATTCTATTATTACTTACCTTTTGAAAAATATTAGAGCCATTACATAAGTTATTAATTCATCAGGAACTTTACTTTTAGTAGAGAGCCCTAATACATGTTCAAATAGTTGAAATTGTCCATTGCTTCAATACACTAATTCCACAAATATGTTTAAATCAAATGAATCATCTCCTGACATAAACTACTCAATTTGTACTCATTTATTTGAATGACAGCTTCTGTCTCATGTAGACGGTGGTTAGCATTATTCTTGATGGATGAGATAGTATCCTTAAGTTATACATTTATTTATTCAGTAGCTAAAGATTCATGACTTTTTGAGGGTAAGCACTCCTCCATTAATACAACTCAACTATCCTTCAATAGTTGCTGTGACCAAAAAAAAGCATCATTTGGGGGTCATTCTTTTGGTAAGGAGCCTTTCATCAGGCTAGGCTTCTGTAGAGAGACACACAACCTGTAGTAGCCATATAGTTTGGTACAACCTGTGTTCCTCCTGATACAGCCTTCAAGGGCTGAGAGTGATTTCTATGCCACAATAAGACATGAGTAGAATTTTCATTAAATCAATTGAGGGGAGAGGAGGCAATGTGACATTATAAAAAGAGCACTAGCTCTGGAGATAGAGATCTTGAAATTGGCTCCTCACCCTCTCTTGTGTTACAGATGTGACAAGTCACTCCAAGTGACTGTGTTTTCATAACCATAAAATGAAGGGTTGAACTTGATGGCCTCCGAAAGAGCTTCTAGCTCTAGTTGTATGATCTTAAATTATTAATGTACTAAAAAGAAACCTAAAATACCTGAATCTTGTCAGTAGGCAAATTATCTGACTTTCCATTAGTAATTTTTTAAAGGATGTAGAAAATAAATATTTAAAACTCTAATATGAAAAAATCTGATGAATTAAAAAGTTATACTTTCCTCAAACATTTCTCCTTATTAAGAAGTTCTGTGGCCCACCCATATGTTTTATTTCTCTGCCTTTTTGGTCTTTTCATTGCATAAAATATCACAATTTAAACTCCTTTATCTTTTTTTCCCCCTTTATCTTTTTACTTGCCAGATTGCTTAAGTGGTTTTGGAATTGGAAAGACATTGTGCTGTGGAATTTCTTGTTTATTCTGGAAATATTATTATGCTAGTGAATCGCAAAGCAATCTTTTTGTTATAAATAAATAATGTCTTAATTTTTTGGTAGTCTCAGTGAATCTTCACATGTCAGGAAACGTGTTGGATTTCTAGATGTCAGGTTTCCTAAGCTTTAGGCAAGACAACTCAAAAAGCAGGGCAAAGAGTACTTTCCTATAGTACGTGCTTTTTTCTTTTGCATATGTAGGTAGTGTGGTAGAAAGTAAAAAGCATTGGGCCAGGAGTTATGAGGCTTCCAGTCTAAGTCTTGTCTTTTCTGCTTGGCATATATGTGACTTTGGATCAATTACAGCTTTTGGGAAGCATGATTTTCTTTATCTGTAAAATGGAAATCATAATATCTGCTCTTCCTTCTTCTTTCGGCTATTGTTAATATCAGATGAAATCATCAAAGTATGGAAAAGTTTAATATAAACTATAAAAGCATTACACATAAACTATAACAATGTTTTTGCTTCTTCTCTGTCCTATCATTTATTTTTAAACAGTCTGTTTTGTTGATATGTTTTATCTTTATATCACAATAATTTCAACCCTCTCTCAGATTGAATGTTTTCTTTTAAAAAAGCTATTAAGTTAAAAACATTTAATGGAGTAACAATATCTGACAACATATAGAAAAATATTGTGCCCTAGTGGTCTCTAGCCTCTCTTTCAAGACAGAGGATTTAGTTTTCATTGTCTTTTTCTTCTTCCTCCAAATTTATTGTTGTCATTGTTATTTACTCAGAGTTTAGTGATAAAAGTGTCTAATTTGGAGTTAGGAAGACGAGTTCAAATCCAGTATAAGACACTTACTATGTCCTTTTGAGCAAGCCACTTGACTTCTCTCTACATCATTTTCTCCATCTGTAAAATGGGGATTACAATTATATCTATCTCCCAGGTTTATTGCAAGAGTAAAATGATATAAGAAACATAATCATTTTTAAAACATTGAAGTGTTATAGGTAAATACTATTATTTTAATGACTACGATTATTATTAGTAATCTTTTCATTTTTATTACTCTACACATTGTTTTATTTCTGCTAATACTGCTCTGCATCAGTTACTGCAAATTTCACAGTCCTCTGAACTGCTATGTCATTGCTTACTGAATAATAATATTCCTTTTTTGTTTCATAGTTTTTTTAAACCAATTGATGTGTACTCACTTGGCTATCAATCTTTTGAAACACAAAAATATTTCTATAAATATATTGATCCATTTTGGACATTGTTTCTGTCTTTAAGATCACTGGGAAGTCTACGCCTAGTAGTGATATTGTGATTGTTCCTGTCTCTTGTTGTCTTTGTCAACTTGAAAGGTATGAGATGAAATCTGGCAGTTATTTCAAATTTCACTTTTATTATTAATATTTTGTTTTCATATGGTTATTTATATTTTAAAATTATTTTCAGTAGTCAACAAACATTTATCAAGTGGCTTCTATATGCCAGGTACTGAGCAAAATGGCTGGTAATATAAAGACAAAAATGAAGTCTTCTCTCCCTCTACATGATTACATTTTATTGGAGGAACATAGTGACTACATTTCTCTATTCCTCTGTGATAATGCTTTTTTCTTTTTTTATATATTTTTTTATTTTTAGAAAAATTGTCCATGGTTACATAATTCATGTTTTTACTTTACCCTTCACCAACCTCTCAACCCAGCCCCCCCCTACGCCCCACGCCCATAGTCAAGACTTATTTACATATTATTGATAGTTACATTGGTGTGGTCTTTTCAGGTTGACAGCCCCAATTATGGCCTCATCAACCCAAGTGTTCAAGCAGTTGCTTTTCTTCTGTGTTTCCACTCCTGTAGTACTTCCTCTGAATGTGGGTAGCGTTCTTTTCCATAAAACCCTCAGAATTGTCCTGGGTCATTGCATTGCAGCTAGAACAGAAGTCCATTACATTCGATTTTACCACAGTGTATCAGTCTCTGTGTACAATGTTCTGGCTCTGCTCCTTTCACTCTGCATCAATTCCTGGAGGTCTTTCCAGTCCACATTGAATTCCTCCAGTTTATTATTCCTTTGATCACAATAGTATTCCATCACCAACATATACCACAATGTGTTCAGCTATTCCCAAATTGAAGGGCATACCTTTGCTTTCCAGTTTTTTGCCACCACAAAGAGCACAGCTATACATATTTTTGTGCAAGTCTGTTTATCTATGATCTCTTTGGGGTACAATCCCAGCAATGGTATGGCTGGATCAAAGGGCAGGCATTCTTTTATCTCCCTTTGGGCATAGTTCCAAATTGCCATCCAGAATGGTTGGATCAGTTCACAACTCCACCAGCAGTGCATTAACATCCCAATTTGGCCACATCCCCTCCAACATTCATTACTCTCCCCTGCTATTATTTTAGCCAATCTGCTAGATGTGAGGTGGTACCTCAGAGTTGTTTTGATTTGCATTTCTCTAATTATTAGAAATTTAGAACACTTTCTCATGTGCTTATTGATACTTTTGATTTCTTTATCTGAAAATTGCCTATTCATGTCCCTTGCCCATTTATCAATTGGGGAATAGCTTGATTTTTTATACAATTGACTTAGCTCCTTGTATATTTGAGTAATTAGACCTCTGACAGAATTTTTTGTTATAAAGATTTTTTCCCAGTTTGTTGTTTCCCTTCTGATTTTGGTGGCATGGTTTTTGTTTGTACAAAAACTTTTTAATTTAATATGATCAAAATTATTTATTTTACATTTTGTAATTTTCTCTAATTCTTGCTTGGTTTTAAAATCTTCCTTTCCCAGAGATCTGACAAGTATACTATTCTGTGGTCACCTAATTTACTTACAGTTTCCTTCTTTATATTCAAATCTTTCACCCATTCTGAATTTATCTTGATGTAGGGTGTGAGATGTTGATCTATACCCAATTTCTCCCAAATTTTTTTCCAATATTCCCAGCAGTTTTTGTCAAATAGTGGATTTTTGTCCCAAAAGTTGGGCTCTTTGGGTTTATCATACACTGTTTTGCTGATGTCACTTACCCCCAAGTCTATTCCACTGATCCTCCCTTCTATCTCTTAGCCAGTACCATATTGTTTTAATGACTGCTGCTTTATAGTATAGCTTAATATCTGGTACTGCTAAGCCACCTTCCTTCACTTTTTTTTTTAATTTTTTCCCTTGATATTCTTGATCTTTTGTTCTTCCAAATAAACTTTGTTATAGTTTTTTCTAATGCAGTAAAAAAAAAACGGTTTTTGGTAGTTTGATAGGTATGGCACTAAATAAGTAAATTAATTTGGGTAGGATGGTCAATTTTATTATGTTAGCTCATCCTACCCATGAACAATCAATGTTTTTCCAATTGTTTAGATCTAGTTTTACTTGTTTGGAAAGTGTTTTGTTAGTGTTAGTTATGTTTGTATAATTCCTGTGTTTGTTTTGGTAGATAGATTCCTAAGTATTTTATATTGTCTAAGGTGATTTTAAATGGTGTTTCTCTTTCTACCTCTTGCTGCTGTGATGTGTTGGAAATATATAGAAATGCTAATGATTTGTGTGCATTTATTTTGTATCCTGCAACTTTGCTAAAGTTATTGATTATTTCTACTAGCCTATTAGTTGATTCTCAGGATTTTTTAAGTAAATATTATATTATTTACAAAGAGTGACAGATTAGTCTCCTCATTGCCTATTTTAATACCTTCAATTTCTTTTTCTTCTCTAATTGCTATTGCTAGTGTTTCTAGTACAATGTTAAATAATAGAGGTGATAATGGGCATTGTTGTTTCACACCTGATCTTATTGGAAATGCTTCTAATTTATCCCCATTGCATATGATGCTTGTTGATGGTTTAAGTTATATATTGTTTAATATTTTTAGGAAAGGACCTTCTATTCCTATACTTCCTAGTGTTTTCAGTAGGAATGGGTGTTGTATTTTGTCAAAGGCTTTTTCAGCATCTGTTGAGATAATCATGTGTTTTTTGTTGGTTTGCTTGTTGATATGGTCAATTATGTGGATGTTTTTCCTAATGTTGAACCATCCTTGCATTCCTGGTATAAATCCCACCTGATCATGATGGATAACCCTCTTGATCACTTGCTAGAATCTTTTTGCTAGGATTCTTTTTAAGACTTTTGCATCTTTGTTCATTAGGGAGATTGGTCTGTAATTTTCTTTCTCTGTTTTTGATCTACCTGGCTTTGGAATTAGTACCATATTTGTGTCATAAAAAGAGTTTGGTAAGACCCCTTCTTTGCTTATTATATCAAATAATTTGTATAGTATTGGGATTAATTGTTCTTTGAATGTTTCATAGAATTCACTTCTGAATCCATCAGGCCCTGGTGATTTTTTCTTAGGGAGTTCTTTAATGGCCTGTTCAATTTCTTTTTCTGTTATTAGATCATTTAAGTATTCTATTTCTTCTGCTGTTAATCTAGGCAATTTATATTTTTGTAAATATTCATCCATATCACCTAGATTGCTAAATTTATTGCCATATAATTGGGCAAAATAGTTTTTAATGATTGCCTTAATTTCCTCTTCATTAGAGGTGAGGTCTCCCTTTTCATCTTTGATACTATTAATTTGGTTTTCTTCTTTCCTTTTTTCAATTAGATTAACAGTACTTTGTCTATTTTATCTGTTTTTTAAAAATACCAGCTTCTAGTCTTATTTATTAATTCATTAGTTCTTTTACTTTTGATTTTATTAATTTCTCCTTTGATTTTTAGTATTTCTAATTTAGTTTTCATGTGAGGATTTTTAATTTGTTCATTTTCTAGTTTTTTAAGTTGCATGCCCAATTCATTAACCTCTGCCCTCCTTAACTTGTTAATATATGCACTCATTGATATAATTTTTCCCCTTAGAACTGCTTTGGCTGCATCCCATAGGTTTGGGTAAGATGTCTCATCATTGTCATTGTCTTCAATGAAATTATCAATTGTTTCTGTGATTTGTTCTTTCACTAAATTATTTTGGAGAATCATATTATTTAATGTCCAATTAGTTTTTGATTTGCCTGTCCAGGTGCCCTCCTAATTATTATTTTTATTGCCTGGGATTACCCTTCTATGCCCTCATTCCTGACAGTTCAAGAATTAAAGCCTTTTTCTTGGCTAACCTCTTTAGTTATGCTGCAGTTGGGTTCCCCCTGCTCTGTCCCGTTATTAGGTTGGGTCCTCTTTCTTCTTGAAGCACATTGTTTTCTATTTCAGTGTGTAAGGGTGCAGAGGTTTTAAGATTCACTTTTACTAAGCTGCTATCTTCCTGGACAAAGTAGTTGTTTAATCAGTAATGCTTTTTTCTTAGGGTGGTAAGGTCTGGTGGCCAATAGGAAGGCACTACAAATTTTGTCATTTCTGAAAATGGTCTTGCTCTTTTTCTTCTTACTTGGTTTCCTATTTGGATTCTAATTTTCACTCATCAGTTGAGTTAATAAAAATTAGGGCAGAGTATTATTTTTTTCATTCACTGATTAAGATATTAATTGAACTAATACATGGAATTGAAAAGATAAACAAAAAACAGACCCATAATTTCAGTGATGTGTATGAGGCCAAATTTGATTTTGTTAATCATAGTGGGTATGGTCTATATAATGCATCTTTCAGGATCATTTAAGAATCTGATTCTATTATTCAATATATTAGCTATTCCTCCAAGATTTTTATTTCTAAGGATTTCATAAACATGTTATTATTACATTTACTTAATCATTGATAGAAAGATTTTAAACAGCACAGGTATCTCTGGGATACTCCATTGATATTGATCCATAAATGACTATTCTTTGGGTCTGATCATTCAATTATCTATTGACCCACCTAATTGACTCATCATCTAGTACATGTCATTGAACTCCTATTAACTTATGTCTATGGTATTTTATTAATTAGCTAGTTGAATGTTTGCTTATAAAAAGGAAATAAAATTAGTCTGACATATTTTTGATGAAATCATGTTAATTTGTATCTGTGTGTGTGGTCACTATTTTATATTTTAGATGTTCACCAACCATTTAGAATCTCCCTTAGAATTGAGATTGTTTACTGGTCTAAAATTTTCAGACTTTACTCTCTCCTCCCACTTTTAATTATTAGAACAACATTTTTACCTGGCTAGTCCTGTTGTACCCCTTCAATTCTCCATGCTCTTGCACATGTCACTGACAATGGCTCAGCTATCATGGTCTTCAGTTTGTTTTGAACACCCAAAGATATAATTCATCTGACCAGTTGATTTGAAAGTACCAAGAGCAATTTAAGATCCTTATTATCTTATTTATCATGAAGATCAATTTGCCATTAGCCAGTTTTGTCATTCTCCTTAGTAGAGAAAATGGGCATAATAAGAATCACATAGATGTCCCTTCTCACTGTTATCAGTGATCATTCCATCCATTGTAAGAAGATTTCTACGTCGTCTTCTCTTCTGTTTTTACTCAGGTCATTAATCAGTGACCTCTATCTTTTTTCTCATTCCATAGAGAACAAAGAGCTTTGTGAATTTTCCTCAGAGAATTATTTTCCACTATTCTCCTTCCTCTCCTTCTTTCCCCACTCGACCCCCGAGAATGACTGACTGATTGATTGAAATCCTCCACATAAGTTTTCCCACTGGTACAAATGTTTATTTTCTCCATCAAATATAAACTTTTGTACATAGTTTCTTATTTAGACCTGTGCTACAATAAGCAATATATGATATTACTTGATATCATATGAAGAATTTACTATAATTTTTATCCTCTGAGAATCTTGTTTTTAAAAAATATTTAAATGGCATATGACTTTGGGAAGTTAAAAATCCTCTCTTTTTACCTGACTCAAGGAAATTTCTGCAGCAATGACTGCCCTAGAATCTTTGTCTCCAACTTAAGATTGACTTTTCCAATATTTACCTTGTAATAAAAATATTCTATTTAGCCTATAAAATATTGATGGATTGTTTTACAATCATAGAGCCACAAATCAAGAGCAAGATGGGCTTTCCTAGACCACTTATTTCAAACTCCTCATTTCATAGTTAAGGAAACTAAGTTACGTGGAAGATGAAAGATTCACATAGTGTGAAATATGTCAGAACTTGGATTTGAATTCAGGTCCTTTGTTTTTGGAACCACTTTTTCCCTACTCTACTGCACTGGTAACCTCTCTTTCAAAATGTTCTAAATTTAGGCAAAGATAATCTTTCTTAAAGTTGAAGGTCATAAGAAAAGTCATTCTATTGAGATTTCAGTGTTTATAGATGCCTTATTTAGAGTTTTCTTTCATCATTATGTTATTAGTTGTTTCTTTAAGAGAACACCATTAGTTAGCAGTTTATAGTTCATGAGAACATTCTAATTTGTTTCCCAGATTAACTTTGAAAATATCATTGTGTTAAATTATAGAGATTAACAGAACATTTTCCTTGTTCATATGTTTTTTATTTAGTTATTTAACTGCTCCCCAAAAAAGCACACTGACTTTTCATGCAACATCCTTCTTACAATTCTAATTCTAATGTAGTTTCTATCGTGTCATTCCCTCATGACTACTTTAATTGTTAGGGGTTTTGTTGTATTATTTAATTACATCTGCATAGTTAAACTTGTGATTTTATCAGTTTAGGAAATATCTAGTGAGGAAACATTGAACCAATGTAAATCAGCAACTCTTCTGCAATTTATGTTCATATTGAATTGACTTGGGCAAAAGGAGGTTAAATGATACGTCCATTGACATTGAACTAATATGCATTAGTTGGGAATGAATTGATCATAGGAAGGATCCTGGACTTCCTGGCTACAGTGCCAGATCTCTTTTGACTATGCTATAATAACCTTTCTACATTATTTCCATCTGTAGATACACATAAAATACATACACAAAATTAATGTATAAGTATGTGTACACACATACATCACATGTCTATATATCATACATGTGTGCATATGTATATATGTGTATATTTATGCACACATGCACAATGTGCAGCTCTTGCTATCCTCTTCAAAATGAAGAAAACCTGTCATGTTTGTGGAATAGAAAGATTAATGGGCTTCTTAAACTTTAAATTTGTTTTGCCTCAAGCATTTTTCCTTATTTTTTCCCCCTGCTAGGTGCATTTTGAAGGAAATTTAACTTGAGAAGTATGTTTCTAAAGCTGAACCACAGACTATGCTAGGGGAATAATAATGAGTGCTAGCTTATTGTTTTCCCTCTCTGGAAGATAGCTTACTGAGCAGCCCATCTACAAGTTGGAATACTTAGACTACTGTTTTATTAGGATCTTATTTATAACAAATGCCTTTGAAAATTAAAACAGCATATGGAACAGTATAGAAAAATGTTTCAAATCATTCAAGGCCAAGCAATCAATTCAGCCACTCAATAAAATTCTGGCTCAAAGAACTGTAGCAGGTAATGGTGAAGACCTCATAGTATATTTTGACCTAAAGAATTTTTATAAATTCCAATTCAAAAGTTTTTTAAAATGAGTTTTGCTCCTTATAAGTAAAAACCAATATTGTCACTGAACTTCAACTCACAAGTTTGAAGTGAACGTTTGGAAATGGGCCAAATTTTTGGTGATGTGGTGTCTCACCATTAAAAATTACAATGTCAATATTTTCTTCTGATTGATATTGGGCAGACTAAAGGCATAACAATAGAAACCAGTAAAAGGAATTAGACAGGCATGAAAATAAGTGTATGTAAAGTGTATGTAATAAAAAACCTACCACTTAAAAGAAAAGAAAATGATATTACTGTGTTTTTATGTACAGATTTCTAAGGCAACTTACCTGTTGTATAAAAATGTTATAGAGAATATAAAAATTAATCAATAATACTTCTCATGACTGCTTTTTGCAGTTTACAGAATTGTGATAATGACAATAGTCTCCTTTAATTAACATGAGATCTGCAAATTTGAAATAATTTAATTTAAAATCTCTTGAGAAAAACTGTTCAGATAAATAAATTCAGATTCTGACATCCAGGATCCAGAGTTAAAGCAAGAGATATAACAAATTTAAGCAATGGATATATTTTGCCTTTCACAATATTTTATGAGTCTCAGTATTTGTAGGAAGAAATGAATTATTTAGTTTAAATACATTTGTTTTTTTAGTCTTATGAAGGTTTATAGTGAATAGTAGGAAAGCCAGAATATAAATAATATTGTAAATGGCGTCTTAAATGATGATTTCATAAGACAAAAACAAATCTTGCTGCCATGATGATTGTAAAAACATTTGCAATATTCTCCTTTCAGGCATTTACATTTATTTTAACATGTTATGGGAAAACATATAAATCCAAGGCAATTAAAATAAATGAATTTTTGAAATGACTTGCTATAGTATTGTCATATTTTTTATTTAAAAATTTTGAATCAATACTCATTAGTGATATTGGCTTATAATTAATGTTGAAAGTGTTATGGAAAGTCACGCACTCTCACATACTATTGTTGTGATTGTGAATAGGTTTAATTATTCTGAATATCAGTTTGAAATTTACTGAGAAATTGAGTAATGGCCAGAAGGTTTAACCCAGAGGTTTCAAAGGTAGACCTATATCACAGTTTAGTCAAGCCCCCAGATTGGAAACAAAATAAATACAGATTGTGGTACAGTTGAAATAGTTGTGATGGAAGAATAGAATAGAACAGTGCTGTAGGATACAAAATAATGAATATGATAAATACAAAGAAGCATGGACTGATTTACATAAACTAATGCAAAATGAAATAAGCCAAAGAAAGAAAACAATATGCACTGAAGATTTAATGCTGTTGTTAAGTCATTTTAGTCATTTTTGTTTCTTTGTGACTCCATTTGTGGTTTTTAGGAATTGTCCATCATTTCCACTACAGTTGATTTTAAAGATGAGGAACTAAGGCAAACAGGGGTTTTGTCCTGTTTCACCCATTTAGTAAATGTCCGAGGCTGGATTTGAACTCAGGAAGATGAATCTTCTTGACTCTAGGTCTGGCACTCTATCCACTGAGCAACAAGGTAAATGGAAAGAACATTAATAAAATAATAAAAAATAGAATGATTTGAAATTATAATGATCAAGCGTGGATCAAAGCAAAGATAGGGTGAGGCATATTTCCCAGAACTTTGTTTATAATGTAAGACTTTTCTGATGTGCTAGTTTTACTGAATTGTTTTCCTCTTCTTTCTTAATCTTTTTTTTTTTTTTTATCATAGATTGCTCCTTGGGAGAATGAAGGGAAAGGGATACATTGAGGAATATAGATAATATATAAACAAAGGCAAACAATACAAACACACACATATATAATTATTTTAATACTACTAGGATAAAATAATGTGCAATTTCAATAAAATAAAGTCAAAGGAGATAAATACAATATTCCACATGAGTTTAAAAATAAAAAAGAACAACAACTAAATTGAGTGTTTCAGCAGAGGATGAAGGAAAATTACTGAACACTGATTATATGAAAAAGACCTGCAGGCTTTAGTGGACTTTAAACTTAAAATTAATCTTCTATGACAGCTCTATTTCAATTGAAAAAACAACAACCTGTATTTGTGTGTGTCAATGAACACCTAGTTTGAACCCTAGTTTTTACTACTAACCTGTATGACACATATAAAATTAATTAAATTTCCTCATGTCTCCTTGGTACTTTATTTGTAAACTGAAAATGTTGGACTAGATGATGTCAAAGGACTGTATAAACCCTACAACTGCCATCTTGAATGCCCATGAAAGTATTAAATGGCAGCCAAAAAAACTTTTGATTTAGTTTTAGAAATTTTAACAGAAATATAGTGTGAAGTAAGGGAGTATATTTTATCCTGAACTGGATTTTTTTTTTATGGAGAATTAACTCTAGTTTTGGTACCAAGAACACTGAGATGCTGAAAGACATGCATTGTTGGGGGTGGGTAAGAGAGGAAGAAGGAGATGGTGAAATGATTAAAAACCATATTATATGATGATCCTTCAAAGATACTGCTGATTTTTACTCTGGAGAAGAAAAACCATAGGGTGGACATGACAACCCTTCACATACTTGAAGACTGATCAGGTGGCTGAAAATAATTATTCTACTCAGCTTTAAATAACAGAACTAAGAAAAGGTGGAAGTTACAGAGAGAAAGATGTCATCTTAATATGAAGAAAAATATAGAACTGCCTGGAAATGGAATAAAGTACCAGAGAAGATTGTGAATAACATATTAGTCTCCAAACAAAGACTAGATAACCATATTCTCAGAATGTTGTAACCAGTATAATTAAAATTTAATATAAACAGTGGAGGCCCCTTCTAACTCAGAGAGTCTATGATTTTATGAGTCAGTATTCATTGCAAATCCCAGCATAAGAAACAAAAATTTATCCTATGCATTAAAAAAATCCTTCATTAATCTAAATGAATCAAATTTGATCCTTTCCCTAATAATTACTTTCTTTTTCTTGTCTCTGAAACATGTTTATTTTTCAACTTAAATCTGGGAAAGTGTTTGGTGTTGTAAAACAAGTCACAATAGTTACAGAAACCAAGTGAGGAAAATTGCATTTAAACATGATAAATGCATACCAAATGCCTACTTGGCAAGTATGCTGCTCTGTGGGAATGAGTTGGGTGAAGTACAGGAAGAAAGTTGAAATGACTGACTCTGGGCTACTTTCATTTCATGTTGAAATCACAAAACAACCAGGCCCACCCTCAGGAATACATTGTTTCTGCCTGTGTAGATTCATTCAAAGACTTTTAGGAGAGAAAAAAAGTTTCATCATAATAAGTAAACAAAACATGTTAATCTATGATTCTCCTATGATTTCTTTCTTTATTACTATTTTTCCAAGGTAGAAATTTAGATTTTAAGAAAATTATTTTAGGAATGGTTTTATTTTTTTCAGTTTAATATATCTATGTGACATCTCTTAAAATTTTAAAAAATCTTTTCATTTTATTTATTTATTCAGTCCCTCTTGTTCCCTCCCCATACCATAGAAGGCATCATCCAGTAAAATATAAAGAATATGTCTTTTATGTTTCCAGTTTTCAGTTCATTCTCTGTAGGTGAGCACTCAAAAATTATTCTTCAAATATTAAATTTATAACTATACATAATGTTCTCTTGTTTCTACTCTTTTCACTCATTTCATTTATTTCTTTCCAAGTTTTTAGAAAAATTAATTTGCTCAACATTTCTTCTGGCCCAATAGTATTCCATTACAACCATATACCACAATTTGTTTAGTCTTTTCCCAATTGATGAACATCTCCTTGATTTCCAGTTTTTTGCTACCATAAAGATAGCTGCTATAAATATTTTTGAATATATAGATCCTTTTCTTTTTTTTCCTGATCTTTGGAAACAGACCCAGTAATGGTATTGCTGAGTTTAAGGAAATACACAATTTTATAGCTCTCTATAAATTATGATTCCAAATTGCTCTCCAAAAGGGTCAGAGTAGTTCACAGTTCCCACAACTGTATATTAGTGTTTCCTCTTTTTCACATCCCCTCTACTATTTGTCATTTTGACCTTTCATCTCCATGTCTTATCTCTTTTCCAGGTTGACAATAGGTGTAAATAAATAATGAAGCATTTGTGAAAATGTTTAGCCTTTCATTTTAACCACCATTTTCATGACTTTTGAGATTCTTTCTTTTGTACACTTTCTCTTTCATGTGCACTTTAATGCAGGTCTTCCTTTGCAAATAATTTATTTTAAAAATGTCACCTTAGGATTCATTATTATACTAGTCCTAAGAAGTTTGCATCTTATGTGGAAGCACCATGTTTTTCATTGGAGAAGTATAATTCTAGAACTGTTGTCATTACAATAGGGAATGCTATTTCCCTTGAAGGAATTATTGTTACCTCCTTGTCCATTTTGCCAAGGACTTAAAAAAGGGAAAGAAAGAATAGAATGGAGGATAAGAACTATATAAAACAATTGAGAGAAACTGCCCAATGAGAAGCCATTTTGATGAAGATAGCTGCTGAACCTGAGGCTGTGTGGTAGGGTATTTAGCAAACTGACCTCGAATCGGCAAGACTTGGGTTCATATATTACTTTTATCACATATTGGCTATATGACTCTCAGTAATTTATTTAAATTCTTAGTACCTCAGGCAACTCACTAAGAACATAGTTGTAAAGAATTTACCAAGCATTGGCAGAGTTATCTCACTGAATTCTCTCATTCAAGAAATAAAAGACAGTCTCCCCACAAACACAACAAAACAAAACACAAAAAACTTAAATTCGCATGAACAAATATAAATTTTTCCAAATACTTCCTTACTCTAGTAGGAAAATATAATGTAATTAATAATAATCAATGACAAATTTGCACAGATGCCTTCATCTCACTTAACATATCTTCTCTAGTAATTTAAAGTAATCTGGA
This sequence comes from Gracilinanus agilis, assembly GCF_016433145.1. Classification (NCBI taxonomy): domain Eukaryota; kingdom Metazoa; phylum Chordata; class Mammalia; order Didelphimorphia; family Didelphidae; genus Gracilinanus; species Gracilinanus agilis. The sequence continues at coordinate 443,022,910 of NC_058132.1, forward strand.
GCTTTCAAAAATACTCAAGACATATATACAAATTTGTCCAGCAATGGAAAACACATATAAGCTTTGATCTTAAAAAATATATACTTAGGTAGATAAGCATGTAACCCATCTTAAATTTCTAATCTTTTTATCCTAAAGTAAAATGTTTATCAGAATATTATTATTTCCCCCCATTAGAACTTGAATTAATCAATAATTGTTTAATGTTCTTATTCATAAAGGAAATAAGCTAGTACAGCACTAGATCAAACCTAGTAAATGTTCTTTTGATTTATATTCTGTTTTGCAATATAAGACAAAAAAATTGAATATGTGGCTGTCACAACATCGTTCTGTTTACCGCATGATTGGTCAAACAACAAAATTGAAATCAAAGCGTATGTAGCCATATGCCAAAGAGAGAAGACATTTTATGCCGGTGGGCAAATAATCATTTACCATTGAAAGTACACATGCAGAAAGTAAATGCATTTTTAAGATAACTATAAATATTTAAAAAATTTAAAACATTCTCAGATAGTAAGATATGAACATTCAGCCTCAAATTGGATACTTCTTCACCTGATCATACATTCAAGAACATAATCATCTGAAAATAAATATTTGTTTTAAGATTTTAAGGATGAACTAACAAATGACTAATTAAGGAAAATGTATCATTACCTATGCTTTGATTTTAATTTTACTGTTCAATTATCATGCAGCCTTTTTTAGTTGGAATGAATATAAACTCTTTTTTATTGAGTAAAGTTTAGAACTGATAACATAGAAACCAACTTATCTTCATTACTAGATTTATATTATTATTCATCTTTTTCTTTAATTCATGAATATAAAACCAAATAGCAAACCAATTCCTTAACTGATGGGAGCTCCATTAGAAATATGGAATGGTGGTCTGAGAAAAACTGAGAAAGTTACAAAGTAAATGGTCTTAAAATTGTTAACAAATTGAAAAAGAAGAAAAATTTAATTTAAAGTTACATATAATTCAAAAATAAAAACTTTCACTACTTTATCCTATATGAATTTCCCATTGAGAAAAAAATCTTTAGGTCACTTATAAAAGAAATACCGAACTCTTTTTAGTTGTTCCTTGATTTCTTAAACTCCTTGAACCTCAGTGATACCTCAGAGACTCATTAGAAATTCCCTAAACTAAAAGTGGAAGGATCTATTAAAAACAAACAAAACAAACCATTTCCTCTAGGATTTGCTATTTGGAGTATTGACATTTTATTTCCAAAGATAGGATCTATTTTTTGTGAACAAAAATAATAGTAGTAATTATTAGAAGGAGAAGAAGGAAGGGAGGAAGGATGCCAAATTAAATAGCAATGACTTCTGGGTCTGCACTGAAAATTAGAAATGTCACATCTGTAATTCTAATGCAAAAAAATGTGAGGCAGAAATCTCACTTCTGCCCCAGTCATATCATTTAAAAGGGTTTGTTTAGTTTTTGCTTTTCTTTTCCCTTGTTAATATTTTTCCATTGTTATTCCATTAGGGAAGTAAATGGTTCAGGTTACACTAACATAAGAGAGAAAATCTGTTTTCTTTCCAGATAACTAGACAAAAGAGTCTTTTAAAACTACTTTGTGGATATATTCCCAGCAATGTATTAGAGTTCAAGTACTGTGACTACTAGAGTTATCTGTAGAGGCAATGCTTGTGGAATGATCTTGGTAAAATTAATGTATCAAATTAGTTCAAGATGCCATGGTATGGTTTAAATCTATTTGTGTATTAGAAATAGAAAAAAAAAACAATCATCCAGATCAGGAATTTTTAACTGGGGATCTATAGATGCCCAATGAGGTCAAGAACTTGGATAGGAAAAAATTTGTATCTTTGTTTCAATGTAATTTTCTTCCTTTGTAATTCATAATAATTTTAATATATTTTAAAATATTATTCTAAAAAAAGGTCGATAGGCTTTATCAGAATACCAAAGAGGGCCTATACTCCCCACCATAGACAACTATATCCTTGCCTAAAACACAACTATTCCACCTATTATTTCTATTTGTTATTAAAACATAGCTATACCATCCCTTATTTCAATACCCACCTCAAATTCTCTTCCTTTTACTTTCAACCTTCCATAGCATTGCCTACATTCCCTTGTTTTTACTTAAACAGCCATCATTCTAGTTTCCTGCCCTAATAATCTCTACCATCTACAATTGATCTACCTGAGTCATGCCTCTTCCCTTTCTAATTCATCTTCTACATAGCTGACGCAATGATTTTCCTAGAGTTTATTTCTGACAATGTCAATCTCCTCAGGAAATTCTCAATTGGTCCTAGGATTAAACATTTCACCTTTTCCTCATTCTTTTAATATTTCTATGTTGCATAAGTTTTATAATATACATAACATATACATAATATGTGTAGCAGGATGTAATTATATGTATATGTAAACATATATACTACATGTAAATGACTTTTAAATAAATAGGTCAATACATTGCAAATAAATGTGCCATATTGGGGAATCTATGCTAATTTATGTTTAATTTTTTTTTACTGATAAGGGTATATGATCAAAAAAAATTTTTTTTGAGATGACTATTCTAAGGTTCAGGCATGAGCTCTATCCTACCTTTAATATTAACTTTCCAACCATCCATGGTTTCCATAGAGGCACCTAGGTGGCTCAGCAGATAGAGTGTTTAGATTGGAGTCAGGAAGATTTGAGTTCAAAGGAAGTCTCAGATATTTATGTGTTTGACCCTGGGATAGTCAGTCACTTAAATGTTTTCTTTACTATAAAATGATAATAAAAATAGCACTTATCAGTTTGTTATGAGGATCAAGTGATATATATATATATATATATATATATATATATAAAATACTTGGCACATAATAAATCCATAATAAATGCTTGTTCCCTTCCTTCCTTCCCTTTCTAATAACCCATAGCCAAACTATCAGGTCTACTTGCTATATTGTTATCTGAAGGACATATAGGATCTTTGAAATCATCTTGACAATATTCACAATTTTTTTTCCAGATGAAGAAATTGAAGTCTAAGTGACAGGCTTCTGGCTTGGCAGCAATTAGCAAAACATGAATTAATATCTAGGTCCGTAAACTCCAAAGACAACAAAATCCCACCTTTTTAGGTTTTATTATAACCCTCTGAGATTATACTATTGGGAAGGATTCAATTATTTGGGGGAAGTCCTAGACTTCAAGGGTTGGATTAGAGTTTAGTTTATATGAAAACATTATTTATAAATAAATCTTCAGTGCAGAGGTAGTAAACAGGACAAAAAGTAGCCTGCGATGTTTTCATTTTAATATTGCAATTTTCTTTCAGTTATGAATAGACTATGATCATAAGAAGAGTGGAAGCTATGTCTTTCTAAATTTTTCATATCTATACAGGAGATGTGAGGAATGAAAACTAGGATCCACTTTATCAATTAGCTAGGCCAATATATTGAATATCAATATCTTCAACATTTTGAAGATATCGAAGCACAGAAAAGTTAAATGATTTAACCAAGTTCATGAAAGGATAATAAAATAATAACAATAATAAGTATTATAAATGATATATATCACACTTTAAGGTTTGCTAAGAACTTTTCTCATGCTACCTCATTTGATCTTCATAGAAAACTTTGTAGGTAAGTGCTTTTATTATCCCCATTTAACTGATGAAATAACTGAGGCAATGAGAGATTAAGCAGCTTGGCCAGAGTTCCATAGCTAATAGAGATTTCGACTAGGGATCAAATTGGGGCTGACTCTGAATCTGGCACTTATCTATCCATAAAGAGCCAGAAATTAAAGCAAGATGCTATGCATTACAAATTCAGCATCTTTCTATTATATTATACAGCTTTATATACTTGTGCTTGTACATAGAAGGTATTTAATATGTTTTTGGAAGTAAATGCTGTTCATTTTTATCATTATATCAATAAAATATTATAATTGGCTCAAGCTATAATAAACTTTTTATCAATAGGAAAATTATAGCATCATGTGCATATTTATTTGGAATTCAACTAAGATAATTAATTTCTTAGAATATTTTTAAAAGATTAGGTTTATATGAAATGTAGTTTAAGAATACATAGAAATACACTGTGGTAAAATTTAATGTAATGGACTTCCGTACTAGCAGCAATGCAATGACCCAAGACAAGTCTGAGGGATTTTTGGAAAAGAATGCTACCCACATTCAGAGGAAGAACTACAGGAGTGGAAACACAGAAGAAAAACAACTGCTTGAATACATGAGTTGATAAGGACATGATTCGGATGGTGACTCTTAATGACCACCCTAGAACAATTATCAATAATATGGAAATAGGTCTTGATTGATGACACAGGAAGAAACCAGTGGAAATGTGTGTTGGCTACTGGGGGGGTGAGGGGTAGGGGGAGAGAGAGCAAGAACCTGAATCATGTAACCATGGAAAAATTTTTTCTAAAAATAAATAAATAAATACAATTTAAATTTAAAAATTAAAATATAAATAAATAAAACTACTCTAAACAAGATAAAAAAGAATACATAGAAAGACAACTTTTAGTAAAACATGATTTATCTTAAAATCAATTGCTCAATATAATCAGAGAAGAAAGATGATACTTAAGAGTTATGAAAGTAGTAGTTTCTGTAGAAGAAGCAAAATTTTCTTCTGGGAGCATATGTATCTTAATATATAGGCTCAGGAGAATTGTATATTAAATTGTTGAAATGGGGAGTATCTTAAGTAGTGTGATACACCATGTAAAAATAATTTTGACAGAATTTGAAGACTCTTTTGTTTGTTCTTTTTTTTGTTGTTGTTATTTAGAATCATCTATGATCCCTTGGGTGCTTTCAAACAAAGTTCTTCATTTAGTAAATTTCATAAACTTTATTGAGGAACTCAAGAAAGGTTTTCTTCACTTAAAGATTCATGAAAAAATTGGGAGGGGGGAGTCATTAACCACTGAGAGAAATCAGAAATAGCTTTTCTTAGGAAGTGTTACTTGAGATGAACCTTACTTAGTGTTAATAGAGGAAGTAGTAAGAAGGGAGAACATTCCAAGCATGAGAAATAACTTGTACAAAGGTAAAGGGGTGTGAAATGAAATATGAAGTACAAAGAGCAGAAGGAAAGCACGTTTGGTGAGAATATTCATTTATTTGGAATAGGGATATTAAATACTTTAGGAGTTGGGCCTAGAAATGAATAATACTACATGTGGGAAACTGTTTAATGTTGTTAATTATCCTAAAATGCTCCCTAGTGCAAAGGCTCATCTTTTCATTACAAATTATCTCTCCTCTATGAGTTGCAAATCATTTAATGCCCCAATCTCTAAAAAATTAAAGTTGCATGTTATCCAAAATGCATTGGAGAAATATGTGACTTGGTAGGTGTACATAAGCTGCTGTATATTTCCAATGATGTCTCCTTTTCTTTCCTTCTCTTCCTTTCCCTTCCCTTCTTCCTTTTTCTTCCCTTTTCTTCTTTTTTTTCCTTTTCTTTTCCTTTCTGACTGGACATTTGATTTCATTTGTATAAGGATCCCTCAGGGAGAGAATTTCTTCTACCAATGCACATGACACCTACTGTGCAACTTATATAACTAGGTGAATTGATATGATATGATATATTACAATTTATTGCTTTGCTTTGCATTATTTATGAATCTTCTTTAAATGGAAACAATAATAGCATCTTCAATGTGGAAAGATCAAATGAGCTAATCTATATATAATTCTTGACAAACCTTAAAGTATGTGTTAGTTAAAAATCACCTGGGGTTCTATTTGGAAGGATTGAACCTCAATATAGTGTTTGACAAACTTCTGTGGACCTGTGGGGGTCCTTAAAACTACATTTCCCGTGGTCCAACGGGTTTCATGGGTTTCCTGTTTTGGATGATGTATTAAAGGTGAGGGACTATTTTAAGTAGGGGGAGTGACTTGGAACTTCCTCTTTAGTTACCTGAGCTCCAATAGAGAGGAAGGAAAATGGCTGAGGTGAGGTTGGAATAGGTTTCTTATAGGCGCGTGGTCAGTTTATCTCTATCAGCATGGCTTTTATTAAAATACTATTCTTCCTTTTGATCTCGGCCCTCATCATTTTTAATAATAAGTACTATATAAAGATAACTGTTATTAAAGAGTTCCTGGGAGCTCTGCATTCCTGTGTAACTTGTACTGGTTCACATTGCTAGGATTTATCAGAGGCAAAGTTTAAGCAGGTCTTCCTCACTCTTAGGCCAGGTCTCTAGCCACTATGTAATAATTACCTCTTTGTAAAGGATGTCAGAGAGGAAATGTATGATCAGAAAAGGAGGTGGCTCAATTAGGTACTATGAGCAAAGGATAACAAATGTATAGTCAAAATGCTACCACTTTGGTACTTTCAAAAGTAAAGAGTCCTGGAAGAAGGCCACAGTATATTAAATGGGATCTTCTATGGATGATCTATGAAATAAGATGAAAAAAATTGCCCCAAAACTCTTCCGCATCAAGAAGGAAATAGCATCAATGATATCATGGATGCTATAAAGTATTGACGTGTTTAGTTGTTCACATTGCTCCATGGCATAGGTAAGATGGATGTTATTATCTCTGCTTAGCAAATAATTTGTTTCTGAAAAAAATTCTGACTTATCATAGTATTAACAAATGCCTCACTAGCAGTAGGAGCCAAGGCTTAAAAAATATACATTACCTCCTAAACATTACATTTATTTAATGTCTGCTATGAGAAATCATTATGTTTAGGTGCTGAAGAAAGTAAAAAGATAAATAGGACATGATCTCTGCTCTCAAGGAATTCATTATCTAATTGAGAACAAAATCATAAATCTATAAAATTCTGTACCCTTGTAGCAAGACAATCATTTTACTAATGGGAGAGAGGGAGATAACAAGTATTTATTGATTGTCTGTGTGCTCAGCAAATATTATTGTGTTTGTTCCTCAGAGCAGCACTGAAATGTAGGTGCTCGTTTTGCAATTGAGGAAACTGAGGTAGATAGAGGTTAAATAACTTGTCCAGGATCACATAATTAGTAAATGTCTGAGGCTGAATTTGAACTCATATTGTCCTGATTTTAGATCCAGTGCTCTATCCACTGTACCACCTAGATGGCTAATTAATTCTTTATCTCAGTCCTTCTAGTAGCTATTTCAAACTTTCTCTTCTCTCTTATAACCTCCTATTCTTCCCTCTCCACACCTGTCCTCTCAGCTAATGACCTCTTGTCATACTTTACTGAGAAAATAGAAGCCATTGACAGTAAGATTCCCTTTCTTGATATCTCAAAAATCTTTTTAGGTACTTGCCATTCTCTTTTCTTTTACTCCATTCTCTAATAAATCAGTGGTCATTCTCATCAAGGATAACTTGTTTACATATTTCTGTAATCCTATCTCCTCCCAACTCTTTCAGCAGATTATCTCCCTTACTAATCTCTGGCTTTTACTTGATATATATTTTATTCATTCTTTGCTGCCTATAAATATGTCTAAAGGGATCCTCTCCTTAAAACAAACAACAACAAAAGCAAAGCCCTCACTAGACCCTACTATTTCCAGAGGCTATTATCCTGGAACATTTTTTCCTTCTATAGCTGGAATCCTAGAAAAAACTCTAAACACGGTCAGCTCCTCTTACAAACATCTAAACCACTTGCAATTTGAATTCATACTTCATAATTCAACCGAACCTATCCTCTACAGAGTTAACAGTGATAACTGCCGAATCTGTTTGCCTTTTCTGTTTCAACTCCGTAACATTTGACCCTTTTGGTCATGCTGTCTTGGATACTCTCTCTTCTCTTGGCTTTCATTATACTGTTCTCTCCTTGTTTTCCTTCAACCAATGTAAGCAATGCTCAATATGCTTTGTAGGGGCATTATGCATCTCATTTTCTTAGTGTATCCCAAGGCTCCAACCTGGACTTTCTTGTATTCTCTCTCTGTGTTTTCTTACTTTCATGTCCTCATGAGTCACAATATTTTCTATCCAGTGCTCTATATATACACCAAGGTCTATATATTTAGCTTTTGTCTTTCTATTTAGCATTAGTCTCACATTACCACTTGCCTATTAGACATTTCAAACTCTCTCAGAGACCTTTCAAACTCAATACATTAAAATCAGATTTCATTATCTTTACGACTAGACTAGTTACTGTTTTATGTTTCTTTCTTTTTTGTGAAAGGCAATACTACCAATCCATTCAGTTTTACCTAATTGTTCACTCTCATCCTAAATGTCCAATAATTTGAAAAATTTTGTTTCTATTATTGCAACATTCCTGGAATTTCAGTTCTTCTATTTACTCATGTGGCTACCAGCTTGGTTCAGGATTCTATCACCTCTTACTTCGATTATTGCAGAACCTGCCTATTTAGTCTCCCTGATTCAAGTCTCTCAGGACTTCAGCTCATCTACTACCCAGTTTACAAAATTATTTTCCTATAGAGTAATAGGTCTGACCATTCTACTCTGATACATAAAAAACTTCAATTGTTTCCAATGTGCCTTGATGACTTACTATAAACCTTTCTTTTGGCCTTTAAAGCCTTTTAGAGCCTGGTCCAACCTACTTTTATAGCATTTTTATACATTAGTCCCTTTTAAACACACTGCAAACCAGAAAAAGTAGACTTATTGTTTTTCTTCACATTGAACACTCCATTTCCCATTTCTTTGCACCTATCTTGGAGGACCGTCATGCCTGGTATACATTCTGTCTTAACTTATGTCTTTTAGGATTCTTTATATCTTTTACTGCTCAGTTCAAACAACAACTTACTTGTGGAATCTTTCCCAATCTGCTCATCTGCTAATATCCTCACTCCCCAAAACATTATATTTAATTTATGTATATTATTTATCTTATATATTTCAATGTTCTCTCATACTAGAGAACAGAAAAGTTCCTTGAAAATGAGGGTGCCTTTATCTCAAGTTGATACAATTTAACAAAGCAATAGTCTCTGAGAAATTATAACCACTTCCATACCAAAATGAGACAAATTGCTATATGTGATTAATTAATCAACTACAGAAATATTTAGCGCTCCATTCATTTAAGGATACGATTTGATGCCATAAAGAATGAGAATTATAAGCCTTATTAAGATCTCTTGAGTTCTTACCTTGAGGGGTTGGTTCACTCTTTTGACTGAACAAAGACTTGATCTGAGGAAAGTAACAAAAATATCCAATTCCCTTTTGACACTCAAAGTGAACCAAAAGATAATGAAGTTAGAAGACTTTCAAAGCCACCTCCCTTTTATTTCTTAAGAGAAAACAAAAGGGTCATTGTTTGCTGTCCACTAGATCAGAAAGATAGAGTTAATTATGTATCTCTGTCTGCTAATTTAAGAACAATTTATATAATTCAAAATGTTCTTCAAATAATAAAGAAAACACAATTAATATTAAATAATTTGTTATGCAGTCTGAAGTTTTGAGTCTCATTTATTATTTGTTACTTTTATATGCTGTATTTTTGATGATGTGGAGGTGATATATGTAACCTATGACTTCTTTTCTCGACAATGCTATGAAATCGCCAGATAAAACGATAAACTGACAAGTCATTCATTGCCTTGTTACTTCTCTTTGGGTAGTTGTCCTGAAACCTGATACAATGGATTTCTCAGAGCTAGAGAGTTTAGACAAATAGTCCTTTTTTTTAAAAAAAAATCATACCATAAACAGTGAATATGTCTTCAGTTATTTAAATCTGACTTATTTGTATAAAGTGTTTTATAATCATACTCATATTGTTTAAATAAACTTAATTTTAAAAACCATATTCCAATAACCTCAGAAAGAAGCATTTCTTAAGGTAGTTTAAAAGCATTCTAGAACATAGAAATGCATAAAAGCTACCAATAAATAGATGTGAAAATATTCAAGAGCTGTTTGCCAAAGTCTCAAAAATTACTTTTACATCTCTTTTGTCCAAAGTGTCTACAGCTGAATTCCAAATCTATTGATCGGGGACCAAAAGTGACTTAAATTGCTTCAGGTCTGCAACAGAACTTCCCTGCTAAGCAGTCTTGCTGACATTGTGAGAGTGTGGAGGGTTAACATCTGCCAAGTTCCATCAATATCCTAACTCACAGCATTTTATCAAAAGGAAATCTTTAGAATAGGTTACAAAATTCCTTTTGAGTTTCCATTATGTATCAACTCCACAATCACATTGATAGTATCTATTCTCCCTGTAGACCTGAGTGACAACATTTATATGCCTTAGCAGACAGAGTTTATGAGTTGTTATGGCCAACAAAAATAAATAGTAATTACATTTTGTCCAACCCTCTGGTACTGACCCTTTATGAATTGTATTAGGCTGATTCTTAGAAAAGACTGCTGGCAGATAATTGTTGTATGCCCTTTCAGCTTCATAGACTCCACCAGAGTTTGTGACCTGCGGAAACGGCTTTCAAAAACCTGGGACCATTTCCATGCCATGATGAGCCAGATTAGGACTACAGTGGATGTTTTCCTTTCTATCTGTTTTGCAATATATAGTTTTACTTATGACAAATTTGCATCAGAAGTAAGGACTTACAGGATCATGTCATGAATCATTTATTTTCTACATTATAATAAATATTATTATTACCTATGAATATCATGGGAATCCTTACATATAATATATTCCAGTCCTGTTGTAAAGTTGCATATGAAAATGTTATCAATGAACTAGGGAATCTGGTAATAATAATGTTGCAACATTATAACAAATAGGTAGTCCTGTTGTTTTGTTCTTTTTTTAATATATCAAATGTATTTCATTGCTTACATTATGGTAGCAGATTGAAAACATCTGCTTACTTGCCACTAGTCCACCAGTTACAGAAAATTTCAGCTCATTTTCCTTCAGGCCAGTTTGCTTCAAGGCATTTGTACCAGGACCAGAATCCAGCTGCTGAGTCTTGATATGGGGCCAGATTTATACTCAAGAGTCTTTTAAATGGAAACAATGCCTCCTTGCCAAGGATTAGAACAGTGATAAACTCCATTTGCTTTGCTCTCCTCCTTTCCCCCCACCTCATCCTCCCCCTACCCTTTCCTCCAATCTCCCTTTGCAGCTCCATCACCTGTCACAATAATTAGAAAGGACCGGACATCCAGAAACAGTGCCTCGTTATCTTGGCAAGAACCTGAACATCCTAATGGAATCATCCTGGACTATGAGGTCAAGTACTATGAAAAGGTGAGAAATAAAAGGTTAATAGTAAAGGGAAGGGAGCTACTTTCTTAGATACCATGCCTTTGCAATATAATGAGGGTTTAATGAAAAAAATACATTGTTTTCATGTTAGAATCATAGAGTAAGAAGAGATTTTGTAGATTACCCAGTATAATCTTTCATTTTATATCCTCAGAGTTTTAGCTACTGTTTACTCCAACTGCCTAATCCCAGGAAAGAACTAGAACTGGAACTCGGGTGTCTTGACACCCATTCCAATTTTCTATCCATTTTATCATATCATACTTGTCTAGTTCTCAAAATTTGGCTTACTTCAGGACTCTATCATTATATGTATACAGGTACACCCATGTAACATGCATACATGTATGTGTGCATATGTATCAACACATGTGTGTATGTGTGCATGTATATGTGTATATTTATCTATATCTTTGAGAAAACGACCAAGAGCATTGTTCAATTACATGCTGTCTTGTGACCAAAATCTGTTAATTGTAGAAGGCAATTTTTTAAACTTCATGTTTGTAATACATATTTAACATTAGAGGGGAAAGATTTTTTTCCCAATTAAAAATAAAATAAGGCAATTTGGTAGAATGGAAAGAATGCTGGACTTGGAGACCTGAAACCTCACTGACTGTCATGGGCTAATTGAACAAGAAACTTCATCCATTCTGTACATCACTTTCTTCATCTATAAAATAAGAGGCTCAGGATAGGTGATCCCTAAGTCAGGGTGATATAATGGAAAGAGGCCTGCTTCTGTAGTGAGGGGATCTGAGTTACAATCCTCTCCTTTAATTACTTTTGAATCCCTGGGTAAATTAGTTAAAGTTATTTGACTTTAGTTTCTTTACCTACAGAATGGTGGAAGAGGGAGGGAGTACATAAGTCCCTTCCACTATGAACCTAAAACCCTTTTTTGTCTCGGATTTATTGATTTCTCTGCTTCTATGATGCAATAGACAATGCCATTAGAGAAGTATAGATATGCTTGCCTAGACAAATTATACAGACATTTCCTCACTGTTTAAAATAATTATTTCTTCTTGATTTAAGATTATCTTCAATATTATAAGCAAAGGTGTTAAAATGACACCAAGAGTTGTCAAATTACCTCATGTTCATGCAAATAATTTGTAAGATATATATTTCCCTTTTAAAAATGTCTTATGCCATTGATTACATTCTTGATTTGGTAATATAATCATTTATTTGAGAATTTACTAAGACAAAAATGATTCATTTGTCAATTTCTTCTCTTCTGCAAAAATTTTTAATAATGCATTTTATTTTATTTTTCAGATTAAATGTCAATACAATTTCTTAGTATTCATTTTCTGATATTTTGCAATCCATATTTTCTCTCCCTCTTACCCTCCTCCAGTAAGGCATATAATATGCTATAGGTTGTGCATATATTATCATATAATACATAGAGAAAAATTAATGGAGGAAATAAAGTGAAAAATGGTATGTTTCAGTTTGAAATCAGATTCCATTTGTTTCTTCTATGGCATTGATCTTTTGCAAAGTTTTAAGATATTCAGAAGATGTTTCTTATAATATCATGGATAGAGTGACTTGGTGTCAGAGAAATTTATGTTTATTTCCCACCTCTGACACTTACAAGCTTTGTAACTCTGGGAAAATCCATTTAATTTTTTTTTTGTGTGTGTGTGTGCCTTAAGCACCTTCTCTGAACACACCTACTAAGTCATATAGTGTAGAAACTTCTTCCCTTTTCAATATTTGATCTGAGCTGATTGAAGAAATAGACACACTGTGGTTTGACACTGATGAAATCACAGACAATTCCCCATATCATTATATCCCTTTAAATATCTCCTTAGTAGAAATACTATGAGACTGTAAAGAGATCCAATAATATTAACACATCCAAAATAATAGTATCAATAATTTGAAAATTTTCAATGTTTAATTCAAATGATTTTCCAAGTATATTATGGCTTAGAGTAGGGAAAGATGGAGTAGGAAAGATCTTTAGAGATCATCTAGTCCAATATTTTTCAAGCTCAGAGAAGGTTAAATTACTTGTTCAAAGTCATATAGCAAGTTTGTGGTAAATCCAGAATTAGAAACTTAATTCAGGTCAGTACTTTTTACACTATTCCAACTGCCAAAAATGTATTGTGTTTTCTTGGTAATTTTTTTGTTTACTTTTCCAAGTATATCCTAATTTTGTTGCTAAAATCCATATTCTAAAATAAAAAAGTAGAGGGACAAATTAATATATTCAAGGAGACAAAGTCAAAATTAGAACTTGCTTCCTCTGAATTTTAAGAGTAGTGTTTTTTTCCTGTTATGTCATGTATAACATCTTAAACATTTAAAATAAAAACTTTATTGAATCTGACCTAGAGATAAATGGAAATTGAGCTTTTAATTCTGTTTCTTGATCTTTCTGGAATAGAAGATCAGAAGCTTATTTTATTGAACAGGCCACATAGAGTTGATTAATTTCCTGAAAGTTATCATCCATCAGGTTTCTGGAAGGTGTATTGTGGGACATTATGTGAAAATGAGAAATATTTGAGTCCACAGATCTTTCTTCCAGCCATTTGATCTTGTTTTGCTTAGTTTTTAAAGTAGTCTGCAACTCATTTGGAAATTACTATGTCTAATGGAAACAAATACTCCTGTGAAATAAATGTCTATAATTTTTCTGGAGATGAACTCAAATGACAATCTTAATATGTCACATAGTAATAGTACCTTCTGCAAAATATATAGAGGTCCAACTCCTGTTTCACACAAGGAAATGACTGTAATAGGATCTCTGCTTTTTTTGGGGGGAGTTATGCCACAATTTAAAAATTTGGTGGACAATCTGATGTAGAATTCCTAACTAAACAGTTTCATAGTTCTCTGAAGTTCTAGTGCATGGTGTTTCCAGCCTCTCAGCTCATTAGGATTACTCATTAGGGTTCGATAGCCAATTTTTCCTATTTTTTCTTTCAAAATATACAGCTTTGAGGTTGATGATATTCAATGCACTTGTTTATATCAGTGTTTGCATGTATATAAAATAAACAGTTTGGAAACATATGTTCCAATTAGGAAAACCGAATTCCCCTGAGTTCTCAGCTATTCTGGCACTGAATCATTTCTGGTATCTCTTCTCTTCTCAAGTCATAATCTATCAAGTGTTGCTTCCTATATTCAAATTATTATATTTGCAGAATCATAGCAACAGAATTATCAAATTTCAGAACAAAGAAGAATTTGAGTAATAAACTGGTTCATTCCTTTTGTAGATGAGGAAGCAGATGAGACTCAGAGAAGTTATAGAACTTCTTAGTGCCTGAGGTCACAAAGCTATTGGCTGGTAGAAATGAGGCATTAGCTTAAATCAACCAAAATGTTGTGGATTTTGCTTATTTTTGCAATGAAATCCAACTATCAAAGATTTCCCTTGTCAAATAAGGAAAGTCTTCCTCACTCTAGGCCAGATGCTTTATCAGCTATGCTTCCTAGTTTCCCTAACCAATTTATATTTTTAAGGAAACTATATGAAAACAGTTTGTAAAGCAAAATCTTTTTAATTTCCTAAGAGAGTTGTTTACTTTGATTTCCATGTAAGAAAGAACCTTATTCAGCCATGTTATAGACAGTTTGTAGAAGATGCTTTACTGATTGTAGACGCTAAGTAAATAAATATTGATAGAATATAAGAACTAGAATGAATCTAAAAAACTATAAAAAGCCAGGTTTCTCATGCTTTTTTTGGTCCATAAACCCTCCTAGTCTTTGTATGAAAAGAAATGTATTCTAGAATTTACCATGCATATCAATGTAAAATAAAATAGATTAGTTTTCACAAAGAAAATTTTAACTTAAAACATATTTTCCAATAAAACTGCTACTTTTAAAATATTTCAATAGGATAATAAAACATTGTCTCTATTCCTTTGTTAAACTATGCATAATATTAAGATTAAATGTTAGCCAAGTTGAGAACCCCTAGTCCAATGCGACTCCTTTACATTTATTGATTTAGTTGAAGTCACAAAACATTTCAATATTTTTATACAGGTTATAATCACTTAACTGAAAGGATTAATTTCTCTACTTCCTGATATCTGGATAGCAAAAGATTAATATAGGAAGCCAAACTTTGGGTTGTATACATATATTCTTCTCTCCTTGATGTTCCCTTTCTTTTTTTCCCCTTGTAAATGATATTTAACCAAATTGTGTAGGCAACTAGAGATGTTATTAGTACTCACTACATACTCACTACATAGATTTCAAAGTGAGTTAAGGAAAAGAAATGGAGCAAACATCCTTCTAGCCATAGACATCTTGCCCTAGTTTCATGAAGGCATAAAGGAGTGACACAATTAGATGATGAATCTTTTCCTAATCCTATGAACTACTCTGAGGTCTTATTAGTGTAGGAAGTGGTAATAGAGTCTCATAGGATTGCTGAACATGTTTTATTATCACCTCAACCTACCTTATCTAAGCAGCAACTCAACCAAAGTTCATATGTCTGGCCAGCAAGGCATGCATGATTTATCTTCCTGATGGTGGTCATCTTACCCAAAAATGGTATATATGGAGGAAAAAGATTCCACTGGGCAACTCGAATTTAGAACTCTTGAGATTTTCTAGGTCTTTGAACTCACAAGGTAGGCACTAAAGTTAGGGACATCCATCTTCAGATCTTTGTTCTACTCAAGGGAATAAACACAAAGGAAAACAGGTCCCAGAAATAAGACACCCATGCCAAATTTAGAGTCAACAAAATGTGTTTGCTGCCATACATGTGTAGTTCTTGTAGCTTTGAAGAGAGAGAGGAGAGGAGGAGAGAAATTCCTTACTTAGAAATTTAAGAGAGAGCTCACAGTCTTCTCTCTATGAATGTAAGAAACAGCAAGGGCAAAATTTTGTTTATTCTTTTAAGGATATTGAATAGGTGCTTTTCCAGCTGAGTAACCCATCAACTTTGACACAGACTCCCTACTAGAAATAATCCCAGAGGCTCACCAGGTGCCTGCAACCATTTATGCCTTTTAGAAAGATCTAGAGCACATGTAGTACTGAAAATGCCTTAAACATGACACCCACTAGAAGGAACAAGGATGCAGGCTAAGCTCTATCACGGTTATAACAATATTACAGGCATAGAATCATAGATTTAGTGCTATAAAGAACTTTAAGGATTCTCTCATTCTATCCTTCATTTTATAGATGAGGAAACTGAGATTCAGAGAGGTTAAGTAACTTATTCAAGGATAAACTAGCAAAGCACAGGCTTTGAATACAGTTTCCCTGACTCCAAAATGTGGTACTCATTCCATTGGCAGATGACTGGTAATGGATATGATTCTGGTCAAGGAATCAAGAAAGACTTGAGATAAATCTGGCCTCTAGACATGTCACTTAAACTTCTTCAGCTTCTTCAGCTTCAACTTCTTCAGCTATAAAATGGGGATTATAGTATCAACACCTGTGCTTTGGTTCTTGCTTGGCAAATAGTAGGTGCTATAAATGCTTTTTTCTTTTCTTCATTCCTTCATTTTAACTTGCTTCATTATCAGAAAGAGTGATCCTCTCTCCTAGTACTTCAATACATAAGTTCACCAATAAACATTTACTAAGTAACTCATTTGTGCCAGGCACTCATCTAGGCACTTACAGAAAGACAAAAACAAAAAAAAAGTCTGTCCTCAAGGTACTTACATGCTAATGAAGGAGACAATATACATATATGGAAGGAAATTTTTGTGCAACCTGTGTAGAATTTTACAAGTTTGCAAAGATAATCTATAAGAATAACCTGTGTTTCCTTGAGAGGGCACATTTGTATAACAAAAAGAGTGGGGCTTGCATTCATTTCAGACCAACTTTCCAGCCCTGTCCTTAATACTTATAAGATGTGTGAAGTTGGACAAGTCACTTTACCCTCTGTAAGTCATTGTTTTCCTACAAGCAAACCAACCATGCTTTAACATATGAATGTAAGTTTTTAAACGAGGAGGCAGAGGTTGAACTAAAAATTTTAGAATTGCATCAGATTTGAAACAAGATCCAGAGGAGTCTAGATTTTTTTCTTCAATTGAACATGCTAACTGATTCAATAGTAAACCTTTAATAATGAGAAAATGTTCTACATATAGCTTCATGCAAAAATCTCTATTTCTTCAAAGTGAAATGCTATTAGTGGCACAATCATAGATTTTTTAAAAAAATTCTACAATTAGAAAAATCTAGCAACCTAATATGAAAGAATGATTATATCTTGAAAAATTCATTCTTGGTTGTGGATTGCAACATTCTCTGAGCCATGCTCTGTTTTGCAGTATGCGCAAAGAAATATAAAGAAGCCATTTAAAAATAGTTTAATTTTTCAGATTACAGAGATTTTTTCTAGTTCCAAATTCTCTCCTAACACACTCCCTAATCAATGAGCGGCAAGAAATACAAATATGGATAGCCATGCAAACACATTTCCAAATTAGAAACATTTTTTAAAACCAAGAAAAAGAAAGGAAGGTGCAAATGTGCTTCAAACTGCATCTGAATCCATTATTTCTCTGACTGAAGGAGGATAACTTGTTTTATCATGAATTGTTTGGAATTGTGATTATTTATGTGTTGAACAGAGCTAAATCTTCCAAGATTGATTATCTTTACAATGTTGTTTTTACTGTATAAATTTCTCTGTTTCTGTTCATTTTACTTTGCATCAGTTCATACAAACTTTCCTGGTTTTCTTTTCCCCTGAAGCCCCCCTCTTCTTTTCTTACAGCACAATAGTATTCCTTCACATTCATGTACTACAGGATGTTCAACTATTCTCCATTTGATAGGTGTCCCCTCAATTTCCAGTTCTTTGATACTATAAACAGTTGCTCTAAAAATATAGGCACATATAGGTCCTTTCTTTTTTTTTTTCTTTGAACTCCTTGGAATAAAGACCTAGTAGTGATATAACTTGGTCAGAGGATATGCACAGTTCCACATCACTTTCCAGAATGGTTGAACTAGTTCACTGACTCACAAATTAGTTTGCTTGTTTTCCAACATCTCCTCCAGCATTTGTCATTTTCCTTTCCTTTTTTTGGTTGCCTTAATTTGTCTGAAGGCTATGAGTTAGTTTGGAGTTGTCTTTATTTCTATTTCTCCAATTATTAGTGATTTAAAGCATTTTTTTCTTATGCCTATTGATGCCTTTGATTTCTTCCTCAGAAAACTGCCTGTTCATATCCTCTAATCATTCATCAATTGGAAATAGATCTTATTTTTATAAATTTGTCTCACTTCTATGTATATTTGAGAAAGGGGTACTTTATATAATTTCCTATAGTTACAAAGATTAGGTTTTAATGTGGTTATTTCTTACCTCAAAGCAGGAGCAAGAGACAAGTTATACCATTCTGAGGGCTAGAGGCACGAATGTTACTCTCAATGGCCTCAAACCTGATACTACTTATGTCTTCCAAATCCGAGCCCGAACAGCAGCTGGATATGGGACCAACAGCCGCAAGTTTGAGTTTGAAACTAGTCCAGATTGTACGTATCATTTCAACTGATTTTAAATGTTTGTGTATGTAGTTTTAAATCAACTGGAATGGTTAGTTTCATTCCCTTCCAGACTTCAGTAAATGTGATGTTCAGTAACTATTTATGATCTGTCATTTACTGTAATAGTAGTATGGAATTTTATATTTTATCTTTTCAATTAAAATCTGCTCTGAGGGATATATGGGGAACTATAACAGGTGGGTTTTCCCTCCTTTTTCTACCTGATCATATTTCCCCTCCTGGAATAAATATATTTCTTGGTTAGCCAGAAACTTGTGTTAAAGAAAGGTGTTCGATAAAGTAACAGAATCCAAATGGTCCTTATTCCAGATAGTCTAGGTTTATTGCTTAACCCAATCAACTGTGTACCAAAATTTTTCTTATCCATGAGGATTTTTCTTTTGCTTTAAATCATAATTTAATGGTCAAGGAATAAATATTTATTTCATTTAATGATTATAGATTATTTTTTCCACAACTGTTTAATCATTTCAATTAATCACCTACTTTTAGATATTTCATTTGAACCTGAAATTTATACTACCTCTATATTGACAAGCATTTCCTAAATTGAATAACTTAAGCATTTAATACAGTAAAACCCAATTTCTCCTAGTGGTAAATTTTATTTTCTAATTTCTTGTTTTTAATGGAATAACTTTCTTGTGATTAAAAAAAAAATCCTACTCATGGTTTTAAGCAGGAAACTGTAGTAAACTTGCCAAAGTAACAGTTATTAGTATGGAATGAATATGTACAGGGCAGTTTCTTTAAGAAGTATAGTTATATTAATATAGCATTAAAAATAAAATCATGCTTTTGCCTCTACAATTTATAAAACCCTAAAGAGTAATACCTGTATTTTAACTGATTTAATCCATGATTAACCAATAATGCTTCTTTTATCTGTCCAGCTAACAAATAGCCCTTATTCTCAAGCACACAATTAATTCATGCTTCCCCTTAAACCCTTCTTTTCAATCTCCCATGGTAAAATCAACTTACTGCAAAATGTGACAGTTCTCTTTTCATATTAGATGCCTGAACTTTAAAGATAAAAACAAAAACATCTGGTACATAACATTTAAGAGAAATTATATTATTTGAAACAATATATTTCAATTACTGTATGAGAATAATGGTATGTAAGCTATTCATAAATGGAATTTTATTATTCGGAGAACCACTTACTTATCAAGGTCTTGCATTTAACTTTTTTTACTTTCAAACAAATAGTTGAAATAATTTAAGATTTAAAATACATTTATAAAATATTCAAAAAGAATGTCTATTAATCACAAGGATAAACATTTAAAATGTTAACATTCTTATTTTAGATTATATAAGAAATATGAACATTTTATTTCCAAATAAATAAATACAATTTGTAGAGGCCAAAGCTCATGTAATAGTTCATAGGCCAAGCCAGCACTTAGCCTCGATTAATCTGACATACATGTGAATTTTCAAGAACAACAAAAAACTTCCAATGTTCTAATGTAATTCAAGATTATGCTACAGATATTGCTGTGGTAAGTTTTACTCATGAACTACTAATAAGGCTTGAATGTCTGAGGTTTAAAAAATATTCTGTTTAAAGAATACAGTGTCTTAAAAATAAACAATGAAATTTTGCAATATAAGCCAAATGGTTTTACACTTGGAATGTTTGAATAGAGGGGAAAGTTAGGAACAGAGGGCCATGTGAATTTTTTTTCTCAATTCCCATTTTTTAGACAGTATTATTCTTAAGTAATATAAATTTTTAAAAATTCAATTCAAAAATTAATATGTTTTTTTCCTTGATCACATGGTTCAATGGGGATACAATTAGGGATCACTCTATTGTGATTATTAATAATATGGAAATAGGTCTTGACCAATGCTACATATAAAACCCAGTTGAATTGCTTGTAGACTATTGGAAGGGTGGGAAAGTACATGAATCATATAACTATGGGAAAACATTCTAAATAAAATTAATTAATTAATTAATTAAAAAACCTATTATGCTTTATTTCCAGTCTTGAAATATTAAAAGAAAGTATCATCTGCCTTTGTTAAAGTCCAAAGAAAAATTCACTTGAAATTTAAAAACAGAAACAAACATTAAAAATATTTATCTGGCTTAATAATATGTAAAAATTGTATTTGTTATGAAAATATAGATAGCATCATAAAATAGGTTAGATTTTTACAAATATATCATGCAAATTATTAGCCAGAAATAATTCATTGTAATATTTTACAATAAGAAATCACCTAGTTTACTTTCTCTCTCATTTTATGAACAGTTCTATTAAGCAATTTTTATTCAAGGTATCAAAGGTTTAATTATTTGAAACCAATGATTATGACTTTCTATCTGGTTCTTTGACTAACACATCACAATAACCATATATTTTAGGGAGAGGAAGGTGATAGAGTGGAGAGTCCTCCATACCTGGAGTTAGAAGACCTGAATTCATATCCATCCTCAGACATTTACTGGCAATGCAACCCTGGATGAGTTACTAAACTGCTGCCTGCCTCAGTCTTTAAAATGGGAATAATAAAACACGTCCTAGAGTTATTGGGAGAATTAAATGACAGTTTGAAAGCCTTTTGTAAACTTCAAAGCAATATACAATACCATTGTTAACAAAATGGCAACATCCAAGATAGATATCCAAGATTATCTAATTATTAGTAAAGACAGTGACATTGTTTCCTTCTTAC
The DNA here is from genome assembly GCF_016433145.1 of Gracilinanus agilis. NCBI lineage: Eukaryota > Metazoa > Chordata > Mammalia > Didelphimorphia > Didelphidae > Gracilinanus > Gracilinanus agilis. The sequence goes on from NC_058132.1 coordinate 443,044,406, forward strand.
TTTGGAGAAATCAGTGGAATAATGGAATGTTAGAACTAGATGGATTTTTAGAGATCATTTAGTTCACTCTCATTCATATTTTTAAGTGAGGGAAATGAAAACTATTTCTGGAAGTCAATTTCTCTCTTGAGACTAAATCGAAACATTTTTTGCGAGGTGTCTAATGAAAATTTAATTGAGTTTAAAACCTACCACCTTTCATAAATTTTGTCAGGAAAATAAAAATGTGATCACAATTATAATATAGCATTTTAAAACTATAATCCATCATAATATAACATGACATGCTTAAGATACTCATGGATCTAAAATCTCATTTACTTGCCAAACACATATAAAGCAATCAAAGACAAAACTGTGTTAGACTATAAACTCATGTATAAAATCTTACAAAGAAGAATTTTGGATAATAAAGTGTAAGAATGTAATTAAAATAACATTTCCTACTATACATCTTCATACTATTCCACACCATACCATACCATACCATTCCATACCATACCATACTATACTATTTCATTTATGGAGCTTTGTCTTATTAAAATTTTATATTGAAAGTGTTCTTGCACTTATAAAGTATCATGGCAGAGTGAATAGAGAGCCAGCCTGGAAATCTGGAATATGTAGGTTTGAATTTTTGCCTCTGAACTATGTTTGCTTTGTGACTGACCCAGAGATTTAACCTGTTAGTGATCCAGGCAACTTTCTAAGTTTATAACTAGAGAAAGTAATGATCTAAATGGGTAGAGTTTGCATTTTTTTCCTGGGTGTTGCCCTTACCCATTAGATTACCCTTCTACCCTGCCCCACCACTATTTTGACAATAAGAAAATGATTTCCTGCCCCACTTTAGACTCTTAGTTCAAAGAAGGAGATGATAGGGTAAGGGGGAACCTCCTCTTTTATATTTCACCCTGCCTTTTCTTAGCTTAAAATTCTCAATTCTCAAATATTTTGTTTTCAATACTTCATTTTTACAAGTATTAAATACAATAATATTTGTGCCAAATCTTTTGAAATTCACTATACTGGAATGCCCTGTAGGTCACACATTGGAAACTGATAAATTATGAAATATCTTTTCTACCTTTTCTATCTTTTTCAAATCTATGAGATTTGAAGATATTCAAGCACCCCAGTTGCCTACTTAATAATATCTGTTCCCCCGGGTATTAGTTTATAAAGAAAACATGGTAGATTCTGAACAAAAAAGTAAGAACTTAATTCAGAAACAAAATGTAAAGCAAAATAATCTCATTTATGTAATGCTTATGTTTTTAACAGATGATAGACAAGTGCTTTGTTGCAGTATGGTCTCAAAGTACAGGACCATGCGTTTGATATAGGGCACATTGTAATACGCAAGGTGATTAAGGGTGGTTGTCAATTAAAAAAATATATAGTTCAATTAAATTTAGTTTGACAAGTATTTATTAACCATCTTCAGTGTTCTAGGCACTGGACTACCAAGTTCCTTTGTATTAGCAAAAATATGTTTGCACCTTTACCTATAATTTAACTCACCTCCCCTTATATACATATTTTGAAATCTTAAATTACAAACTTTTTGAACATTATGGGAAAAAGTCTTGATTTGTTTCAAGCTGCCAGCTGATTTTTCTGAAATCTTTCTGATTCTTTAAAACATTTTCTCCACCATAATATTTTATAAATACACTTCTGAAGAGATATTCAAATTTTTTGACATTACTTTTGAAATTAGGCATAACAATCTGAAGCAAATTACGTCTCAACTACTTAAATGCTTTGTGAGTAGTTCAGAAGGCATGTCTTTTATGTACTTTGGGAGGAGAATAAACATTTATTAAATGCCAGCTATGTACCAGGCACTACACTAAGCTTTTTACCACATATCTCATTTAATCTTTATGTAAAATAATATGGGATGGAGGAAAGAACACTAACCATGAAGGCAAGAAGTTCCCTTGTGATCTCCATCAGCTTTATGACTGATCAAGACACATCCACTGAGAGTGTAGATTTCTTACTAGTAAAATGTGAATAATAATCTCTCTGGTTACAATTTCACTGAATTGTTTTAAAGTTCAAATGAGATGATGCCTGTAAAATCTCATTCAAGCCTTATAGCAACAGATAAGTCAATCATTATCATTGATGATCATAAATATTTGCTGTTGGTGTGGCAGTAATACTGATGATAATGTTAATTATGATGGTGGTGGAGGTGGTGATGATGATGATGATGATGACGATGATGACAACAACAAAAATTAAAACCTTGTCTTCCAACCTGCAGATGACATAAACCCTTAGTAGCCATTGGGTAAATCTACATACATAACTTTATTACTAAATTGTATTTCCCATTTTAATTAAATCATTATTTAATTCTATGCAAATGATGTTTAAAACATTTTGTCCTAGATAAGACATTTCATTTCTATGCCTTCTCTGGGAATATTTTGTTAAATTAATAAATTATCTTTCCTCATATTTTACTTGAAAAAAGATAAGAAAATCTGGTCAGTCTATATTCAATAAATATTTGTTGACTGGGCTGATAATTTCTGTGAGGCAAGACATGATTTGTTCCTTTTAAAGTTTTTCCCCTGAAAATTCTACTTAAGTGTAAACAGTTAACTTTATGTTACTAAGCATTTAAATAGAATTTGCAGGGAAAATACCATCTAATAGGAGACTTCTGTTTTTAAGATGCGGAAACTTTGTGCAAAGATGAATTGCTTCTTAAGCGGCTACTAAGCAGTAAGTCATTTTCAGGTAAAGCACAAAGAAGAATAAAGATGACATAATTTATCAGCTCTCCATGTGGGTGTCAGTTGGGATGTGTTAATGTCTTTCTTTTTTCTTTGACCTTACAGCTTTCTCCATCTCCAGCGAGAATAGCCAGGCTGTCATGATAGCCATTTCAGCTGCAGTTGCAATTATTCTTCTGACAGTTTTGGTGTATGTCCTAATTGGGAGGTGAGTTCATAGTCTATCTTATACATTTCCTTTTTTCTTTTCTTATCTGTTGCCAGAGTTTCATGAGAGGAGTTAATCAAGAATTTCCAGGTAGAAAAGTTGCTTGGACTTGAGATTCTGCTATCCCTTCTTTTTTTTTTTTTTTTTTTACTTCTTTGATTTCTTCCCCACTTTGTCTTACCTTACCTAACTGTTCTCTAATTTTTTCTTCACCTGTTCTATCTCCCCTCTTTTTTTCCTCCCTTTTTTCTCCAGAAGCCCATGACAATATCATATAGTAGTAATGATTGCTAATAATTCCCCAATTTTCATTCATATAATAATTGTTAAAACAATTGTAAACATTATGAGGATCCTAAGGCCACCATAAAACTCAACTGGAGAAACAATTTATGGGGGTTTGGAAGCTCCAAAAATTCTCCCATTAGTTTTCTCTTCTGAGAGTTCAATTTTCCTGTAGAGAACATAGAAAATGTGATCAACATTAAACTTTCACTAGAGCATTTAATTGGTTAGGGAAAACACTATTCTTCTGCTCCTTTCACATGCCATAAATAGATAATGATTTCAAATTTCCTTTTCGAATGTTCCTCTTGCTTTATTCCTAGATTTTGCGGCTATAACAAATCAAAGCATGGTGTAGAGGAAAAAAGACTTCATTTTGGGAATGGACACTGTAAGTATGTAACAATGTAACAATTAATGAACTGGATACAAACAACCCAATATTTATGTGTGCCCCATATCAGTAATGCTTCATGTATTTTGATTTTAACATTTTAACTTGGCATTTGTTGATTCATGAACAAAATCATATTATACCCTTTAAGTTTGATAAAAAAAAATAAAGTTTTCTGAGAAACAATGTAGCAAATAAAATTGATATTTAGAAGGAAAAGAAGATGTAGTTCTCAGTATTAAGTAATCTTTTAGAGGCTGCATTACGGAATTAAAGTAAATGGGAACTTATGGGTTATGTCCAAAAAAAGGTACATGATGGGTATTAAATCAAATACTTTCTACTGTATATTGCTGATGTGTCAAACAGAATATCAGCTTGCTCATTTCCATTCTCTCTACTAAAATTAAAATAGTAAATTATTTTCTAAGTTCTAAGGAGAAAAATGCATATAAAAGGCTTCTGCTTCTGCAATGTCCTATCCCATATTTGCCCACCAAGAAGAAGGGCTCAGACCTGCTATTTCACTCTGAGGTTACCTGATTTTCAGTTGTTAGCTAAACTTATATCTTTTACTATTTAATACTAACAACAAAGCCTCTTCTCAGTTTTTCCAAAAGAAAAAAACTCTTCTTGAAAGAAAAGTACTTAATTACAGATGAAAAAAACTTTCTGTTTTTGTTTTGGTGAAGCAAATTGCCCCAGATGTTTTTGGAGAATGCATATTAGTTTACTTTTCAAAAATAATACCCACTTGAAAGTGGCAATCAAAAATTGATTCCATAAAAGAAATGGCAGGGTTTTTTTTTTTGTTTATTTTTGAAATACAAATTGCCTATAAAAGTCTGTTCAACTTTTTTTCTCTTACATATATATGCTAAAAGTCTGCACATTGAGGTGAATCACTCCATAGATTTGCTTCCAAGAACAGTAATATTAGCTATATCTCAAGTGAAAACTTCATTAATAATTGCCAACACGAGCTATTTGTACAGTAGCTTGGAGAAAGAATATACTCCAAAATTTGATTGCAATTGGACATAAATGGCACCAACTGCCAGATTACATTTTTCTTTTTGTCTAATGTGTTTTCCTTCTGTTTCTTTCTGATTGGAATATGGCTGTTATAATAGTTCCCAGGATCATTATACTACTTCAGACAATTAATGAACAGTTCATAATGAACTGGATACAAACAACCCAATATTTATGTGAGCCCCATATCAGTAATGCTTCATGATTCAAAGTTAATTAGGTTATAAAATAAAAGCAGTCATTAAAAAAGTGCCATAGATGAATTGCAGGTCATGGTTTGTTTTTTCCCTGGCTGTCTGACACAGTGAGGCAATCACCATTCATAAATTAGTGAGAGAAGTTAACTTCCTATGGATTAAGGGGCTTTTAATTTGAACGAGACAATTGACTGTAAATATTGTTTTTAGAGCGGTGTCATGCCGACCTGTACAATTTATTAGAATTATAACTCTAATGAATTTGGGCCTTGGATGCCTACTTTATCATAAAGACCAGTTGGAGCTCTGAGATTCTATAGTGGCATTTGTTAAAACTTGACTTTTCTTCGATTTCACAATGTCCTTAAAAGACATAGAAAGTTCAATATAGTCTGGCAGCAAGAGGATAAAGTAACCTCCATGCCTGTTGTAAACTTTCTGCATCTTAAATACCACAGATGGTTTATTTCAGTCCATTTATTCTGTATTACTTTTAAAAAGCTCCAGCTAGGAACTATTCCCTCCAGCCTTATTACAAATCCTATAATATTGCTTCAAAGGAACAGAAATGTGCTTCACCCTCTCGGATCCTATCCCTTTGCCCTCTCTGGCTGCCCTCCCCTTTTTTTTAACTTTTGCTACCCTTAGGGCAACTCATGCTGGTAAAATGGAAATGTAAATTATTGTGTTTGCACAGAATGAGCTGTAAAGTAGTACAGCTTAACACATGTGCATGTGTTTATTATCTGTTTTTCATGACAGAACCCAGTTACTCTATGTGCTGCCCTTAATTATTAGTGTGTAGGGATTATTCTTCCTGAAGCCTGGATCACCTGATCTTTGGACCCTCTGGGGTCACCATTTAAAAATCAGCAGGAGAAGTCCCCACAGGGAACATTCTTTTATTTTTGTTTTGTGGCAGGTTTTTGTTGTTGATGGTGGTTTTTAAAAAAATGAATAGAGTGGGGAGGACTGTAACTTGAATTTAGTGTGGCTGGAAAAGCCACTTATACAATTTTTAATAATATATGGTCAATTACTTTTTTGCTTTTATTTAGGAATAATCATGAGGCTTTTTAATATCACACTTTTCCGTTAGTGCTTTCCTTAGTGAACATTAAGTAAAGAAACATCCAAAAATGTGTTTTTGAGCCCAAGAATTTACTTTGCAATCTTTTTTGAGCCAATTGCCTGGCAACTCATTTTATAATCCTCTGAGTAACTTCTGATGCCAGTAAATCTCCATAAAATTGATTTTCTTAAGCTCTTCAAGGAAAAGAAACAGTTGTGATTATTTGCTAAAATAATACCATCTACCTGAGCTTTAAAAACCTTTTTTCTTTGAGGAACAAATACTAATATTCCTTTGCTTAACATCATGATATGTTAAATAATGTAGATGCAAACATAGTCCTAGTTGAAGCTACCGTATGGACCTCAGCTATAGGTATTCAATATACTGACCCAAATGATGAGAAGAGAGGCGGGCAACAGACTGATAGTAGTCGTTGTGGTCTTATGAATTGTTAATAGAGTTTTTACTAATTTCTCCCTTTTTCTCTTTAAGAGGCAAAGGAGCAATAAGATTTCTGAGTAAGAGATCCCCTGCTATGCAGGTTGTCTGTTGGTAACATTTAGAAGGATTTGGCTGAGTGTGGTTAATAAGTTACAGGCAGTTAGAAAGGGGTTTTTGTCTCTGGGTCCCCTGGGGAAAGGAGTATGTGGTTTTCTCTCTCTCTCAAACTGGGAGTTTCTAATTGACAGTTGGAGACAGAGAAACAGATTTAAGGCCTTAACAGCCTTATTGATTATTGATTAACCTGGGTAGATAGGTAGATAGATAGTGTGTAAATTATTAGATAGACAGAGTAGGAGAGTAGGCCAGGCCTTGGCCTGGCAAAAGAAACTGCCCTTGAAGGCAGATAGATTTAGGATTTTTTAGAAAATTTTAGTTAGGATTGCAATCTTGGGTATGGTTATAAGCTATTATAAGATTACTTTCACTTTCCTCCTCTCTCTTTCCTATCCATACTTTCCTAATAATAAACTAAGTGTTTTGCATTTAAGAAACTGCTTTCTTGACTTTTATGCAAACTCCTACCCCCAAAATTTAACCCTTCACAGCCTGGTGAGCCAGATAGGAGTCTGATTAATCTATTAATCTTCTGTTCCTTATCAATAATTAGACCAAGTAGAGGTATAACCATGGTGTTAGATATCATGGTATGGGTAGGGAAGAAGGTAGTGACAATTTACCTCAGATACCTCCCCATACCCCTGAGATTTTACATCTCACAGTTTTGGATTGTCTCCAGTTAGTACCTCTTATGGGAGTATTTGTGCTGTCCAGATTGTTTCAAGGGTACCAACTATATCAAGTATATAGTTTAATCATTACTAAGAAAAGGAAACAACTAAAAGAGAGATTAATGGAGACTAGAGTTGTATATCTTGAGGATTACATCTCTTAATTGACTAAAACTATTTCTCATCAAAATGAAACTATCTCTAAAGTTGTTCAACTTGAAGATAGTATCTCTCAAATGGCTAAAACTATTATACAACAAAATGAAACTATATCTTGCTTGAAACAACCTGCCTTACTTATTGTTTCTAATTCTCCCACCAAGGCAGCTAAAGCCAAAAACCAGAAGAAAGAAGATACTAACCCAAACCTACTCCCTTTAAGAGAAGTACCACCTTTAATCCTAAAAGATATCTAGTGAAAATAAGGCATCAAAAATCCCTCAGGATATGGAGGGATTTAAGCAGAACAGTCCTTCTTTTGAGGAGGAGCCCAATAGCAGTTATAAAAAAGCTTGAAAAAAATTGCAGGCAATTCAATCCAACCTGGATTGATTTTGAACAGCTTCTAGATGAATTAATAATTAAAAGGAAAAAAGGATAAAGTTATTAGGCTTACCAATGAGGTCTGGCCTCTTCAGGACCCTCATTGGGACTTTAATGAGGAACAAGATTACATGAGATTATATCATGCTAGGGAGGCAGTACTGAATGCAATGAGAGCTTGTTCTGATAGACCTGGTACATGAACAAAATTTGAACAATTAAAGCAAGAGATAGGGGAAAATTCTTCACAGTTCATGGACCAACTTGTAGAACTGAGAGGAAGATATATAAATGTAAATTTAACAAGAGAAAGAGACATTAATCAATTGAGGAGGCAGTTTGTAAAAATTGTTGCAAAGGAGTCAAGGGCTATTTCAAAACTAGTTGCCCTAACTGGATGGATATAGACCTTGATGAATTAAGGAGAGTGGCAGTATATGTTTATAATGGGCTTGAAATGAAAAAGCCAATGATAGTGATGTAGTAGATGCATTAATAAAAGAGATAAAAGCAATAAAGGGAAAATTGAAAGGATTGAAAAAGGTGATACAAATTTTGGGGTAGCCATTGCTCCAGTGCAAGAATATACAACCAGAGACCAATGTGTTACTTGTGCAGAAAAAGGGAATACCTAATGATAAATTGCAGATGCTGGAATCAAATATTTATCAATTATAAAAATAATGGTGAGAATTTTAGGAATAACTATTCTAGGAACAACAACTATTTTAGAAATAACAACAGAAACAATTCCCGAAATAATTGAATGATGCCACTAATTCTAATCCAAAGTAATGACAGTCATGTTTTTAATAGCTATTTTAAGGTTCCTTTTTTGGTTTTCATCCATTCTAGGTTAAAAGCAAAAATAAGCCAAATCCTCCAACTTTAGCATCTTATGTTACATATGAAAGTTGTTCAGTCAGCCTCCTGGCTTTGAAGTTCAATCATCTATATTTCAGTCCAGCCTGGAGCTTCAAGTTCCCTTGAAAATCACAAGGAAGGCAAGCTAGAGAGCACTTGACCTTGTTTCCAAGTTGAAGCAATGCAAGCAGCAGCTGTTAGATGAAGCAAGTGTTGTGTTAGCGGAACTCATCTCTTTCTTTTGCTCTGTATTCTCTCATTTCTTTGCCTTACAATATTTGAAGAAGGAAATGACTGAGTAATGTTTACTCCCTTCTCAACATTTCTAGCCCACCTAATCAGACATGAATTTCACTGCTAGGAAACTATTTTCTAGAGTATTTAACATCTCATTTATGACAGATTTCCAATAGAGTAGGTCCTTAAGTGTTCAGAAAATGGTCACTGGGTTCAAAAGAAGTGTTGGACATTTTTTACCTTAACATTGTGACCATTAAATGCATGGGAATTATTTTGACTGTCAGTAACATAGTATTACATGTAAAGAAATTTGCAATTTCCTTGAAGTGTTCTATTATTATCTTGCCTGATATTTTTATATTATAAATGTGTTTATTGCAAGGCAGCATGGGGGACTTGTTTGGCACTGTGTGGGCCACTTAATTTCTTTGAGTCTGACTTTCTGCATCTATAAAATGGACTTAGTATTAGTAGTAGTAGTTACTTTAAAGTACTTTGTATAAAGTCTAACATAAATAATTATGAATATATAAATTTAAGGGACAGCATAACGCAATGAATAGAAATGTACCTTTAGAGTCAGGAATAACACTTGGCTTCTAGTCTTCTTACTAACAAATATTTACTTTCTGACCATAGACAAGTCATAACCCTACTGGATTGTAAATTTGAGAGGAATTGTTAATAGGTAGAAGGAATTTATTCTATATGTAATTATTACAAAGTAGAAATAAGGAGCCAAATACCCCACTAAGCAAGTTATTATTGGGCCGAATGTTTCTAATTTTAAACAATGAAATGATAATAAGAAACTCATTCTTCCTTCCAAGCAATAGTAGAAATAAAACCTAATGACCCATGTGTTCTCATTCTAACACTGGAGGATTGTTTGTTCCTAAAAATTAAACGGAGCCAGAAAATACTCTATGATTATTAGGTATCATAATATGTTTTTAGTTAAAACATTTTTTCATCTAATTAACTGTCTATTATGACCATGGACAAGCAACATCAGTTGTCTGACCTCTAATTTTTCATCTGTAAGATGAAGAAATTTGATTTACAATATTTAAGACTCTAATACAAATCCAATGATCTAGTGTTATTTCTACATTATATCCCTTTGGGGGTTAATTTAAGTCACTTAGCAGACAAAGTTATTCCCATTCTGTTAAATTAAGAACTTCAAATTCAGATGTGATGGCATCATATCTAAATCTTTTTTACATATATGCATAAAAAGTATTTATATTTTTGTTAAACTTGTTTCACCTAAATTCCTAAGTATTCTTGAAATATTTTACCTTCAAAGCCATGAAGATATCATTTCAAAATTGTTTATTCCTAGGGAACTTTATATTATTTTATGACAGTGTTTATTTTGCTTGAATTTAGATTTTATTTACTTGAAGGTATTACAGGGGTTGTTTATATTGCCTGAAACCCTCTTGTAAGAGCTCTTCAAATGATATTCATTAAGTGTGCTGTATTATTAATTACATTGACATTAGTCAATTAATATTGATAAATAAAATAATGCTTTTTGTCTCCTTGGACTCAATTAAATGGATAACTAGGACTTTGTAGATGAGGTCCTAAAATGGAAATAAAGGGAGATGAATTCCACTCTCTAAGATACTCAAAACATTTTTTAGCCTTTTGCTATTGGTCTACTTGCCTTTCTTGATAGCAGGAATAATCTTGTTATATGCTCATAACTGAGAAGACTTAGTGCATTGCTTTCCTTGCCCATACTAGTTGTTCATTAAAGCTTTGTTGAAAGGAACTAAATTGTAGAACTAGATAAGTAAAGCACTCACTGGTATTTCTAGTTCTCCCAGCTTCTAAGGTGTTATGACAAAACTGGTGACCTCTGAAACTAACTTTTATATTTTACATTAGTAATTAAAAAATAACACTTGTTTACATTGTATGGCTCTATGTCTATCAATATCTGAGATCTCAGAGAAGAGGTGAATGCTAGTTACATTTCCCAAATGTAAGGTTCTTTGCCTTTATTAATAATTTATTAAATTTGTATTTGTACCATAGGTTTTCTTGGTGCTGAGAACCCAGTTAAAATAACATGTTCTTGTCCTGTCCCCTTCTTTAACAGTAAAACTTCCAGGTCTCAGGACATATGTGGACCCCCATACATATGAAGACCCTAACCAGGCTGTCCATGAATTTGCCAAGGAGTTGGATGCTACCAGTATATCCATTGACAAAGTTGTTGGAGCAGGTAAACAATATAATGTAGTTCTTTTTAAAAGAGGTCAAGAGGACATTATGGTCAAAGCAATATCCAGTTCTGTGTCATCATCATGTTCATCACATTCTTCATCATCCTGTCTATGCCTCATTTACATACAAATCATGCTCAAGTCAAGACATCACCAAGTGATATTGTTGATTCTTTTTGAAAACACAGGACAGCAATAACAAGCTTGTTATCTGTAAGGCAAACTAGATCTCTCAGGAGATAGTGTTGGCCTTGGAATCAAGATGACATGAATTCCAATCCTACCTCAGACACTAATAAACTATGTGACCCTGGGCAAGTAATTTAACTTCTTTATAAAATGAGGATAATAAAAATACCTAACTCAAAAAGTTGTCATAAAGATCAAATTAGACAATATTTATAAAGCTTTTGGTAGAATTTAAAGTGATAGAAATTCTGATTGACATCATTATCATTATTTTTATTATCTATGTCTATATTTTATCTGTATCTCTGTATTAAAATAGCCAGTATACAATGGCAAGCAAGAAGGATATCGAGGTCCACTCACTTTCCTTGTGCTGAATATATTACTACATTTTCTCTTGAAAAGGCGCAAGGTTGAAATGTCAAGTAGTGGAGTGTGCTGAATGAGATTTAATGATTTCAAAGGTGTCACACTTATAAACCTATAAAGCACAACATTCTTAAGATCTTTTCAGCTATTCAGACATTAGGAAAAGAAAAACCTTCTGTTGATTTGTCACAAAAACTGATCCTATGGATTTTAAAGTACAGTTTTATCTTGTTTTAAACAAACTCAATATATGAAAATCTATTTGGACACCAAAAGTTGGTAACTTACTTTATAAAATGATCATTAATTAGATATTTTTAAGCTTCAAGCTTCTCTAATTTACTTCCATATGTGATTATTAAAATGGAGTATGCAAGATTTTGGAAAGTATCTTTTTTACATGAAAAACTGGGTCAGAATCCACTAAAACCAATCTTCTTACAGATACACACACAGACACAGGGGATCTGGTTGTGTTAACTTCATACAGGTATCTACCATTCTTTGATTGGCATATATATATATATATATATATATATATAACATATTTATGCCTCCATATGCATGTGTGCATCGATATGTTAGATAGACACTGCACATAGACATTGTCTCTGTGTGTGTATATATATAAATATATATTATTTAAGGTATGGTGGAATTCTGTAAGAACCTAATTGATATAAACAAGTAATTGCTTTGTGTTCTGTTTTATTGTATTTTCACCTATGAATAGAATACAGATGGAAACAATTCTAGTGTACTGTAGAAGCATGGAGGAAATGCCAAGGAACAAAGGTCTTGTTGATCATTGCCATGGGACAGTTAGGTGACACAAAGGAGAAAGCATCTGCCCTGGAAGACTTGAGTTCAAATCAACCCTCAGATACTTACTAGCTATATGACCCTGCACGAGTAACTTAACCCTGTTTGTCTCAGTTTTTTCAGAGAAGGAAATACTGTACCTCTGTAATATCAGAGCCAGGTAAACCTCAAAAAGGGTCACAAATAATCAGACACAATTGAAAACAGCTGAACAACAACACCCTAAATCAAAATAAATGACAAAGGCAAGATGATAAAAAAATTGAAAGACTGGAAAATTATCTTTGTTATCTCAGTCATGTTATAGAAAGTCACATCACCTCTACAGCTATATATTAGAAGCATTTAGGACTAATTTACCTTTATAAGGGGAATTTTTATTCTCAATATATATGCCAAGAAGGCATCATGACAACAAATAGAGAATTTGCTTTAGAATGAACTTGTTTCTTTCTGAAACTTTTAAATTCTCCATTACTTTAAAACCCTATTTTTTAAAAATAAATTTTTGATACTTTTTGTTTCTCTATAGTACTCATTTCCAAATGTGACTCATACCTATCCCCCAAGAGAACAATTCTTTTTTTAAGGAAACAAGAAACAGAGAGACAGAGACAGAGACAGACATACAGAAAGACTAGACAGAAAGTTAGAAAGGAAGAAATAAACAAAAGAGAGTAAGAAAGAAGGAAAGAAAAGAAAAGAAAAGAAAGAAAGAAAGAAAGAAAGAAAGAAAGGAAGGAAGAAAGAAAGAAAGAAAGAAAGAAAGAAAGAAAGAAAGAAAGAAAGAAAGAAAGAAAGAAAGAAAGAAAGAAAGAGGTAGAGACAAAGAGACAAAAGGAAAAGCAACCAACATATCAACTGCATTTGACACTCTATAATAGTGCATAATGATGTTCTACTACTGCTTCAAAGAAGGGTGAGATATGTATTTTCTTAACTTTTACTGTTGGGTCAAGCTTAACATCTGACATTTAATATTGTTATTCAAAGCACAAGTTGGTCATTTCTTAAAGAAAGTTAGCTTTATTTATTTGTTTTTCCTCCCTAATTCAAACTTCAAGAGAGCTTCATGATTAATGAATTTATTTTGAAACTCCCCTTACAACCACATTGCCTCAGAGTCAAAATAGAGCTAATTAAGAATCTCTTTTTTTTTCCTTCCCCAAGGCTATAGCTTTAACACTAATTACCTTTCATCATGAAGTTTTATTTCTCGCTTGTTTTAATATTGCCCCACAAGAGTGCACTGTTCTCCATCACCGTTGGGGAAAGTAATAGCTTGCTACCCAAAGACTTCCAGAGAGTTTGATGAGATGAGAAAGAAAGGAAAGAGGAGAAACTTATAAACAATTAACAATCAAATCTAGAAATTTATGTTTTTGACTTTATTAGTTTAAGACAATTTTCTAGTGGCCTTTGATTTGGGTGACCTTTTTACTCTAATGACAATGGCAGAAGCTTAAGTTTATAATATATATACATATATATTTTAAAAACAGGCTTATGAGAAAAATCATATTCATTAAAAGATTTTAAGTGAAAAAAGACTTAGGAAGTCAATTCCCAAGACCTCACTAAGTTTGTAATAGGATTTATTATAAAGTTTACTGATGTTCTTTTATTATCGTAGTATGAGTTTAAAGTTGTATTTTTTCTTCTTCTGTCCAATTTATATTTAGATATATAGATAAATACATATAATTTGAATGGCTTTGATCTATGATTTTCAGTTGTTAGATTAAAGTAATGTCTAATACCAAAACACAAGCTTAGTTCTAGATGTAAAATATAGCTATTTTATTTGTAAGGGATACTGATTTTATAACTGACTTCATATACATTGCCAGTGCCTTGAATTTTGCTGTTGGATTCCATATCCACAAAAACATAAATCCAAAGGTATCTAAAAGACCTTCTCTGGGTCCCTACTCACTCCAAGACTGTCAAGTTGAAATAATAACACATTATAAAGCTACACTGAATTTCAATCCAAATGTGTACATTCACTCTTTCCATCTTAGAATCAATTCTCTGTATTGTTTCCAAGGCAGAAAAGTGGTAAGTGCTAGGAAATGGGAGTTAAGTGACTTGCCCAGAGTCAAGCAACTTGGAAATGTCTGACGCCAGATTTGAGACTAGGACTTCCTGTCTTGGTTCTCAAGCCACTGAGCCACCCAGCTGTCCCTTTTATAATACATTTTTAAAGGAAAATATTTTCCTAGATCTTAATCTAGATCTTTGATTTAACACTGTGGCATTTGTTTGCAATGATTGTATGCCCTATTACATGGTCAACCTTTGTGAATGTACCATGTGCAGCTGAAAAGAAGGTGCTTCCTTTTTGTCCCTATTTATTTTTCTCCACATATCAATTAAATCTAATTTTTCTATGACTTCATTCACCTATCTTACCTCTTTCTTATTTATTTTTTGGTTTCATTTGGTCATTTAGAATAACAAAACATCAAAATGGGAAATGATATGACATAATATATCCTCACATTAATAGTAACCCCTTTTAAAGCACCCCCAACAATTGATAACCCAGCTTCTAGTTTAAGACATCCAGTGATGGAAAACTTCCTACTTATCAAGGCAAGCAATTGTACTTTTGGACAAATGTTTGTTATTGTTTTGCTTACATTGAAACAAATACACGTTTTCACAACTTTAACCCACTGAATCTAGTTCTCTTTCAAGTACATAACAAATTATATCCAATTCATCATTCCCTTTATAGCCCCCAAAATTCCTGAAAAAAGCTATCATGCACTCGCTGTCTTCCTTTTCCTAAGATTTTTTGGATAAAATCCTTTAACTAGTCCTCATTTGGAATGATAGTAAGTCCCTTTCACCATCCTGAATGACCCTCAATTAATGTGCTTCAGTTTATTAATATTATTTTCAAAATGTGACACTAAGAACTGATCACAGTGTTGAAGATAGGACTTGACCAAGTGTAGGATACAATGGGATTATTTTACCTTTTTTCGTTTTAGGTACTCTGTTTCAGGTCCTCTGCCCAACATTTAAATTAGTGCCAGCTATCATAATATTAAAACATACAGAGTTTTCAGTCCACTGAAACCCACACATCTTTTTCACTAACCACATATACTTCATTCACTGAACAATTGGGTTATGAAACCTCTGTATAACATTAATTATCCTTCCTCTGCTTGAACTTCTCCAGTAACAAGTAGATAATTGCCTACTAAGTCAGTCAGTCAACAAGCATTTATTAAATGTCTGCTATGGACCAGGCATCATGCTAAGATTTCAGAATAAAAACAAAACAAAACAAAACAAAAACAGTCCTTGGTTTTAAGGAACTCAAAGTCTAATGGAAGAGAAAACATGCAAGCAACTGTGTACAAACAAGATACATACATAAAAGATAAATTGAGGATAATTTCAGAAGGAAGACAGGATTAAGGAGGCCTAGGAAAGACTAATTGCAGAATATGAGACATTAGCTGAGACTTGAAGGAAACCAGGAGGCAGAGTTGAGGAGAGAGATGAGGAGAGAGATCATGGAAGACATGAGAGACAGTCAGTCAAAATGCTCAGGATCCCATTTCACTTTTGGTCCACAAAAGGGTTCTGGATGTACCTCCTCTTAAGATGAAAATTTTGTTATATTTGTTACTCTCCATGAAAGGTGATGCTGCAATTTATTTTATTTGTCCTAAAGCTATCAAGTCCATGCCTTTAAGGTTATTTTCCAGGTTTGGCATTCTGAAATATGGGGAACTAATCCAGATTTATCCCACCCATATCTTTCAAGTCTAAACTTTTGGACTTTCTCCCAGACTTCTCTGACCCTCATTAATTTTATTTACCTTTCTCTGGACCTTTTCTCAGTTCTTATGTTTTACTTGAAGTGCATTGGTCAAAACAATATGAGCTAAGGAATGAACTTCAGAAATATATAATATCCTTAGTTCTATTCATTTTCAATTTAATATGATAATCTCTTATTCTGAGCCAAATTTCTTAAACATAATGACAGATATTAAGAGCAGAATTTTTTAAGTCTAGGTTCTTTTTAAACTAAGGTCTGTCTACTATAATTGAGAACCTGGTTTATCTTTTTAAAAGATTAGTTACATAATTACTTTTTAAAAAGACATTTTATTTAGATAGTAGAAAGAACTATTTTGAAGACCATTGAAAAAATAAATCTCATTGCCTTCTCCATTTTTATAAAATAATTATCTAACATTACTGACTAATGAACTTAGTTCAACACCCCAATTGGTATTTGCTGAAGAAGTTTTAAGATGGAAGCTTAACTAAAACCTTCTTTGTGGCATGAAGGGATGCAACTCCTGATTGTCAAAGGAGAATCAGTGATGAAAAAAAGCACCAAACCAAGAAATAACAATTTCTTTAAAAAAACTAAATTATATATTTAAAATCAGATTTTGATTATTCAATACCATTCTTATTGACATAAATAAAATCTATCTTAAAGGTAGGGTTGTTCTAAGATAGATATGAATGACATGTTATTAGAATTAACCAGTATTTCCAATTCAACAAATATTTATAAGCAACTACCATGTGTCAGGCACTATGTTAGGCATTACAGATACAAAAATTTAATGAGATAAATTCTCTGACCTCAGAGAACTTGCAAGACATGCTCTCCCCTTATAATCTGCTAAAATGGAGGAGACTTTAGTAGTCATAAATTCTAACCCAGACATGAAAGGAATAATTCATTTAACTTTCCCAAGCAGTCATCCAACCCCTACTTGAAGATTTCCAAGGAGAGGGAACAACTATCTCTTTGGAGTGGACAATTTTTTTTGACTGCCCTCATTGTCAGAAAGTTTTTCTTGACACAAAACTTAAATTTGTCTCTATTTGGCCCATGAGGGTACAAAAGAACACATGTTCTCCCTCCTTTATATAATAGCCCTTTAAACACTTATATGTATCTATTATGTCCCTCTTAAGTCTCATTTCCAAATCTGAGTTCTTTCCCTCGACCATCCTAGCTCCTAGCTGTCTTCATCTTTCCTTTTTTTTATTAGATTGACCAGTACGTTGTCTATTTTATCTGTTTTTTTCAAAATACCAGCTTCTGGTCTTATTTATTAATTCAATAGTTCTTTTACTCTCAATTTTATTAATTTCTCCCTTAATTTTTAGTATTTCTAATTTAGTTTTCATCTGGGGATTTTAAACTTGCTCGCTTTCTAGTTTTTTGAGTTGCATGCCCCATTCATTAATCTCTGCCCTCCTTAATTTGTTAATATATGCACTCAAGCATATAAATTTCCCCCTGAGTACTGCCTTGGCTGCATCCCACAGAGTTTGGTAGTATGTCTCATCATTGTCATTCTCTTCAATGAAATTGTTGATTGTTTCTATGATTTCTTCTTTGACTAATTGGTTTTGGAGAATCATATTGTTTAATTTACAATTGGTTTTTGATTTGCCTGTCCAGGTGGCCTTACTAATTATTATTTTTATTGCATTATGGTCTGAGAAGGTTACATTTAATATATCTGCTCTTTTGCATTTGTTTACAATGTTTCTATGCCCTATTACATGGTCAATCTTTGTGAATGTACCATGTGCAGCTGAAAAGAAGGTGTATTCCTTTTTGTCCCTATTTATTTTTCTCCACATATTGATTAAATCTAATTTTTCTAGGACTTCATTCACCTCCTTTACCTCTTTCTTATTTATTTTTTGGTTTGATTTATCTAGATCTGAAAGAGGAGTATTTAGATCTCCCACTATTATGGTTTTACTATCTATTTCCTTCTTGAGCTCTGCCAGTTTCTCCTTTATGAATTTGGATGCTATACCACTTGGTGCAAACATATTGAGCACTGTTATTTTCTCATTGTTTATACTGCCTTTAATCAGGATATAATGACCTTCCCTGTCTTTTTTAATCATATCTATTTTTACTTTTGCTTTGTCAGAAATCATAATAGCCACTCCTGCCTTCTTTTTCTCATTTGATGCCCAAAAGATTTTGCTTAAGCCCTTAACCTTAAACTTGTGTATGTCCACCCGCCTCATATGTGTTTCTTGTAGATAACATATGGTAGGATTTTGGTTTCTAATCCACTCTGCTATTTGCTTCCTTTTTATGAGTGAGTTCATCTAATTCACATTCAGAATTATAATTATCAGTTGTGCATTCACTGACATTTTTGTATCCTCCCCTAGTCCCACCCCTTCTTCTTACACTATTTTCTTTTACACCAGTGGTTTGCTTTGAGCCAGTATCCCTTGTCCCCTCCTTTGATTAACTTCCCTTTCTACCCCTTCCCTTGTTATTCCCCTCTTTTTATTTTTAAAGGCCTAATTAATTCCCTCCCCCTTCTTCTCCCTTCCCTTTTTTTGACCTTCCCACTCCCCTGCTCCCCTTGGTTTATCCTTTCTGACTTTCTCAGTAGGGTTAGATAGAGTTTTTTATCCCAATGGATAATGTAGCTACTCTTCCCTCTCCGGGTTGATTACACTGAGAGTAAGGTTTAAATATTACCTCTTAATGCTCTCTTCCTCTCCTCCTTATAATAGTATTTGTCCCCTCCCCTTCCCATGCCCTCTTTGTGTGTAATAGAATATACGATTTTTCTTATTCACTCAAGTTTCTCTTGGTGTCCCCTACTATTCACCCCCTTCTTTCCCATCCCCCATGTTATCTTAGACCATTTAGTATTCCACCCTCTCCTTATGAATTATTCTTCTGATTGTTATAATAGTGAATACTATAATAGTGAATAGAGTTCACTACATAGCATTTCTCCGTATAGGAATAAAGATAATTAGATCTTATTGAAGCCCTTAAAAAGGCAAAATTAAAAAATTATGAGTTTTCTTTCTTTCCTCTCTGTTTCTTATTTACCTTTTCATGTTTCTCTTGATTTTTGTGGTTGGATTTCAAACTTTCCATTTAGTCCTGGTCTTTTCTGTGCAAATACTTGGAAATCTTCAATTTTGTTGAATGCCCATACTTTCCCCTGGAAGTATATAGTCAGTTTTGATGGGTTGTTGATCCGTGGTTTTAGGCCCAGTTCTCTTGCCTTTCTGAATATCATATTCCAAGCCTTGCGGTCTTTTAGCGTGGAGGCTGCCAGATCCTGTGTGATCCTAATTGTTGCTCCTTGATATTTGAATTGTCTCTTTCTGGCTTCTAGTAAGATTTTTTCTTTTACTTGGAAGCTCTTGAATTTTGCTATTATATTCCTGGGCGTTGTCCATTCTGGGTCTAGTGTAGAGGGTGATCTGTGGATACTTTCAATGTCTATATTGCCCTCTTGTTGTAAAACTTCAGGGCAATTTTGCTGAATAATTTCTTTTAGTATGGAGTCCAAGTTTCTATTAATTTCTGGTTTTTCAGGAAGACCAATGATTCTCAAATTGTCTCTTCTAGAACTGTTTTCTTGGTCTGTCACTTTCTCATTGAGATATTTCATGTTTCCTTCTATTTTATCAGCCTTTTGACTTTGTTTTATTTGTTCCTGATGTCTTGGGAGATCATTAGCTTCTAAATGCTCAATTCTAGCCTTTAGGGACTGGTTTTCCTTTTCAATCTGGTCATTTCTGGTGTTCAATTTGCTTATCAGTTCATTTGATTTCTGGGCCTCACTTTCCAATTGTGAAATTCTGCCTTTTAAACTGTTGTTTTATTGCCAGATCTCTTCCATCTTTTTCATCATCTCTGATTTGAACTCTTCAATAGCTTGTGACCAGTTGTCATTATTTTGGGAAGGTTTGGATATGTTTTCTTGTTTGTTCTCCTCTGTTGTCTGGATTTTCTCTGTGTAAAAGTTGTTGAGTGTTCCAGAGTTCTTCTTGATAATCTTTCTCTTCTGGGCTTCCTGATGGCTTGCCATTGTTGTTAGCCCAGCACCTTCTCAGCTTTATCCTCACACTCAGGGTCTGTCTAGGCTCTGGAGGTCTCAGGTCTCGTTGTTCTTGGGGTTGAGCCTCCTGGTTGTCCCTGGTCTGCCCCTCTGGCCAAGGCTCTTTCAGCAGTCTCAGGGGCTGCTTCCACAGCCGTCTGCACTGGGTCCCCACTTGCGGTCCAAGCCTGCACTCGAGATTCTTGTCCACGCCTAGGGCAATGCCTTCACCCGCGCAGGCGCTCTGGAGAGGCTATGCTCGTTCTTTAGCCTCTTGGGGTCCCAAGTCTTGCTGCTCTTAGGAACAAGCCCTGGAGCTGCCAGTGACTTAATGGGTGCCCCAAATCTGCTTTAACTCTTTTGGGCTGGCCTTGGAGTTGTGCGTGGTGTGGGGTGTGGGGGAGGGGCTTCTTCTTCTCCCCTTTTAGTGAGAGTTGTTTCACCCCTTTATAGTGTGGAAATGCCCCAATTCCGTGTACCTTCTATGCTGGGCCCTGTTGTGGGGTCCCTTCGTTCGTCTGGATTCGTTTTTATGTCCCCTTGAGGAGTCCTTTATGCTTTGGTTAGGAGAGATCAAGCAGTGCTGTACCTTACTCTGCCGCCATCTTAACCGGAAGTCTCCTAGCTGTCTTCAAATAAATATCCTTCTACTTACATATAGTCTTCTAAACTAAGGTGATCAGAACTGAACACAATTTTTCAGATGAAGCCTGAAAGACTCGAATGGGACATTTTAAACATAAAACCCTTGAAAAGCCCCAAAGGCTAGTCAATGGGGGTTAAACGACTTGTCTAGGGTGTGTGTGAGCCAGATTTGAATCTAAAACCTCCCATTTCTATGCCTGGCTCTCATGGAAATTGACGCCCACTCAGGTATTCATTAACTTTGACTACAGACCTAGGTAGGGAACAACTCTGAAATAAGAAAATATTTAATTAAGATAAAAATAAGTAATAAAACAATGTCAACCTCAGCCCATATTTCTAAATGTGTACAATACATTTCTACTTTTCTCTCTTCAAAACAGATTGGAAATGAATTCCTTCCAGATGACCAACTTCAGCAAGAGAAAGCTTAAGTTTAGTCTTTCTCTCTCATTAGCCAAAACAAGACAATCATTTCCTTTTCCAACTGCATAAAACCTGCTCCTGCTTGTAGGTGCAGCCCATTGCTTTTTAATTCTGTTCTCCAGCATAGCTGTTGTGGTTTCTAGCTTAACTTTCTTCAGACACCAACTGCTGATTGCCAAGATGCCCCTTGTCTTTGGAACAGCTACTGTTTGGCTCTTCCTTTTTCATGGTCACAAACTCAGCAGAGATAATTGTTGCTCCTCTCTTCCTTAAGGTGACAAAGTATCTTTCCCTGAATATTTCACAGAGAAGAAAGCAGATCTCTGCAACCTTGGTGGGGAGTTCTTAACTCACTCCTTAGACCTCTCACCAACTCCTTTAATCCTTCTGTCCTTTCCCATCTCTAATAGATCACTCACACCCCTTCAGGAGGTAAAAAGGGATAAATACAGGATGTTGCACACAAGGTATGCTTGGAGATGCTACAGGCTATATATGTTTGTTAGTTGATTAGTATTTCTTTGGGATGGGAATTTTTTAATAAAAAATTTATTTGTTGGTTTGCTACATTAAAATACTAAGTTAATTTTGTACTTCCATTAGAGAAGGTATAATTTACAAAAAGATACATGTATATGTAAAACCATAAGCCAACCTTGACCAATCTACACAGTTCCACTGGACACTATTCAGGAACAACATATTTTACCTTTTTATAGCTTGATATTTCCTGGTTCATCCCTTTTTCTTTTCTCCTAAAGAATATTCTTTCATTTATAGTCATCTATTCCTCTACTGCCTTGAATCTTTGGTTCTACTGAGCATGGTTGTAGAGTAAAAAATATTCAGGTCTAGAGATGATAAGTGTAAGAAATTTCAAAGATCTTATAAAGGGTATTTAGAAAATCAAAGAGGTGCAATTCATTTCATTGGAGAGAAAAAGGAGAAAGGGGCAGGAAGTATATATCTCTGTGCCCTTTTCTCTTTGGGTTAAGGCATAAAACAAAATTTAGAAGATAAAACTCCAAGTGAGAAGATGAATAGAACTGCACCAATCACAAATGCAGATAGATGGAAGTGGTCATTATATGTGTGTGTGTGTGTGTATGTGTGTGTGTGTGTGTGTGTGTGTGTGTGTGTGTGTGTGTGTGTGTGTGTNTCATTATATGTGTGTGTGTGTGTGTGTGTGTGTGTGTGTGTGTGTGTGTGTGTGTGTAGACTCATTCACTCATTCATTAGTCTTTAAATGATTCTCTCAGGTATGTAAATGAATTGATGATATGAATTTTTATATCTGGAAAAAACCCACCTTGACCATTATTGAGAGAAACAAAAACTATTAGAAAAGACAGGTTGAGTTTCTCCTTATTCTGTGATTAGTATCAGGAGATAAAGTATATGAAACTACCTCTATTTTAAGTCTTCTAAAGATAAAGTAATTTAGGAATTAAAAATGAGCATTTTTCTAAAATATATAATTATATTTTATTGATACAGAAGTGACAAAATATATAAATATTCCTGAAACATATTATTTTAAAGATAATTTGGGGATTTTACATTTAATTAATATATTAAACTAAGATTTTTTATGTTAAAATATATCAAATCAAATCTGGCCTTAGATACTTCCTAGCTGTGTGCTCTAGCCAAATTACTTAATCCCCATAGCCTGGCCTTTTTCTTTCTTCTTGGAAACTTTGGAACCAATATACAATTATGATTGAAATGGAAGGGAAGGGTTAAAACTATGTGTCAGAATAGAAGAAATTAAGCTAAATGCTTATAGTAACATTTTCAGCAAGTCTTAATAACATAACAGAATCTATTAGAATGGCCTCTAGCCTTTGATTCAAGTGTCAATTATACATTAAAATTTGAGCTTTTCAACAATTAAAGGAATCTTCTCTGATTTTAAAATGATGATTTTTCTTGGGATATTCTCAGTCAAAAATATCTAACTCAATAAGCACTATTCTATTTCTTACAGTGAACATGACATATATTACAAAAAATTAATAATGTTTCCTATAAAATAATGTTTTAATAGTACCCAAATAAAGATTTTAAAAATAATTTTAGTCTATGGAATTTTTAAAAGATAATACTATATCTTAGTTAATAGGTACATGCTTATTTTTCATTATTTGTCTAATATAGTTGTCAATTTTGTTTATTTTCAATTCAGAAATGGAAAAATAGAGTTTTTACAATATATTTATGTCACATATATGTATGATATATCATATTTCATCCATTATATCATATTTCTGCCTAGGAGTTCAGAGAATTTTATAGCTAGCATTTCAATAATCCTCCAAAACTCCTATAAAGTAAATCAGTAGCAGATGGTTATCTTCTTCATTTTCCAGAAGTTCAATGACAAGGCCAAATGCCAATCTTCATGGAAACAATGCAGCTGAATATCTGAAATAGTTGTGAGGATTCAATCCATGGCACAGTGGTAGGCAGGAAATGTCTCTAAAGACACTGGAAATTTCCTGAAGAGGAGAAGAAAAATCTAAGGCAGTATTTTATCTTTCTACTGCCTTTCCGTGTTTCTGAATCTATAATGATTGAGCTAGAAAAGTAGAGAAACCAAAGGATTTTGGAAGCTCCTACTATGCACCTTCTTTACTTAGTATATTCTGGGATTTCCTAGATATTATCACAGACTCATATTTAGCAAGAATTATGGTACTTACTGTGAATCATACAAAAATGGATAAATGGAAAATTAGGATTCTTGGAATTTACTTAACTTCTTCTCCCTCACCCCTCTTCTCTTCCAGGTGAATTTGGAGAGGTATGCAGTGGCCGCTTAAAGCTTCCTTCCAAAAAAGAGATTTCAGTAGCTATCAAAACTCTCAAAGTAGGCTATACTGAAAAGCAGAGGAGAGACTTCCTGGGGGAAGCAAGTATCATGGGGCAGTTTGACCATCCCAATATCATTCGACTTGAAGGAGTTGTTACCAAAAGTAAGTCTTTAGTGTACTTCTTTGGGGGATATGTGTCAAGTTTATTTAATCTCACTTAACAATATTCCATTACAGTCGTTTACACACAAATATCATGGAATATTTTACAAAGTAGAACTTCATTGTTCAAAGAGAAAGCTAGGATTAGTGCTTCTAATCCAATTGGCTTGGCTCCCAGGTTGTCACTTTTCCTGAATTGGCCACATATTTATTTAGGATTTGGGGAATTTAAATCCACATATTTGGACTTTGAAACAATTTTAGAGGTTCTAAGATCACTTCAGAACATTCTAAAGTTAAGATCAGAATAGACCCAGAAGATATTCTGATGCAAAGCTTCTATGAGATTCTAATCATTCTGGAAATCTAAAGACCTAAGCAGGAACTAGGCTAGTCTGGGAGAGAATTTTAAAGGACTTAAAAAACATTTCAGATTCCTTTCAGAAATACTGACTCCGTTTTTCATACTTTTTATATCATCCTTCCTGCTTATTATTTGCCCAAACTGACTCAGAGAGGTCCTTTTGAGGTGATTATAGAACTCCTAGACTGGTCCCAATTGCAACCAGAATCTTTAGTGTATGTACATTAGTTGCCTTGAAGTTCAAGGGCTCTCCTAAGCAAATTACATTAATAGAAAAAATTCTTCCATGGAAAGAAAGACTGGCAAAGACTTTGATACAGTTTAGGGAATAATTAATTTGTTCTACATTTGAACACTACTTGGTCAATAGACATTATGGATTATCTTATTAATGCAAATGTTTGTGTGCATTTTTATAATACTTGCCATATATTACAATTCATCTCTCCTTTATACCAAAAACAATTCTTAGTTCATAAAAGTGTCAAATTGAAATGGACTTTGTTTTCTTTCCAAAAATTCTTTAAGGAATCATAGTCTTTTTATTTCTCTTCATTATTGTGTGGGTAGGTCAGTACATATTCATAAATTCAACTGGATATTCAAAGTATATTTAGAAGCACAGTTATTCATTTTGTTTTATACTTTAACAGAGTATAAGGAGACTATGGACAGCAGCACTGTGGGACTGCTTTCTTGAGGAAAACTGCTCTGATCAAATCATGTCCTTTAATTATAGTTTTGAGCATCATATTAAAGACTTTGGTTTGAATTTACGTTTCACAGAGACAGTTACTTGCTGAATGATGTAAAAAGTATAGATCAAACTGTGCCCCTTACACTTCTCACCATTATCAACTATGGCATCCAGACTTAAGGATTTTCTTGCCACGGGTAATACACCTCTTGCTATATAGTTGGGCAATATTTGTACATGTTTCTATGGGAATGGGATCAATTTCATTGGCAGATTCCCGTAACCTATTAAATTTAATTAGATAGTAGAATTCTTTCTTTCCAGAATAATGCATTATTGAAAGCATGCCATTATATGTTGATTTCCATTTCCTCTAACTAGAAGTACCTACAATGAGATAAGTCAGACTGAAGAGCATCCCTTGTATCTATGTTGCTTGATTTTTTTCTGATGTGGCCTTTGTCTGAAAGATAAAATGATCTTGCCTAAATGCTTATAGTCAGTCAAGGGCATTCATAAGAAACAACCTCAGATTTAGGAAAGCGGAAAAAAGAATGATATAAATTGTAAGTAACATATGTAAAAACACCATATTCATGCCTGATCTTGTAACTTACTTGTATAGATTACAAATGGCTTATTCTTAGGATAAAAACCCTACATTTGATATATCTCCCTGGCCAAAGAAGTATGTAAGGTTTGCCAAATCTGTCTATATAAATCCCAGCAATCTTATATATTGCACACATAATAGGGTTCCAAACCCAGGATTAGATTGTGAACTCTCTTTGTGGAGGATTTAAGAGCTATTAGTCTGGCACATTATAACATCTGGGAGTAAAAAGAAATGATTTAGAATGAAGCTAACATGGTACATTTAAGAGTGCAGAGATGTAATGTTTTATAAACAAAATATGTTCTTTTGCCCAATCTTAACTTCTTCCTTTACAAAGACCACGGTATTATTGATAGAAAGCTGAAAGGATCACAACCTAATAAAGAGCTATATAGTAAACAAACAAAAAATAAAACAATAGCAAAACAGGTTATTAGGACAAATATGTAGATGACTAAAATTTACATGTATATTCCATTTCAAAGTTTAGAAGAAAATTCTTTTCATGATATCCTTTAGAGGATAGTATACAAGTATCACCAACCCATTTTACAGATGAAGACATTGTTAAGGACATAATTAAACTTCCCAGAGTCAATGGAGAAACTAGAATTTCAAACTTGTACCTTCTGATGTTAAGTCCAATGCTCTTTCTATTTCACAACAAAGGGATAGCATGAGAATTGGGAAGTGAAGATATCTTTTTAATTGGTTAATTTTGAGCACACAATTTCCAATTCATGAGTCAAGGAATCTTTTTTTCTCTTTCTCACTCTTTCTTACTGTCTCTGTTTTGTCTTTCTCTGTCGCTGACTCTGACATGGTCCTTTGGCATAGACCAAATTGCTCATCATTGCTCTTACTTGCATACTTAGAAAATATCCTTTGAGCCACTAAGTCTAATCATGTCTCTTTTGCAAGTCAGTATAAGCAAATTCTCTCTTCAATCATTATATTCTTGGCTCATTTCCAGCTAGGCTATTAACAATTTTAATAGTGGGGTTTCTGTCCCAAAGGTCTTCGATGTAAATGCTCATGTTACTTTTTAACAGGGGAAGACATATTGTCTTCTCTAAACCAAGCACCCAAATATATAATAACACATACAATAATTCCTCAGCTGATTGCTTGTATATGTATTCCTTTAGGTTATTATTGCAACAACAATTCTGGCCCTCTAGTAGAATGGGAGTGCCTTCCCAGTTGTAGCATCTATGTATTTTTTTTATTGACTTAGTTAAAGACATTACTTTGAAAGAGGTTGCAAGGGATTTTAATCCTTGAATTTTTATTGGGGAAATAAATGGGCTAGACTGCTTGGCAGTAACTACATTCCCAAGGTCCTTCAAGGTGCTTTCCTCTCATGATGTTAGGTTTTAGGAGGCTTGTAGAACATATTTTGCCCAAGTTGTAAAGTATATACTTTATATACTTTATATCAGAGGTCTGAGCATGGAATTGGTTGGATATATCTTAAACTACTTATTGCAGATGTGATGGGGTACATTACTTGAATAAGATATCATTCTTTTGTTCCACTGCTACATTAGTCCCTTGTTTCATATTTCTTCCTTTCTAAACTTGTCTTCTACATGGGTCTCAAGGGTGCTTTCTAGGCAGTGCTCTTAAAAGCCAACACACATGTGCTGCTTAGTTCACTAATAATTTACAGAAATGTGTAGCCTGTTAGTATAATAAATTTTAGAAACACCGTTGACATAAGTTGTTATCATGTATTAATGGTTGCATTTTTGATGAATGAGTGTAGAACTATCCTTTAAAGTTATATGGAACATGTGTTTTAGACTGTGTATATTTTAACTTAATGAATAAAATTTATTCTGTATATCAGAAAACAAGACAGAAGAGGATATTTTTAAATATTGGAGGTTTTTATTTCTTTTCTCCAAAATGTAAGTGGGCATTATTTTTATTATGCACTATTTCATTCCATGAAAGAATAGTTTTGTTATATGTATTGGTAAGTAGCATATCTTTCACCCAGCCAGAAGACACAGTTTTAAAAGGTGAGGCACATTTTAACAGTGAAGATAAAGCACATAACATCACCAGTCAGAATATTTAACACAGAACCCCATCTACAAACTTCATCTGCTTCTAGGACTATTTTCATAGGATCATGAATTATAGCTGAAAGGGACAGTAGTTATCATTTTGTCTAATCCCCTCATTTACAATTGTGGAAACTGAGATCCAGAGATCACGTGATTTACTCAGGCTCAAACAAGTAGTAGAGCAAAGGTTCAAACAAAAATCCTTTGACTCCAGACCCAATATTCTTTCCTGCTACATTTTGGTTTAATATGCATTTATCAGACATCCACTCTGTACCAAAGTTCAGTATTAATTACTGAAGCTGGAGATATGATATAAAAGAATAGAATATAAAATCCCTGCCCTCAAATATCTTCAAGTATTATTATCATATATATATATATAAATTAGGATAATATCTCATATTAGAGAAGTTCTTTGTGTAAGAAATAGAAGCACTCTGGTTATTGAGTACACTCCTGGTTTTGTTACTTATTAGTTTTCTGACATTAGACAAGACATATAAAACCCTTTGAACCTCAATTTCCTCATTTATAAAAATGAATTTAATAATCCTAGAATTACTTCTCTCCCAAGGTGTTTGTGTTTGGTCAAACTTAAGTGCTACATACAGGTAAAATAGTATTTGTTATGGGTCTTTTTGTTGTTATTCAGTTGTGTCTGATTCTTTGTAACAACATTTTGGATTTTCTTGGTAAAGATGCTGCAGTGATTTGCTCATACCTTCTCCAGCTTATTTTACAAAAGAGTAACTGAGGCATGCAGAGTTAAGTGACTTGCTCAGGGTCACACAGTATTCCATCCACCTAGCTGGCCTATATTTGTTATAGTACAAACTAGAAATAACTGATGATTTCTGAACCAGTGTGATAGAAGAAACATTACTAATTGGTTTATTGTTGTTGTTGTTCAGTCTTGCATTAGGTTTTGAAAGATATGGCAATAAATAAAAAACCTGATTATTTCATATTTGATACTGTTTGCTAATACAGTCACTATAGGAAGTTGAGAAGGAGAATGGCTTAAGAAAAATAAAAAGTGAGAAAAATGACCATCACATTTTTATAGTGATTTTACTGGATGTTCACAAAATGAGGATTTGGCTTAATAAATCATGCTCTTCTTATAAAATATTTCTGTAGAAATGACTTCATGAATCAACTAATATCTTTTCTCTAAATCAAAGTAAATTGAAATAGGAGATTTGCGTGGTCACTTTCATGGAGGTTTGACAAAGTACATTTCTGAATTTCTCCTTTCTTACTGGCTTTTATCAATTTTACTCCTGATTAAGCTTTCTAGATACCACATTCAACATGATTACATGATCCCAACAGCATACATTTGGCAACCAGTATTAAGATATTTTTATCCTTTTTTCTCCAGTATTCTCAAGCATTTCTCTGGCTTTCTAAAGTCATATTTTTCTAACTTTCATGGAGAAAGATGACTGATTTATGATGTAAAAAAGGGAAGATGATATCTGCTTCCCATTTGGAATTCAGAAATGGCATTTAGGAATTTGTAGACTACTTTGAAATTATTATATAACAAATTTACACATGCAAAATAGCAACATTTAGTAAGTAATAAAGGCAGGCTCCAACATTGAATAATCTTTCATTATTTCCAATTTCATCAGTTAGAATTTTGCTTTAAGCTTCCCTATTCTGGGGGAAAAAAGATTATAGAGAAGATTGAGAATAGATATCTCATACTTTATCTGAAATCCCTTGTTTTTTTGTTTTTTTAACCTTTTCATTCCTAGTTCTAGATTTATATAGAAAGTGCAATGGTTTTCATGGTCAGTAGTTATCACCAAGGCTCTGAACTCAATGTAGAAGACTAAGGTAGTTTTTAACAGTTTATCTCTAATGATCCACATAAATGAAAATTAGGAATTTATGTTCCAAACTTATCCCTGACCACTTCTGCTTCTTGGGATCCATTCTAATGAAAGCCAATCAGTTGCATTGATTTAGTGTTCACTATTTATAGAATTCTGATGGATAGTAGCTATACTATCAAGGGAACATATGGCCTCTACCATCAATAAGCAAATATGTTCACATCTTACTGGATAAATACAATGACAAATGCAAATGGGTGAATGAAGAATTAAATGTAAATATGTTGAATATTAAGGAGCTAACTGCACCTGAACATTAAGGTTAGCTTCATGGACTTTTTGGAATGTAAAACAGGGTATATGTAGTTTGATGGAAAGGGGATGATTTCAAATGGAATATTTTTTAAAGTAATTCGCATAATTTTTTGAGAATTCTCTTCTTCCCTAAAACTTCAACTTGTTAAAAGTTCATGTGGACTACTAAAATATTGAAAATAAATATAGACGACTTGCAATTTCATCTGTTCCTATGTCTATCAGACTATGTTTTGCTGACTCTTAAATCTTGATGCAAAAAGATGTAGAAGTTGAACTACTTTGCTGTGGAGAAATGGAAATGTCAAAAGTCTCAGAATCAGGAAAGGAAAAAATTGATAAGCAAAGAAAGGGCCTCAATTATGTACAAACTCAATAATGACTTTGACATTATATAAGACAAATAGCTGACTTTTCTACATACATTTGGGATCATAAAATATGTCAATAATTATTAAAGACAGAAGAATGCAGTAAATTGGTGGCTGGGCAAGAATATACACACAATACATACACAGTTGCATAGTAACACACAAATTCATACATATATATATAGTCTCCAACTATCACAGTTTTCTAGATTTATGACTCTTTCCCTTTTGAAATGTCACATTTAATATAGTAAATAACATTATATACAGTTATACAGACATGCATATTTACCTATATTATATACATATTTATTTACATATGCATTAATGGGTATATATATTATCTCTGGTTACATAATGTACATTCATATGTACATTTTAGCTACTAGTTCCCTTAGGGATCAAACCACAAGGATTGAATAAAGAATTTAAGAGAGATCAAAGGTGAAGAAGAAGATGTAAATTTTACATTTCTTTCTAAATATGATGAGATCAATTGTAATTCTAGGGGAAAGGAATGCCATAGTTTTAGGACTTTGTCCAAAAGGTCTTCTAGACCTTATCGATTGAAATAGAACAGTCAGGATCTTTGACTCCACAATTATGAGTAATTCTGTATCTTTACTGTAATTTATGTGGTTACATTCATTGATTGGTAAATTGATTAAGTCAGAGGAAGAATTTTATGGAATGGGAAAAAAGAAGTTGTTTCTCTTGGGAGAGATTCAGTTTGCTAAGTAAATTAAGTATAACCTTTGAGGTTCTAAGTCTATAATTCATTTCATTCATGACCATTGTCACTTATGAGGATTAAATAAATATATAAAAAGCAGAGATGAGATTGCAGAACAGAAACTCAACATTCACAGTGAAATAGAACATCAGGGGAAATAGACCATCTGGTTGGTTCCTAATTGTCAGTATTGGGAGGTAATAAAAGAACAAATATGTCTTAATTTTTTTTCTTCCACACCCATTAAAGAATAACTTTAATTCTTGAGATTTTGAGAAAGCCACTGTAGATTATGATTGTTCAGCTACTTTGTTCCTTTCTTCTTCTTTTGCTCATCTTTTAGGCGCACATTATCTGTTCACTTCCTGAAAGTGAATAGAAGGCTATGCAGCCAATTTTTTTTTAAAAAAATAAAGCTTACATCAGAAAGAGTATATGGAGATCATGTAATCTAATTTTTTATAGGTTAAGTTCAGGAACCCTAGAGAGGTTACATGACTTATTCCAGGTTAAGCAAATATTACTTAAGTCAAAACCAGAACTCATATCTCCTGACTCTCAGATGAAATCAGTTATAGTTCTTGGGAGAAGAAATTCTGTGATTTCAGATCTCTGACTAAAAGACCTTCCAGAACTTATTCTTTGCCATAGGACATTTAGGTGGATTGCATGAATATGAATAATTCCATTTGGTAGAATTATGATGCACACTTTAATGCTGTTCATTAGAGGGGACAGGGATTAGTCATTAGCTCAGTCAAAAAAAGCTAATGCTGCTTCTTTCCTTTGGCATGTTCCTCTGTTTTTATTTTATTTTTTATTTTTTTTAAACCCTTAACTTCTGTGTATTGACTCCTTGGTGGAAGAGTGGTAAGCGTGGGCAAAGGGGGTCAAGTGACTTGCCCAGGGTCACACAGCTGGGAAGTGTCTGAGGCCAGATTTGAACCTAGGACCTCCCATCTTTAGGTCTGACTCTCAATCCACTGAGCTACCTATCTGCCCCCAACCTCTGTTTTTATTTAAGATTTTTTTTTATTTAAGAATTTAAGAATTTCCTTCTTAAATAAGAAATGAATGTAGTTTGGGGAAAATGGAAAGAGTGCACAGAAAAAATTTTAAATAGTTTATATTCAATTTGTACTTACCTCTAATTTGGAAGTAAAGGATCTGATTTACATCACTATCTTTCTCTACCAATGCTTTGACGCATTAGTAAATTATATCCAATTCCATATGAATTTGACTAGTAGGACTCAGTCATCTTAACTGGACTCTGAAACCATGGATTATGAAACTGAATGGACCTCCTTCATAGTCTTATTTCACATTACCTTTCTTTATTCAATCTAAATTCTAACCACATTAACCTGCTTGCTGCTCACAAAATTCTTCTTTCTGTCTTCTATCTCCATTCCCTTCCATAGCTATTTCCTTCACCTGAAACATACTCCCTTCTACCCCTTAGAATTATTTCTTTTAGTCTCAGCTCAGGTGCCACTATCTATGAGAAGACTTTTGTGATCCTTCTCATTGTTAATTTTTTTCTCAAATTATTTTGTATTTTCTAATCCATTTGCATGTTGTTGAGTAAAATGTAAGCTACTTGAAGGCAAGACATTGAATTATTAAATTTGGTATTCTTAGATGACTAGTGTTTTACCTAGAACTAATAGGTACTTAATAAAAGAAAAATATTTAACTATATACTTCTGCATTTAATTAAATGTGTGATTTCATTAGTATAGTTATTCCAGTTCTCCACAGATTTACCCCAAGTCTTCCTATGTTTCTTTTAAAATTTAATGACTATTAATTCATTTGTTATTTGTTTCTGTCTAACGTCGTCACCTGTTTCCAGTTATTTAGCCCTATCTAGTACACAAGACACATTGATAACATTTAACCTGTTTACACCTGGATTGTGACTTTCTTTTGCCTTTTGGGTTACCTATAAAAAATCTATCTATCTATCTATCTATCTATCTATCTATCTATCTATCTATCTATCTATCTATCTATCTGTCTGTCTAACTATATATAATTTTAAGTGATTTACAAAAAGACAGTGTTCCATTGTCAAGAGTTCTTCATATGAAAAGCCATGGTTTGAATCATACTTCTGGTACTTATTATCTTTGGGTCTCAGTTTACTTAACTTCAAAATAAAAGGGAAATCTTTTTACCTTTTAATGTATAATCATATGGAAAATAGTAAATGAAATTCAACCTTTACAGAGTGCTTAAAAAAAGGTTTTCATGAATCTAAGCTAGTCTTTTTAATTCAGTAACTAATCATTTTAAGGCTTGTAACAATCTCGTTCTTCTCATGTCCCTTCTGAAACTTTCCTTCTGATCGTTTTAGGATTCATTAACACTTCTCTAGGGGAGAGGAAAAAAGATGAAACTCAAATCAGTTTCCCAATTCATTTTTTTATTCTTTTGAAAGTTGATAACAGATGTAATAATAACAAGCCTAATTAAGGAGTTGCAAAGTAAAGTTGAGGCCTTTGATTATTTGTATATTTCAATGATTTCTGTTATTACTGATACTCTTAACACATCCCGTCAGATACTGATTTACCCTGAAAGGCATTGGGAAAGAACACTGTATTTGAAATGAGAGGAACAGAATTCAAATCCTAGCTCTGTCATTTATAATCTCTTTTATCATGAGCAAGTTACTTAGTGCCTCTTGCCCTCATTTTTCCCCATGGAAAATTAGGGGATGCATGCTAATTAGATATTTTCAAAGTTCCTTTCCAGTTCAATATATAGATCCTGTGAATCTATGGATTGTTTCAGATAATTTTTTAAAATGCATATTGTACGTCCTCAACCAACTGAGAAAGATATTTAATCTTTTTTTTAAATATATTTCAGGTAAACCAGTCATGATTGTCACAGAATACATGGAGAATGGCTCCTTGGACAGCTTCTTACGAGTATGTACAAGAATCACTAATTAATGAGGAGCTCTATTAATATCTCTCTTTAGGATATTTCTCTATTTTCTTGTTTTAAAATTTTTTTTAGTAAAAATATCACTAATTTTCTCCTATAGTTTTCCGAAAGTTTGGATTGTGATATACAATTTGACAGTTTCATTCATACTCACATTAAAAAAAACTTAAATAGCACATAAGCATTAGTAACTACATTCTATCTACAGAACAATTGATCTGATAGACTAGAAATTACTATTGTAAACTGAAATCATCTGGGTTAATTTAATAATTTGCTATCGTGACATGTCCATCAAGTAACAGTAAATAGAGTATTGTCTATTTTTTTCCTTGCCCAATACAAATGGAAAGAATTATTGGTATTGTTATAGACAACCTCTTAAGTTACGCCAAGCATTAGGTATTCTGTAGTTAAAGGCAAATT
Source organism: Gracilinanus agilis (assembly GCF_016433145.1). Lineage (NCBI taxonomy): Eukaryota > Metazoa > Chordata > Mammalia > Didelphimorphia > Didelphidae > Gracilinanus > Gracilinanus agilis. The sequence goes on from NC_058132.1 coordinate 443,079,195, forward strand.
TTATTGATAGAAGCTGAAATTTCTTGGCACAGAATGGGAAAGAGAAGCCTATAAAATCATGTCCTCTTCTCCCAGCACCCAAATGTTAATGTTTTCAGATTTATTTTCCTCAAAACCAAACCTGAACAACTCCTCCCTAATACTTCATATGCTGCCTCAAGATATATGTGAGGTAAAACAATAAATAAGAAGCATTCTAGAGACAGACCATAAATAACATCCATCTAGAATAGAAATGCTCCTTTAGTTTCTGTCTTTGAATCAGCCTCTGCTGCCTATTAGTAGCCCATCCATCTCTTAAATGGTTCTGTCTCTTTAACAAATAAGTATGAGCCCTGTATTACCCCATTAGAAGGTGACATATTCCCTCTTTACAAGAATATCACTATGGTTCAGCACAACTGTTAGATTATTCATTAAGTAAAGTGTGGTTTCAGAAATCAATCTAGGTATGTAAGCATACAAGGTCTGCCAATCTGTTCAATCAGTAGATATTCCTTGAATGTACACTACCTTGAAAGTATTGCACATGCAAAGTATATAAAGAGTAATAATCAATAGTTGCTGCCTTCAAATAATTTAAAGTACACAAATTATATATATATATATACATATATATAATGTATGTAATAAAATATCACAAATCTCATGGAAGCACCATGCACATCATGATATATTATCTATTTATTGCTGCATTTTACTATTTCATAATTTTCCTGTGATGGAATATTTCTGTACAAACTTTCATATGCTATTTCTACTAATGAATGGATGTCAAATATAGTAGACTAACAAGAAGGAATAAAGAAAATGAAGCTAAACAGTAATTGCACTGAAAATTTACTATGTTCTTATTCTCATGAAAGTCTTTCTATCATAACATATACATATATCAATATATACATATATATATGTAAAATTAAAAGAACTATGTTCTTCAGTCTTAATGAAAAGCAACATGGTAGAAAGGCATTGGGTTAAGAGCCCTGGATTCAAACCTTAGTTAGGTAATTCATTTTTCTTCAGGTTTACAATTTCTTCCTCTGTAATTCAAGAGGTTTGGACTATGTGTTTACTCTGGTCCATTCCAGCTCAAAAGATATAAATCAAGGATAAAATATAATCCTATAATCATACAGATGAGAAAATTGAGATTAATAAGGATACAATGGTTTGCCTAAGTTTTCTCAGGAATCAAAGCAAGTCTTTTGACCCTAAAACTGGTGCTTTTTGAATTACTGCACAATTTCTTCAGCTTGGGCATAGAGCTATGCAATAAGTACTTCACAATAATATCTCCTACATACTACATCTTGAAAATGTAGAAGTCTTAGAGTAAAAGTTTACCTGATTAAAATACTTTATAAATTAGCATGCAACTGAAGACAAATAATCAAAAATGTTATTCTGGGTACTTTACCTTATCTTAAGGGAGACAAACTAGTATGCTAGAACAATCCCTGAGATTCTCTCTTACAATATGAACACAAGAGTATCACTTCACATCTCTGTACCTCAGTTTCCTAATTTGTAAAATAAGAGGGGCTGGATTTAGATTGTCTCCAATATTCCTTCTAGAGCTCACATTCTATGATTTTCTGATTACATAAAAGTTACTCTCAGGTTCCCTTTCCAAATGATTGCTTAACTTTAATGAAAGGTTTTGACCTGAGATCAGTATGCCACATGAAAAGTATTCCAGTTTCATTTTGATGGTACTCAAATCTGTTTTTTTAAAAGGATATACTGATTACATGTAATCACTATGCTGCGCTATTTTGATGCTGTTGTTAACCTTATTGTTTTCAACCTATGACTTTTGATTGAATGTAACTACAGCTTGTCTAATGGCGGCTGATTAAAAGAGTCAATATCCAACACTAAAACCAAAAAAATTTTGTGGAGAAACTGTGACCCTTACTAATTACGTATTTCAAAATGTTTCCCAGAAACATGATGCCCAGTTTACAGTCATTCAACTAGTAGGAATGCTTCGAGGGATAGCCTCTGGAATGAAATATTTGTCAGATATGGGCTACGTTCATCGTGATCTTGCTGCCCGCAATATCCTTATCAACAGCAACCTGGTGTGCAAGGTTTCTGATTTTGGCCTCTCAAGAGTTCTAGAAGATGATCCAGAGGCTGCTTACACAACAAGAGTGAGTTGTACCTTTTGTCCTTTACTTTTTTATATTATGCTAACCTGTAGTAAGTCTAAGATATAGCCAGTACACACAAAAATGCTTTACCACTTTACTTTCTTCTTCCTTATGGAATTCCTTAATTATTAAAGAGTTTTAAGAATATGTGGGTAAATGATTGGATTTATTTTTCATAACATTAATAGACTTTTTCTTCACAAATTTGAATGTAATCTGAAATGTAAACCAGTTATAATCTACAGGACCCATCTCTCCTGAAAACAAACACGTTCAGGCTTGCAGAATTGAAATATTCATAATTCCTTTTGTTTCCTTTTAAATATGCTTTTGACTATTCAGTGAAGGCTAGATAAACTCTGAAGATACCAGGACATTTTGTTGAGTGTTGAAAGTCAGTACAACATTTCTGTATTACTTAAATTTCTTAAAATTTATAGTTAACGTTTTTCTTCTTCATGCACCAAAGAGCTAAGACCCAATTCTTTTAGGAAATAGTCCCCATTTTGATTACCCAGCTAAAGACCTTGTGTCCCACAATGTCTATGACAGTCAGAACTAAAAATCCTAGACTTGAGTTCAGCTTACTATCTAAACAATAGTAGGAGAGACAAGAAAATAAAGATATTAATTTAGGAAGTGGCATTCTCAAAGTCATGAGTATCATCATATTATTTCCAGGATTTTTAGCCATGTCATGATCTAGTTTTTTTTTACTTTAAATGAACCTAGATGTTAAAGAATGGTTTTATTGTCTTTCTTGTATATTAATATCCTCATGCCTGCTAGCAAACTTTATTAAGCTGAGAGCAAAAGCATATTAATATCCAGCAGTCCATTCAAATGCAATTTAGAAAAATGGCTAGCAAATCACTCAGACTGTTCTACTCCACAAACCTGATTAGATTGGAAAGGTCTGACAAAAATCTTAACATGAATTTACTGTTTTCTGTTCCCTACTAGCAAAGTCAGTCAGCCACAATTTTGCAGCATGATATCATTTATTTAATAACTAACCTATCATCTGATGCTACAAGATAATGAATGGAAAGCTGATAGATTTATTTTGCAGGGAGTATTTTTTATTTCATTATCTCATCTACTTTTTGAAGATATTCATAATGTTTTGCTATTGGGTGAATTGCTAAAATAGTCCTTTACGAAGTACACATGTATTGTGTCTTCCTTAAGATACTATCCTTAAAAGCAAAATTATTTTTTTTCAGTTAAATTGTTTGATTTGAATTAATTTTCTTAGAATTTTAAAATATGTTTATCTTGTATTTTTCTTCCTTTTTGATGTCATATCCTTGCTGATTAAAGGATAAAGGACTCCCCATATTCGTGGTTAATCAATTTGAGTTCCAGGGTTAGGAAAGGCTATTTTCCAGGAAATCACTTTGAAACAATGATCTCATTCTGGAGTCCCAACACAACAGAGGCCACTTTGATTTTGTTTGCTAGCAGAATAATGTATAGTTATTCTACTACTCTTTTAGGGTAAGTGTGAGTGTAGATGAAGCAAATACCTAAAGTTCTTTGGCCTCAGTAAAATAAAATCAATAAAATATTTATTGTTCTATTGCTATTTTTATGCCTAAAGAAGTATACTAAATAGTTTCTGCTAAAGTCAAAATATATCAAACAAACTTTTGGGTTTTTTGGGGGTGAGGGGAATGGAGCATTCTCAAATACTCCAATCCCAAATCTTTGATTTGCATTCATTCGATATGATCAAATGTATATTCAGAGACACTTGTTATTCATAATCCAGGATATTTCTGGAACACTCTCAACAGTCCTTATGAAGGCACCAGTTCCTAGTCTAAAAAACATTGAAATATGTCTTGATATGACACTTTTCAGATTTAAATTTAGATATTTTTCTGAAACTAGCTTACTAAATTAACTATGTTGAACTCTTAAAAAAACCCTCTAAAATACAAGGTATAGACATGTAAGGCAACTTTTTTTACACACACATATACATACTCTTATATGAACATAGGCACCCAAACTGGTCAATGGCAACTATCTTGCAATGTAGTCACCTTGGAAGATCATACATGCATTTCACTGATGCTTTTATTGCTCATACAAATTCTTCTGTAGGGATTTCTTTCACAAGTGGCTTAAGAGCATTTGCTTGACTTCATAATCACATCCCTTTGGAGAACAGGATCAAATTATGTTACCTAGCTTAGCCAACTACTTTATTCACCAAAACTGACTATGAATTATTTTTGACCATTTCTAAAAGAAATCTTTCTTTAGTGAATGAAAACATTTCACCATAAGTAATACCTCAAGGAATATGAAACAGGAACTCACAATTTAAAAATATTCATCAATATATCAATTTCAAGACTTTTACTGCCATACTTCTGTATACATAGCTAATAATTTTCATGTAGTATCTTAAATACTTCAAATCTATAAAACAGCATTCTGTGTATTAATTAAAAAAATTTAAAGCCCTTTTCTTGGAGGAAGATGTTCAGAATAAGTAGGATGAAGAGATTTAGGGTTTTTGATTAAGTTAGTATGAAGGGCATTTAAATTATAACAGCACCAAATGCACAGAAGTCATTGTTAGAAATCTTATAAGAAGCATTGCACTATAGTAAAGATTGAAAGATTGAAATATAGTTCCTCCAAAGGTGAAATGACTTTGCTCTTTGGTGTGATGATACAATAGAAGTCTGAGGGAATGAATTGCCTGTGTTCCTCTAGTTATGTTTCCAGTGGCTTCTTTAATTGAACAGAAACAGTAAAAAATAAAGGTAGTGATTATTTGATATTTTTTAAATTTTTTAATTAAGAATTTTCATTGTTTAGGTATATATTCCAGTATTTGATTTATTTGGTATATTTTGATATATTTTCCAATAGATTATAGGCTACTCTTAGACCTCTGATTTCGCTGATAAATCTTAAGAAACTATAATAACTGTAGCATATAAGAAAAAATAAATATTTCAAATATTTATTGAACTCCTATAACCAAAATGTTATTAGTTGGTATATATTATTATGATCTGAAGATATGGAAAACTGTCACTACCCAAAATGTTCAATTTATAAACAGCACTTATACTTACAGAATTAGTACATAGATGACAGGGCCTGGAACACTGATTTCATTGGTGTAGAAATCTTTCAGATGAAGAACTCCATATATCAATGAAGGATATCATCTCTGCACATTATAGACCTAGAGAATTGCCTACGGGGCTGAGAAGTAAACTGACTTGTCCAATGTTATATATCCAGTAATTATGAGAGGTGGTATTTGAACCCAATTTTCCTGGCTTGGAAGAACAGCTCTCTAGCCACAGTTCTATACTCCTCTATTTTGGTAAAGACTAATTAATAAAAAACAACAGTGTTGAATGTTGAAGTAGAACAAGGCTTCTGGGAAAGGTGTGAATTAGGTCTCAAAAGCATATCCGCAATTCATCATAACAAGACTGCAGCATGAATTTGAAAACATTTCTTTTTATTTGTTTATTTTTGTTGTGGCTGTTGTTTTTGATCTAAGATAAATTCTTTCAGGAGCCAGTGTTTCTTAGACTATTTTTTTCTGTTGATGCAGGGAAAACAAACAAATATGGCAGTGCTTTTGTTCACTCCATTAAATTAGACAAGTTAATAATAAGGAAAATTTACTCATATGTTTCTGATTCACCCCAATCTTATTTTTTATTTTAATTAATTTTAAGTTCATCTCAATGTTCACAGAAAGGAGGAATATGAAAAATAGTGAAAATTTTTTCAGTTAATTTCTTTTTCTACAGAGTCCCAAACATAGTGGATGCTCTTGGGACAGGGAAAGTATAAAAATAAATTTAAATTTGTGTGGGAATTCCCAATGTGGAACTTCTTTTCACCAACTGCTGATCAGCAACTTATGCTGTAGCCTGTAGTCCTATAAAGATTTGTCTCTCCATTGCCATATAATTGCAGATTGTCAGAGGTAAAACTTAAACCAAATTCTTCCTTAAGCTAATATGGGACTTTTATACACCCATGTTCCTCTCAGAAGTCATATAGTACATGTTTTTTGAAGCAAATTAAATCTGATTTAAATCTAAGTCTGACTCTATTAATATTATTATTTGATATGCCATATAACTGTTAATAGAAATAGGGCAAACTAAAATCAATCTGAAAGCTTGATTCATCTGGAATGATCACTTCATCTGCTACTAACTGATTTATTTAAGTACTATATACAGCCAAAGTAACAATTAACAAAGCGATTTCTCTAACTATGTATTTTGCCTCTTGCCACAACTAATTTATAGTCGTGTCCCAAATGCCTTATTTTCCTTATTTTCAGATGAAAAAGATAGTTGTAAAGAAACAATCTTAAGTGTAGGAAGAGCATATTTCACAGAGTAAAATCATCATTGTAATGTGAAAATGGCAAGGCAATTACATTTTTACCTACTAAAATTTTTTCCTTAGTTAATTTCATTCTCTGTAAAATGGAAGACATAATACGTAGTTAATTTCCTTTCCTATGGTGAATGTGAATAATAATACTTTTATCTATTATAGACTTAGAGGAATAAAGCCAATAATGTGATCAAAGTAGCACATAAACCATAAAGTGTTATATAAACATCAACTATTAGTATCATTCTTATTGCTGTTGCTAATTGATAAAAAATTGAAAGATGCTTCTGCCAACTGACCAAATACTCTATTATAATTTAAAATATATGAAAATATAAGGATATTGAACATAGCACTTAAATGCATGATTCAAGTCTTCTACTAATGCACTGATTATTGGATAAAAAGCATCTCACACTTGAGTATCAGCAGTTAATTTTTATAAACAGAGCTATACCCCAATTAGCATGAATAATGAATCCTGGGAAGTAGTCTCAATGTATATGAATTTGTACTATTTGAAGTTATAATTATGTAAAATATGGTGATTTGTTATAGTTCAATGGAAGGATGCAATGCTAATTTAAATAGTGTTATTACCACTTCAAGGGAATCCATTATTTGCAATAGTCAGGAGCTAGCTAAACACCAAAGGAATTTTTTAAAATGAGGATGATAATATTTGTGCAACTTGTTAAGTTAAATGATATGATTTATGCAAAAAAAGCATTTCTTAATCCATTTTCCCCATGTGGATTATTTGGTTAACACCTTTGAGTCCCTATGATTGGCATTCACTGCAAAGAAGTCTTTTACAATCCCTAGCTTATTTAAAGGCTCAATTTCTATTCTATTTCCTACGGGAAGTCTTTCATTTTGTATTCTCCAGAAACATGTAAGTTCCTTCAGAGCAGGGAATTTATCTTTATATCTTATTCTGTACAGCCTGGACAATGTCATCTCCAAACAAAAGTACCTGGTGGGACTTTATTATCTATAGACCATTTGGCCTGTGCACAGAATATTCTCCATGACTAGCAAAGATATTTGCTAAGCATACAACTCCCTCTTTTCTTCATTTGATACTGATAAATACTGTACCATTGAACAAAGCTACCTTACTATAGAAGTAGCTCTCAAGAAATTTTAATATTCCTTACATATTCTATTTTGTTCATTTGAGTCAAATATTTTTTTCTTACTCATCAAAAATGAATATACACTCAATATTTTCTAGTCTGTTGTGTGACTATATAGAAAATTCTGCCATTAAAACAACAATCTGTTTGTGAATGGCTCTTTTATTCTTTTTTTTTTTAATAATTCTTCATTCAAGTCACATCCATTAACAGTGTGTGTCCCCTAAGCCTCTGACCTGGGTATTCTACTCTTCTCCTCTATGCCAGTGATAGTGAAATTTTTAGAGATGGAGTGCCAGGCTCCATGCCCATCCCACCCCAAGACCAAGTGCTGTGCCCTCCCCCCAAGAGATGGCATGCTCTCATCCCCATCGAGTGTCAGATCAGATGCACCCTTCTTCCCACCCTTACCCCACACAGGCGAGGGAGAAAGCGCTCCCTTTGGGCTGCTGAGTGGGTAAAGTGAGGAGTGTCCTCAGTGAGTATAGAGAGGGAGAGGGAAGTGGCCCAATTTCTCCGCTCCCATCTGGCGTTTCCACCTGTGAGCCACCCACCTTACTTCCTGTGTGCTCCCATTGGGCTGCTGGGCAAATGGTTGGGTGATATAAAAGGACAAAGGAATAATTAGTTCTGCCTCTCTCCTTTTTTGTCAGAGGCTAGAGTTTTTCTTGATTCTCCTGGATAGCCATCCCTTTCATTCCTCTACCTTAACTCCTTTTAAGCAGTAAAACCCAGCTATGGGAGTTTTAATCATTCTGAAATTAATTCTTTCAATGAGTTGATTATAATACGTTACTACAAATGTTTGCTAAGTAGATTTTTTATGGGTCATTCTGGAGGAATGAGTATTCATTATAATTTATACATGTATATATATATATATATATATATATATATTTATATCCCAGAAAAAATGTTCTTCCAAATTCTAAACAATTGATTTACCTGGACACTTTTAGAATGCAATGCATTTATAAATTAATAAACATTTTTAGAAAAAATATGAAATTTGGACACTTAAAAGGACAGTAACAAGAAGAAACATGCTTGGTGTGACTAATGATTTTTACAATTATACTAGTCTTTAAAGTAAAGTATACATTGTATGCATTAGAGATAGCAGATAATGCTTAAAATTTCCAGATGTTCATTGTATATGTCCCCCCAAATTATTGAAAAGTCTTATCTTTGTATTTCATTTCCTGAATAAGAATGTCATGACAGAGTACAATGAAAACAAAATTGACCCAACTTTCAGGAAAACTTATGCATTTCAAACAATCGGGAGAATCTTCCAAGTTCTAAGTTTTGTATCTTCACTGCCTTAGAACAAATCTCTTTATCTCTAATCCCTTGAGGAAACAACATCTGTTGGATCCATTCAACTAGTGGCCTCTAGATTTGAACTACTGTGGATTAGAGAGGATGACTCCCCAGAGAATTTCTTTGGATTTCTCCTTCATCTTGCTATCTACTGTACAGGTCATTAAATGATGGCTAGATTTCTGACAATTTCTTAAATTTTTAGATGTTAGATTAAAAAATTCAATCTTTCCCTCCCCCCACTTCAATTACTATTTCAGTAAAATGGGCGGACTATATATTTTCCAGTGCAAACTCTAGTAATTGGAGTTCCTTAATTAGATAATCTAAAATCTTTTGTCATTTTAAGTATGATATAACAGCTCAAAATTAGGAGGTGCAGCTTCTGGTTAGGAAAAGATTGTTCTGATTCAGTAGAGAGATAAACACTTAAAGTAACCTGGATAGACATTGGAGAATTATGTTTAAATCTTTGAAGATTTTAGCAATTAATTTATTTTTATTTTAGAAACCTTTCCCCACTCTGCCTCCAGTTCCCTCAAAGAAATAGAATGAACTGAATTCACTTAGGTTCCTGAAAAATGTAGGCACTTAACCACATGTTTAATTCAAAGCAATCAGGTCTATAAAATATGTTGTAAATCTTTCAAAAGAAGTTTTCTGTGTGATTCCTATACTCACTACTGAGAAAAGCTTTGTATTATTCCAACTAACCCTGGTCTTGAATTTCAATATTCTATGGTATCTTCACAGAAGCTTCAAGTCTTATTCATGTGACTTCCACATATTATTCTTATATTCATATTATGAAGGAAAGGAGAAATTTAGTAATGTTGTAATTAAATCAAGAAGTTAAAGGGGCCAGAAATTTCAGAAATACTTAGATATTTTAAACAATTATTTGACCCTAGCAGAAAGGAAACAAAGTTCATAATTCTAAATCCCCAAGAAAAAGAGACCAAAATTATTCATCTCCTAAATTTAGTACTTAAGGAAAAATTGGTATTGAAAATATTAGACTTTAAGAGTTGGTATTGATTTAATTGACAAAACTTTGATTCAAATTATTCCATTTTTTATAACATATTATATAGATCATATTATAGTTAGTTTTTTTTAGTTATATGCCATGTATGGTTTCATATATATTGAAATTTAAAAAATGAATTGTGAGAACCTTGCATACTCTTACAGATATCACCTCAAATAATTGTTTAGCCATAAAAATGTTTTCATGAGAATATTATACAGCAGCAGTCTGTAAACAGTTTAAAACTGAAATTATTTAAATGCATGATTTATGGAATACACAAAAGTCACTTTGCCAACCCAAAATGAAATCAGCAAGAGATTTAACATCTCAGCCAATTTTTAAGGATAATTAAAAAAATAATATAATCATAATATTGGGAAATCAGTAATGCAAATAACATTTTCTTGGCCTCATCAAAGAAAATTTCTTTTATCAATCTATTAAAGTATGTGTTCTACTACTAAAAGATTGATAAAATTTGCAGAGATCTCCACTGAAGCTTTAAATATAGTTATATATATACATATATGTATATATACATACATATATATGTAATCCATAATTTTTATTGCTGAGCAGTCAACTGGAAATTTGCCTCAGGGCAGCAAGATTTGGAAGGAACAAAAATTTAATTTAATTTAAGCACTCTTTGAGCCCCTGGATACCTAGGGGAATAATAGCTAATAGTAGTGGGGAGAAGGCCCTAGAGCAGTGATGGGCAAACTTTTTAAAGAGGGGGCCAAAGGAAAGGAAATGCTCATCTGTCAGTCTGTTTCTAAGGCAATTCTTTCAAAGTTTCATTATATTGTATCCTACTCATTGTATTTGTCAGATTAGGAATAATGTTGCACAGCTGGATAGAATATCTCAGGAAGCCACATCTGGCTTGCAGGATGTAGTTTGCCCCTCACTGCCCTAGAGGACAGAACTCACCATTCAGCCCAGGACCCTAAAAGTTAGTGAAGCAATCCTCTTTCTGTAGTGATGAAATTGTGGATGTGCCCCAGGTATCATATTAGCCATTAAATCTTTTATTACCATTCTTATTCAAATAAAGTTTTTTTAAATAAAATTTTATTGATATATTTTATCTTTATATTGCTGAGTTTTAACCTGAATCCTTCCCTCCCTCTGTTTCTCCTCAGAGAGCCATCTCATATAACAAAAGATTTCTCTAAAAAGAAAAAAAGGAAGATAAGGAATATGTATCTATATCTATATCTATTATCTATATCTATATCTATATATCTATCTATATATCTATCTGTATATCTCTCCCAAGAAATATAAGAAGGATTTTTTTTTGTTGGGAAGAGCATGGAAAAGTATGTGTGTGTGTGTGTGGGGGGTAAGAGGTCACAATTAGGAATAAAAGTTTGTATTGATTCTGTAATGATTTTATCAAAGAACTTGATAGTCAAGATTTTGTATATTTAATATATTTAAATGTGATACTGTCAGGTTCATAGTGTTTCGTAATGAAGCAGGGAGCCTTGTCATGAAATATGACTAAAATAAAATATATAGAGCATCTTCTCCTATGACTTATTTTTTAGCTACAATTTTTAGCTAAAATCTCAATTATGAGATTTAAATTTGTATAACAGTGGGTAATGTCCTTGGGGTTGTTTTGTTATTAATGTCTCTATAAACAAATTATTAAATTGATAACTAATTCATATAGCTATAAAATTTTCATTTAGGTGGCACTTCACATTTTACAAAGGAATAAAAAGTGGATATTTTCCTTCACATTCATGGAGCCTTAACATGGTTGCTGAACTCCCTCAACTTATCTTGACCCATATGGATATTTGATTTTTTTTCTGATATAAAAATTGTAGAGTTAGACTGGGATGTTAACATTCTGTGCCAATTTTGAACAAAAGGCATTGGAGGAGTTGGTGCTGAAGAAGCTCAATTAGTTTTGTTTTGCATGAGCAAAAGCTGAGGTACACAGAGTCCTTGGAATCACATCAAATTGATTGGACTAACATATTTATTTCTACTCAAAATGTTGTCTTAGGATAAGTTATCCTTTATCTAATTGAGACCCATAGTTCCTAGGGTTATGAGTTTTTTTTTAAAACCCTTAACTTCTGTGTATTGGCTCATAGGTGGAAGAGTTGTAAGGGTGGGCAATGGGGATCAAGTGACTTGCCCAGGGTCACACAGCTGGAAAGAGTCTGAAGCCAGCTTTGAACCTAGGACCTCCTGTCTCTAGGCCTGACTCTCAATCCACTGAGCTACCCAGCTGCCCCCAGGGTTATGAGTTTTAATTAGGGACTGAAGAGAATTATAGAGACCAGGAAAACCTCACGGATAACATATCTTAAAAAATTAATGATGGGTTCCGGGTTAAGATGATGGCAGAGTAAAAAGCAGCTTTTAACCTCTCCTGACCGAAACATACAGGACTCCTCAAGGAGACATAAAAACAAGTCCAGACGAACGGAGGGACCCCACAACAGGGTGCAGCATGGAAGGTACGTGGAATCGGGATATTTCCATGCTATAAAGGGGTGAAACAGCTCTCACTAAATCGCGGGCTGAGCAACCACCCACTCCCTACCCCCTCCACACACACCTCCTATAGTGCCAAAGCCAGCTAAAAAGAAATAGAGCAAGTTTGGGGCACCCATTGAGTCATTGGCAGCTCCAGGGCCTGTTCCTGAAAGCAACAAGATTTAGGACCCCGAAAAGCTAAAGAACTCACATGGACTTTGAGTGTGGACACAGAGCGCAGGCGTGGGCGGAGGCAGGGGTGGAGCCATGGGTGGAGGCAGACACAGGCAGGAGCAAAGGCTCTGAAACCCTGAGTGGGGAACAAGTACAGTCGGGTATACAACTGTGGAAACAGCGCATTGAGACTTATAAAGGAACCTCAGGCAGAGGATCAAGCAAGGGGGTACACCTGGGGGCTTGACCTTGAGAAAAACCAGGCCTCAGACCTCAGGACCCAAAAGACCACAGACAGACACTGAGCACGAGGATAAAGCTGAGAAGGTGCTGGGCTAATGATGGCTACCCAGAATCAGGAAGTTCAGAAGAGAAAGATTAACAACAAGAAAAAGAAATCTTTAACACTTGACAACTTTTACACAGAGAAAATCCAGGCAACTGAGCAAACAGAGGAGGAGAACAAACAAGCATCCGGACCCTCGCAAAATAAGGAAAACTGGTCACAAGCTCTTGAAGAGTTCAAAACTGAGATGACGAGAAAGTTGGAAAAGATTTAGTTAGAGAAATGGAAAATAGCTCAAAAGGAAATCAGGCAAGAAAATAACAGTTTAAAAGGCAGAATTTTGCAATTGAAAAGTGAGGCTCAGAAATCACATGAACTGATAAGCAAATTGAACACCAGAAATGACCAGATTGAAAAGGAAAACCAGTCCCTAAAGGCTAGAATTGAGCAATTAGAAGCTAATGATCTCTCAAGACAACAAGAACAAATAAAACAAAGTCAAAAGACTGAAAAAATAGAAGGAAACATGAAATATCTCAATGAGAAAGTGACAGACCAAGAAAACCGGTCTAGAAGGAACAATTTGAGAATCATTGGTCTTCCAGAAAAACCAGAAATTAATAGAAATTTGGACTCCATAATAAAAGAAATTATTCAGCAAAATTGCCCTGAAGTCCTACAACAAGAGGGCAATATAGACATTGAAAGGATACAAAGATCACCCTCTACACTAGACCCAGAATAGACAACACCCAGGAATATAATAGCAAAATTCAAGAGCTTCCAAGTAAAAGAAAAAATCTTACAAGAAGCCAGAAAGAGACAATTCAAATATCAAGGAGCACCAATCAAGATCACACAGGATCTGGCAGCCTCGACACTAAAAGACCGCAAGTCTTAGAATATGATATTCAGAAAGGCAAGAGAGCTGGGCCTGCAACCACGGGTCAACTACCCATCAAAATTGACCATATACTTCCAGGGGAAAGTATGGGCATTCCACAAAATTGAAGATTTCCAAGAATTTGCACAGAAAAGACCAGGACTAAATGGAAAGTTTGATATCCAACCACAAAAATCAAGAGAAACATGAAAAGGTAAATAGGAAACAGAGGGGAAAGAAAGAAAACTCATAATTTTTAAATTTGCCTTTTTAAGGGCCTCAATAAAATCTAATTATCTGTATTCCTATATGGAGAAATGCTATGTATAATTCTCAGTAGTGAACTCTATTCACTATTATAGTATTCACTATTATAGTAATGAGAAAAATAATTCACAGGGAGAGGGTGGAATACTAAATGGTCTAAGATGACATGGGGGGTGGGAAAGAAGGGGGTGAATAGTAGGGGACACCAAGAGAAACTTGAGTGAATAAGAAAAATAGGATATGATATTACACACTAAGAGGGCATGGGAAGGAGAGGGGGCAAATACTATTATAAGAAGGAGAGGAAGAGAGCATTAAGAGGTAATATTTAATCCTTACTCTCAGTGTAATCAACCCGGAGAGGGAAGAGTAGCTATACTATCCATTGGGATATAAAACTCTTATCTAAACCTACTGAGAAAGTCAGAAGGGATAAACCAAGGGGAGCAGGGGAGTGAGGAGGTCAAAAAAGGGAAGGGAGAAGAAGAGGGAGGGTATTCATTAGGCTTTTAAAAACAAAAAGAGGGGAATTATAAGGGAGGGGGTAGAAAGGGAAGTTAATCAAGGGAGGGGGTAAGGGATACTGTCTTAATAGCAAACCACTTGTTTAAAAGGAAATAGTTTTAGAAGAAAGGGTAGGAATAGGGAAGGATACATAATGTCAGTGAATACACAACTTATAATTATAACTCTGAATGTGAATCAGATGAACTCACTCATAAAAAGGAAGACAACAGCAGAGTGGATTAGAAACCAAAATCCTACCATACGTTATCTACAAGAAACACATATGAGGCGGGTGGGCATACACAAGTTTAAGGTTAAGGGCTTAAGCAAAATCTTTTGGGCATCAAATGAGAAAAAGAAGGCAGGAGTGGCTATTATGATTTCTGACAAAGCCAAAGTAAAAATAGATATGATTAAAAAAGACAGGGAAGGTCATTACATCCTGATTAAAGGCAGTATAAACAATGAGAAAATAACAGTGCTCAATATGTTTGCACCAAGTGGTATAGCATCCAAATTCATAAAGGAGAAACTGGCAGAGCTCAAGAAGGAAATAGATAGTAAAACTATAATAGTGGGAGATCTAAATATTCCTCTTTCAGATCTAGATAAATCAAACCAAAAAATAAATAAGAAAGAGGTAAAAGAGGTGAATGAAGTCCTAGAAAAATTAGATTTAATGGATATGTGGAGCAAATTAAATAGGGACAAAAAGGAATATACCTTTTTTTTCAGCTGCACATGGCACATTACAAAGACTGACCATGTAATCAGGCATAGAATCATTGCAAACAAATGCAAAAGAACAGAAATAATAAATGTAACCTTCTCAGATCATAATGCAATAAAAATAATAATTAGTAAGGGCACCTGGACAGGCAAATCAAAAACTAATTAGAAATTAAATAACATGATTCTCCAAAACCAATTAGTCAAAGAAGAAATCATAGAAACAATCAACAATTTCATTGAAGAGAATGACAATGATGAGACATCCTACCAAACTCTGTGGGATGCAGCCAAGGCAGTACTCAGGGGGAAATTTATATCCTTGAGTGCATATATTAACAAATTAAGGAGGGCAGAGATTAATGAATTGGGCATGCAACTCAAAAAATTAGAAAGCGAGCAAATTAAAAATCCCCAGGTGAAAACTCAATTAGAAATAATAAAAATCAAGGGAAAAATTAATAAAAATCAAAGTAAAAGAACTATTGAATTAATAAATAAGACTAGAAGGTGGTATTTTGAAAAAAAAAACAGATAAAATAGACAAAGTACTTGTCAATCTAATAAAAAAAAGTAAAGAAGAAAACCAAATTGACAGTATCAAAGATGAAAAGGGAGACCTTACCTCTAATGAAGGGGAAATTAAGGCAATCATTAAAAACTACTTTGCCCAATTATATGGCAATAAATATAACAATTTAGGAGATATGGATGAATATTTACAAAATATAAACTGCCTAGATTAAGAGCAGAAGAAATAGAATACCTAAATAATCCCATATCAGAAAAAGAAACTGAACAAGACATCAAAGAACTCCCTAGGAAAAAAACGCCAGGGCCTGATAGATTAACAAGTGAATTCTATCAGACATTCAAAGAGCAACTAATCCCAATACTATACAAATTATTTGATATGATAAGCAAAGAAGGAGTCCTACCAAATTCCTTTCATGACACAAATATGGTACTGATTCCAAAGCTAGGGAGATCAAAAACAGAGAAAGAAAACTACATACCAATCTCCCTAATGAACATAGATGCAAAATTCTTAAATAGAATACTAGCAAAGAGACTCCAGCAAGTAATTAAGAAGATCATCCACCATGATCAGGTGGGGTTCATATCAGAATGCAAGGATGGTTCAACATTAGGAAAACCATCCACATAATTGACCATATCAACAGTCACATGATTATCTGAATAGATGCTGAAAAAGCCTTTGACAAATTACAGCATCCATTCCTATTGAAAACACTGAATAGTATAGGAATAGAAGGACCTTTCCTAAAAATAATACATAGTATATAACTAAAACCATCAACAAACATCATATGCAATGGGGATAAATTAGAAGCCTTCCCAATAAGATCAGGAGTAAAACAGGGATGCCCATTATCACCTCTATTATTCAACATAGTACTAGAAACACTAGCAGTTGCAATTAGAGAAAAAAAAAGAATTTGAAGGTATCAAAATAGGCAATGAGGAGACTAAGCTATCACTCTTTGCAGATGATATGATGGTCTACTTAAAAAATCCTAGAGAATCAACCAAGAAGCTTGTAGAAATAATCAACAACTTTAGCAAAGTTGCAGGATACAAAATAAATGCACCTAAATCATCAGCATTTCTATACATTTCCAACACATTCGAGCAGCAAGAAGTAGAAAGAGAAACACCATTTAAAATCACCCTAGACAATATAAAATACTTAGGAATCTATCTACCGAAACAAATACAGCAATTATATGAAAACAACTACAAAACACTTTCCAAACAAATAAAACTGGATCTAAACAATTTGAAAGCCATTGACTGCTCATGGTTAGGACGAGCTAACATAATAAAAATGACAATTCTACCCAAATTAATTTACCTATTTAGCACCATACCTATCAAACTACCAAAAAACTTCTTTACTGAATTAGAAAAAATTATAAAAAAATTCATTTAGAATAACAAAAGATCAATAATATCAAGGGAAATAATGAAAAAGAAATGTGAAGGAAGGGGGCCTAGCAGTACCAGATATTAAACTGTACTATAAAGCAGCAGTCATCAAAACTATATGGTACTGGCTAAGAGACAGAGAGGAGGATCAGTGGAATAGACTAGGGGTAAATGACATTAGCAAGACAGTGTATGATAAACCCAAAGAGTCCAACTTTTGGGACATGAATCCACTATTTGACAAAAACTGCTGGGAAATTTGGAAAAAAATTTGGGAGAGATTAGGTTTAGATCAACATCTCACACCCAAGATAAATCAAGATGAATTCAGAATGGGTGAATGACTTGAATATAAAGAGGGAAACTATAAATAAGTTAAGTGAACACAGAATATTATACTTGTCAGATCTCTGGGAAAGGAAAGACTTTAAAACCAAGCAAGAGTTAGAGAAAATTACAAAATATAAATTAAATGGTTTTGATTATGTTAAACTAAAAAGCTTTTGTACAAACAAAAACTATGTTGTCAAAATCAGAAGGGAAACAACAAATTGGGAAAAAATCTTTACAACGAAAAACTCTGACAGGGGTCTAATTACTCAAATATACAAGGAGTTAAATCAATTGTATAAAAAAATCAAGCCATTCCCCAATTGATAAATGGGCAAGAGACATGAATAGGCAATTTTCAGGTAAAGAAATCAAAAGTATCAATAAACACATGAGAAAGTGTTCTAAATCTCTAATAGTTAGAGAAATACAAATCAAAAAGACTCTGAGGTATCACCTCACACCTTGCAGATTGGCTAAAATGAAAGAAGGGGAGAGTAATGAATGTTGGAGGGGATGTGGCAAAATTGGGACATTAATGCATTGCTGGTGGAGTTGTGAACTGATCCAACCATTCTGGCTGGCAATTTGGAATCATGCTCAAAGGGCTATAAAAAATGCCTGCCCTTTGATCCAGCCATACCATTGTTGGGTTTGTACCCCAAAGAGATCATAAATGAACAGACTTGTACGAAACTATTTATAGCTGTGCTTTTTGTGGTGGCAAAAAAATGGAAAAGGAGGGTATGTCCTTCAATTGGGGAATGGTTGAACACATTGTTGTATATGCTGGTGATGGAATACTATTGTGCTAAAAGGAATAATAAACTGGAGGAATTCCATGTGAACTGGAAAGACCTCCAGGAACTGATGCGGAGTGAAAGAGAGCCAGAAGAACATTGTACTCAGAGACCAATATACTGTAGTAAAATCAAATGTAATGGACTTCTGTACCAGCAGCAATGCAATGACCCAGGACAATTCTGAGGTATTTATGGAAAAGAACGCTACCCACATTCACTGGGTGGACATGGTTGGGAATGTAGACTCGAAACTACCACTCCAATAGAACTAACAACAATTTAGAATTAGGTCTTGATTAGTGACACATGTTAAAACCAGTGGAAATGTGCGTTGGCCATGGGTGGGGGGAGAGCGGGGGGTGAAGGGGAAAGTAGGAGCATGAATCATGTAACCATGTTAAAAATGAATATTAATAAATGTTTAAATTTAAAAAAAATTTAATGGTACTACCACCAGACATATATTGGGACCTGACATTAATAAAGCTATCAACCAATAAGTATTTATTAATTGCCTACTATGTTCCAAGTACTGTGCTAAAGAGATATGGATTTTTACACGTAGTTCATGGTCTCAAGGAGCTTACATTCTATTTGTGGAGATAGACTATAATACAAATACACACACACTCAAAATCAATGCAACATGTTTCCACCCTTCACCAAGATAGGAGAGGAAGACAGTTATTTATGGGAGAGGCAGAATAGGTTCCATATAGAACGTTGTTCTTGAACTGAGGAAATAAAGGATTCTAAGAGATAAAAATTAGGAAAATACCTCCCAGGAACAATAGTCAGCCAGTGCAAAGGTACCAAGATGAAAGATGGAGTATCTTAAATGAGATAGAGCAATAAATCAATTCTAGCTGTGTGAAGAATATGTGAATGAGAGTTAAGTGTAATAAACCTGGAAAGGTAGATTAGGGTCAGGTTAAGAAGTGTTTTAAGTGTTAAACAGAGGTATACAAGTTATACATTCTAAATCACAGCCTAACTCAGACTGTTTTCTTCTCAGTAATACAACTGATTAGATTTGAAAATATCCAAGATTCTTTCTATCCAATTATTTTTCATGCTATGCATACATGAGGTTTATAATACTGAATCACTGTTAGTAAGAAATGTCTTTCATTTATTTTCCAGAGGTAATGATGAATTATATTGAACCATCTATGTGCTCCCACATCATCCCTTTTATGATTAATGACACACATTTATAAGACAACTGCCTCAATGTGAGAAAGACAACAGGTATCTATGGATATATCATCCAGTTGATCTATGTAGACAAACCACAATGCTAGCACAGAGTATGTGCTTAATAAATATTTATTTATTAACTGATTCATAGTCAATCCTTTTTTTCTCTACTATAATGTTACAATTAGGCCATCCTATTAAAACTATCCAAAAATGCAACTTTGTATGCCTGGAGTTTAATGAATATTAAGTTTTCATTTAAGATTAAAAGTTATCAACCACAGTTACAACATGTTATTTGACAAATACAAATCATATTTATTAAATTTTTATGAGGGAAAATATCACGACCCACAAATTTATAATAAAATTATTTTATATTGCTTCATCTTGTAGATGAACATTTGGAAGATTCCTTTTTTCCTTTAATTAAATACATGTATACACAAATATCAGAACTTAAAGGCAAACTAAATTTGTCCTGGTTCAGAAGAAGGGAGCCTTAGAAGGAACAAGTAAGAAGTGTTACTAGTCATTGGAAAACACATTGCTGCTTAAAGAGGAGAAAATATCCAATTTGCACATGTAAACACAGAAAGCTTTGCCAAAGTACATGGTTTGTCATCTCTTCAGTACATCTTTCATGTTGTGTTCATTGTCATTTGTAGATCCATCTAGACCTGCTAATTGTCTGTGTGTTCCATAAAGGTAGAGGCTATGCCTTATTTATTGTATATCTCTACTAGGGGACAATGTATAAGCTTAAAAAGAAAGTTTGTTGATTTTCATAAAATATCTCTGATAAAAGTATGATATCCACAATATATAGGAAATGACTACCAATATAAAAGACCCTAAAACCTTCCCTAATAGCTAAGTGTTCAAAGGATATAAACAGTTCTCAAAGAATAAATGAATGAATCAATGAATGAAATTTAAGTTTTTACTATATGCCAGGCACTATACTAACAGTTGAGGTTATAAATGCAAGTAAGCAAAAGAATCTTTGTCTGCAAAAGCTTACCTCTAATAAGGGAGGACAACAAATATAGTGAGAGCAAGGGACAGGAAAGATTGTCAGATTATTGGCATACACTTTCCAAAAATGTTAGTATTAATTTGGTTACTATTCTCTGAGCTGAAGTTTTGATATCAGCATAAAATGATAGCGTTTAAAAGAGGAATGCCATGGAAATTGCCAGGAAGCGTCATGAGGGACCTAGGTCTGAATGAAAGTTGAACTATCAGAGGCCTTAGATAAATGCCATTATCATTATCATTCATATTATATAATAATAACCTAATAAATTTATTCACACTAAGTCCTAAGGTACTGACTGGTAAAGGTTTATCAATAAGTCTAAATATTTTCAAAATTTCCATGTTTAACAAAGGACAAAAATAAAAATATGAATCAAATCATCCAACCCCCTAATTTTAGCATTTTAGGCATGAAGGAGATATTTCCAGGGAATGAGAATTCCCAGTGTCACTATGAATTATACTTACTTTGACAGAGAATTAGACTTGTTTAGGTCAGGGGTAGACAATAACAATGAACCAATTTTCAAATAAAATGAATGTTTGGAATAGATCATAGGAGTCACAAAAAGTAGCAAGATTTACTTGTAACAACATAATATATTACCTTTTCTTGTTGAATTCAGAGTATCCAAAGCTTAGAATTTTGGATAGTTAAGAAGGTAGGGTGTTTTAATAAAAATATTTTATCCATGCTAACAAAATAACCAGGGTCTAGCAAGTGATATTTCCCAAATGAGAAATCATAATGTATTAGAACAGTTTTCCCAAAGGACTACTAGCCACTATTAAGTTTTTGTCAATTAAGAATTCTCTTTAAATTAAAGTTCTTGTAGGAATCTTATGATAAGATTTAAAATTGATTTTACAAAAAGTTTGGCATTCCAAACCTACATTGTTATTATAATTAAAGCAAAATAGCAAAACTCCTCACAAACATCATAGCCTCTGTAGGACATATTTTCATCTTCCATATTGTGATTATAGAGGAATGATTACATATTTAGTGCCATAAAAGAAATTATGAGCTTTGGGGAGTCACTTTGGAGGAATAACTTACTTGATCATGCACTGCTTGCAATATTAATGGATACTTTGCAAAATTCCCAGTGAAGTCAATGAGATTCATGAGGTTCAAATTCTCTTTGAAGAGGTTTGGGGTTACAATCCCAGTAGAGATCCCCTTGACAGCATTTACATCCTTATCCAAAATGTCAAGTGAAAAAGATTCCCTTGCCAAGTTGGAGTCATGTCCTTTAAAAAGGGAATTGCTGCCCAGAACATTTGTCTTTCTTTAGAAATTCAATTAGGAAATACTCGCCATTCTACACCTGCTTTAAAAAATTAAAAAAAAAACAGAAAAGGAAAGAAACAAAAATAGCAATGATGCATGGAACATTGTCAGTGTCTCATTTCATTTTCAGTTCAAATGGAAACTTGTACATTATAGGATTCATGCTAGTGGTATATATGTTTGGTAGGGTAGACCTGGGCATGATGATAGCAAAGTGACCAAAGATTTATGATGGTTGAGTAATTCAGAGCATAAAGGTGTTTCTTGCATTCATAGGTGCTTTGGACCTATTAAGAAAAAGGAAATATATTCACTTTTGTTTTGAAGACGTTCAATATTCAATGGAATATAAGTGATCAGCTAAATGTCACATAGGTAGTTCTATTTTCACTGTCAAGAATTATTGTGAGGAACAGTTGAGAAAGGATAATTTGGCCATGTTAGCAATGTTGAAATGCTAGGATATAAAAGCCCCAGAATTTAATACTTGAACTTTTTTTTCAAGGAAAGTTAAGCATCATGCCTCAAAAAAGGAAACTTTGACCACATTTGGGAATCAGTTATTGATAAAATTTGACCCCCTTAGTTGTGAGTTTGAATTCTGCACAAAACCACTTGAAATATGTTGGGGATGGGACTGAAAAGAGAAAATAATATGTTGGGGAGAGAAAATCCTGATTTTCATTCTAAAATAGAGAGATATATGTCCTCTAAGACAAATCTTTAGTGTTAGATCATTTGAGGAAAAATATTAAGGCTTTCATTACCTCCTACTTGAATTACTACAATAATTTACCAGAGTGTATCAATGTTTCAGACTTTTCCTCTCTAAATCCTTTAACCCCTAAGGTAAACCCTGTCTTAGAAATTCTTTGCACCTCTCATCATTACTAACTCAGTATATAGATAAAAAGTAAGAATATAATGTAAGTTCTAGGGATTGTTTCATTTTTTGTAATTGGATCCTTAGCACCTAGTACAAATGCATGGAGCATTGTGGATGCCTTAATACATGTTTGTTTATTGATTCAGTAAGTACTTGCTAGCTGATTAATTTATTAATTCATAACTCTGTTGAGGATAGCTATTTGTATTATGTAACTAGACCTTAAATGAGATTACTTAGGCAAGTCATAGAAAACTCAAAAAAGAAGAGAAGATATATTATTATTAATCTAACATATACATAATATAATAATATATTAATGATAACATATGATGAAATATAAATATATCCACTTTAAATGGCTGGGACTAAATTTTATTTATTTGAATTACCTGATGATATATATTTCCTTAGATAAATAAAAATTATACACACATCTGTATCTATGTCTATCTGTATCTACAGATAGATTATAGATAGATAGATAGATAGATAGATAGATAGATAGATAGATAGATAGATAGATAGATAGATAGATAGATAGATATGGAGAGAATTGTTGTACAGTTATTTAAATCATGATCAACTCTTGTTAATACCATTTGGGGTTTTCTTGGCATAGATAATAGAGTGAATTGTCATTTTCTTCTCCAGGAGATTTACAGATGAAGTAATGCAACCTGGGTCAAGTCATTTGCCCAGGGTCACACAGCTAGTAAGTTTTTGAGGTCAGATTTGAACTGAGGAAAATAAGTCTTCCTGATTCTAGGTCACTGTACCACCTAGCTGTATATAACTTTATGTGTGAATGTGTGTGTGTGTGTGTGTGTGTGTGTGTGTGTGTGTGTACCTTGCAAGGTTTTAAAGAATATATATCAATAAAGGTTAAAATTTTGTTTCTTGAAATTAATTTTATGCCATTTGAATTAATTTTTAATGACAAAATAAGATAAAATAAATATGGTTGATGAAATTCTATGGGCTATAACATAAATTAAACTGGTATTATAGACATTGTGGATTCCCATTTTTTATAAGTCAGTATTTTGTTTAAAATCCAAGATTATATTGGACATTCAGGAATGATGTTCATTTCTCTCTTGAAGAAATGAATAATGTTGATAGATAATATAATTCCCATGTTTTAAAATTGCTTTAAAGGGGGGAAAGATCCCAATTCGATGGACATCTCCAGAAGCAATTGCATATCGCAAGTTCACGTCAGCCAGCGACGTATGGAGTTACGGAATTGTTCTCTGGGAAGTGATGTCCTATGGAGAGAGACCATACTGGGAGATGTCCAATCAGGATGTGAGTATGTTGTAGTCTTTGAGTTATATGCTCTGATAAAGAATCAAACTGTGCAAGGAAGTGGAGCATAATAAAACCAGGTGGCTTCCTGTTTTTGACATTGAAGCTGATTAATTAGAAGAAATGAAAATGCTTCCATGTAATACGAAGGTATTAATTAAATTTCTTTGCAAAGGTTTTCCATCCCCAAGATAGAGTTTAGAGATGAAACTCAAAATGAAAGCATTTGTACTACATTTTAATGAAATAAATGACCATAGAAACAGCCATTAGAAAGCAGGCAGAAACATAGGGCTTGATTTGTTTGAACGATTTTTTGCTAGAGAATTGTTTCTATACAACATTATATATGCTTATATTTTTCATCCTTTGTAGATCAAATTAATGTATCTATGCCAACATTATTGTTTATGGAAGTATAGCATTTCCCAAAGTAAAATTTAAAAATTTGCCATTTTGTTTCCTTTGACATGTTAAGTATAAATTTATTCCACATGAGTTAAAATTATTAAACTTTTTTTTTTTTGGATCACAGACTCAGGTAAAACTTTAGACTGCTTTTCAGAATAATGTTTCTAAGTACATAAAATATAATAGAGTTGCAAAGGAAATGATATTAAAATTCAGTTATCAAAAAAATAATGGGATAAATGACCTTAAAAAACCCTTATCCTAGATGAATGAATAAAATATTCATAGAAAATGAAAACTGCTTATTTTCAAAAATACCTTAATATTTCTGTTACTTTTTATAATATTTTCTTCATTTTTCCAAAATAAAGACATACTTGCATTAAGTTTATTCCATCCTCATGACATTTCAGTCATTCATAGTAAAATAAACACAAATTTGACTTTCTTTGCCTCTGTAACTCTCTCCCAATTTTCCATGCCATTAAAACCAACTTAATTTTTTAAACTATTTATTTGTTTGTTTGCAATATTTATATATTAATATACTTAGTTAACTCCCTTCCCTCCTATTAGAGAAATCATCATTTGACAAAAAGATATATTACATATAAAGTTATTTGTGTCTTAACTTATTTCTATTTATCAATTCTTTCTCTGGAAGTAGACATACACTAGTTATTCTTCAAAGAATATATCTGTTGCTGTATATAATGTTCTCTTGGTTCTGCTTGTTTTGCTCTTCACGATTGCATGTAGGTCTTTCTATGTTTTTTTTTTCAGAATTAACCTGCTTGTCATTTGTTATGATGTAATGATTCCATCACAACCACATGCCACAACTCATACGGTCATTCTATCATTTATGGGCATTCTTTCAGTTTGGGGTTTTTTATATCACAAAGAGAGCTACTTTAAATATTTTACATTATGTAGTTTCCTTTTCTTTTTCTTTGATCACCTTAGGAAATAAACATTATAGTGCTATTGTGAGGTAAAAAGATATACACATTTTATAATGTTTTGAGTATAACTTCAGATATAGTTTTCTGAAATTTAAAAAAAGAATTTAAGCAGTTTTGTTCCTCTAAGTAGTAATTTGCTACTCTGGATTTTGATATCTGATGTAACATAAAAACCTAATGAACCTGACTTTTTACACTATAGGTAGAAGTATTCAAGTATAGGAGTGAAGTTAAATTACATTACAGTAAAATCTAAGCATATTAAGTAACTTTTTAGTTATTTCCTATATTATCAAGGTAATTCCCAAGTTGAAATATACTCTAAAAGTCAATTATTATGTTTTTTTACTTGCTCTCATTTCATAGAAATAGCACTTTCCCCTATATTATAATGCATAATGTGATGCTTTAATACCTCAAGCATCTTTCAATGTATGGTTTTCATAAATTTTCTAAAATAGTGAGAACCTAACAAAGTTATATGGCAAGGGGTCATTTCAGTCTTGCATGGCTCATTCTGGTATGGCAAGGCCCTCAAAGTCTCTAGATCTTATTTTTTAATTGATTAATTAAAGTGTGGTGAGCAGAGTGGGAAAAAAGTACTGATTTCAGAGTCAGAGGACCAGGATTCAAATAATAGCTCTGTAATTTACTGCCTTTTTGATCTTTTTGAGTCTCATTACTTTACTCATTGGTTCAGTAAGATAACCAATTTAATAATCAACACATTATTTCTTTCTTACAATCCAAGATGGCTTTTAAATACAATCCAGTTTTAAAATTTGATTATTGTATCACTCCTCAATATTAGATCTAAAAGTGGAAATGCGTGAAATCCATTAATCACATTAATATAAGGGGAGAGAAGAGAGGATGAGTAGGAATGGGGTGGTGGGGGAAGAGAGTGAAGACCTTGACATATTTAACTAAGAGAATTGATCTTTGAATATTAGTTAGAGGAGATATTAGGAGATATATGAACTGTTGGTCTTTAAATAGAAATTAAAGCTCAATTAGATTAAATTACTAATCTAGGACCATAAATTACAGAGTGAAAATTTGTATCCAAGATATCTGATATCAGATATAACTTTCTTTCCTTTACACATTTAATCTCTATTCACTCCTGGGAGATGCCTGATTTTTTTTTAACTTTTAAATAAGTCTTTACTTAGTAAACTGGTAGGACAGTCAACATTAAAAAATGGTATAGAAAAGAAAACCAGTGTTCATTGGGATTTTCCAGTTTCATTCAGATTTGGACCACAAGACTTTAGCCTCATCAGCCCCCAAAATTGAAAATAATAAGAACAACATGTAGAGCTATTGGGAAGATATTGCATTGTCCTTTACAAGACATCAAGATGAGGACAGCTATATTTCGAATTTACAATCTTTGGGGGAGTTGTTGGTGGGTTATTCTTCATATGGGGAGTGGACCAAAATTGGTGATATCTTTGGACTCAAGCATAAATTGTATTTAAGTGAGGCAGAGTTGTACAAAGACATTGGCCTCAGTCTGATTTGAAGTCCAGTGACAAGACAAAAGTCAAGACAACTGGTCATGGGAGTTATACTTTTTTCTCATGGTATACATTGTCTTGCTAATAATTAAAACTTAGGTTATGTAGTCCAATTCCTTCATTTTATAGGTAAGGAAGAGGAACCATGATAATTTAGTGCCTTTCTCAAGGTCACAAAGGGAGTAAGGAGCAGAGCTGGAATTCCAACTCTAAATCTAACATTCCTTATTTCCAAAGCATCACACTATAGCAAGTTTCCACCTAGATTTTTGAATTTTGATTATGTAACTGTAGATTATCTTGGACTTCAAAACCCACTAAAATCTCAATCTCCCCAAATATTTCTTTTGATTTGAATTTCATTAAGTCCAATCAGTTGTAGGCTCTTTGGACACGGAGTAACCTTCTTTGCTTTGACTTTCCATTATGTAGTTTCTTCCTGACTCTCTAATTTGTTGCATCATTTACTTTATTGATAAACTGAAGGGGTTGCCCTTGCAAACAATTAGGAATGGAAACATTTTGTTTAAACATTAAACTCTTCATGTTAATGGACTCTGTTGCAGGGATAGAGTAAAATAAGTTTAATTGCCCTTTCTGTTTTCTAAAACTTTGCTCTCTTGCACAGGTAATTAAAGCTGTGGATGAAGGCTACCGACTGCCACCTCCCATGGACTGCCCAGCTGCCTTATATCAGCTGATGCTGGACTGCTGGCAGAAGGACAGAAACAACAGACCCAAGTTTGAGCAGATTGTCAGCATTCTGGACAAGCTTATAAGGAATCCCAGCAGTCTGAAAATCATTACCAATGCCGCAGCAAGGTGACACATCATATTCTTCCTCATGCACTCATACTGAAAATTAATGCATTTGCTTTTTCCACCTACAGTGATTAAAATGTGTTCATTTTCCCACCCACTTTCTCAAATGTATTCATTGTGATTCTCATCCTCGAGGCTGGAAAGAGCTTGATAATTTTTCCTGTAGAAAAATCCATTCAACTTAATGGACACTTGCTAGCAGTAATTTAAAAAGGGGAGGTAGGGATGCTGAACCCATATCAAGATTGAAAGATGAGAAAATTACTGGACATTTCCCTTCGAAATCTCTAAGTTGATCACAAAGACATAGCTCAACTGCCAAAGAGTAAGATATACAAAAAATAATTAACATAATGCACATACTTTTAAGGTTCATAAAACACATTTCTTCTAACATATCCATTAAGTATTACTATACCTATTTAACAGATGAGGAAACTGAAATTCTGAGAGTGTAAATGACATGCAGCTACATCTACAGTTACCTGTTATTGTTTCTAATGGAAGCTTGAGTTTGAATAATGGAAATATTTTCTTGCCACCCACTAGCTGCCCCTGATGTTCTGCCATTTACTATATCAGGGAGAGAACCCATCCACATCCCTCTTCTCCCTCTTCAAACAAAGCTTTAAAATTTCTGCTTCAAGAAAAACTCTGCCATCCAGTCTTGACCTTAAAAAATTTCCTTTCTTCCTTCCTTGAGAAGAAATAGAGCTCCAAAGACCCAGAGTAATGTAGATTCCTTTTGAAGGTAACTGAAAAGAGTCATGGTGAAGCCCTTCGTGAAAGACTATTACTCCAAACAATTAGTTTTTGTGGTTTCCATTTATATTGTTGCAGTGTGTTTGCGTGCTAGTGTTTTTCTTGGGTCTACTAATTCTATTTTCCCAAGTTCATAAAAGTATCTTTATGCTTCTATTTATTCTTTATATTTATTTATTGTTTCTTATAATGCTGTAATATTTCCTTCCCTTCATCTACTGCAATTTGTTGGCCATTTACCAATTGATAAATGTCTATTTTGTTTTTGATGCCTTGAAATGACAAAAATCATGGCCATAAATAGCTTGGTATACATGAGACTTTTCTGTCTTTGACATCCTTAAAGTATGGGTCTAACAATGGTATTTCTAGATCAAAGGTTATGAATATTTTATTTATTTTTTGTCATTATTCCAAGTTCTTTTCCAGAATAGTTGGAATAATATGTAGCTCTGCCTATAATGCATTGTTCTTCATGCTTTTCCTTTTTTTCCATCTGCCTCACCTTCATGTCATACCTTCCAAAAATGGAGCTACTTTTGCTTGTGATTAAACCCTCCCTGAATTTGGCCTCATTCTTAATGACCCCCTTCTTGTACCCACATGATTATTTATTGAATGTAGAGCATTTCTACACAAAATTCATTATTTGTGCTTTTGATACAATATTCTTAGCTGGTTGAGATAGAAATTAGGTTCATATGCCACCACTTCCTCTATGTATTCTTTCATAAAGACAATTCTTGCTTCATATAAATTCACATTATACAAATTCAACTGTAGGTAAAAAAATTCTGAAAGAATTCCACATAAAAAACACCCCACACATGTTAACTTTACTGTACAATAATCCCACTCCGAGCTCCACAAAAAAGAAAAGAATGAAAAAACCCTCTTCAAGTAAAAGCAGAAGAAAACAGAGAGATTGCCACCTCACTTCTGGGTTTGCCTTGAATCCACCTTGAGAACACCTGCTCAAGTATATGGCCCCAACATGTTTGTTTTCAACTTAGTTTGAGAGTACCTTTGTTCCCACCCCGTGTGTTTCTCTTTCTGCTCTTGCTTGTCTCTCTCCAACCTCCATGTGTCCTTGTACCATGGCATGCAATCTCTTTCTTGCTTGCTCCCCTCTTCCTTTTCCTCCCTCCCTTCTTCACTTCCTACTCAAAGTAAAAATTGCTTTACTTTGAGGTATACAGAAAGGTCTACTTACATAAAGAGAAAGCTGTCTATATTGTTTTCTTGTGAATCTAGTTAAATTCCATCCTTCTTCTCCCCTATCGCGCTACTTTTTACTTCATTTTTCTCTTTTTTTTCCTGATTATCAAAAATAGAACAAAACTCCTAGGCCCTCTGCTTTAATTAGTTCCTCTTTGAATCCTGAAGACATTTGGGCTCTGAAAGAGCATGCCTCTTTTCCTCACCATTAGGATATAAACACTTCAGCACCCTATAGCTGCTTTCAATTGTGCAAATGTATTTAACTTTCTGTGTTTTTCCTGACTCTTTTTAACAGCAGATATCTTAACATTTTTTCTGTTTTTTTAAAAAATTCTTTCAATTAAGTTCTAATATTTCTTGTCTCATTGAATCATTAATTTGGTCCAATCTAATTTTCAAGGAGTCTCTTTCCTGAGTAACATTTTATACCTTCTCTACTAAGCTGTTTATTTTTCTTTCAATACCTTCTCCAAAACTTTCAGTAACATGGTCGTTAAAAAACACCTTATTTCATTCTTTCTAACATTTAAAATAGTAAGCCACTGATTTTTATTTGAGACTTTTCATGTAGATGATATCAATTCTTGTTCTTTTATTTTGCTTATGTTTCTTGAAATTTGCTGGCTCCATAGCATTTTTTATTATTGTGATTTTCTCTTCACGTTTTCACTTTTCTAGCTTTACCTTCTGAGTCGGGGATTAATGTTAAGGAAGTCTCTCTTCCTTTCCATATTAGATGAAATCATCAGGAAGGCAGAGGAAGAAAGGGAGAGAGAGAGACAGAGACAGAGAGACAGAGAGGCAGAGAGAGATAGAGAGAGAGAGATAGAGAGAGAGACAGAGAGAGATTTTTTTGTCTTACCTTTTAAGACCATATTATAGCAGAGTTACCAGTTGCCAGTCTTAGACACTAAATGATTGTGACCAGAAGTAAAAGTCACACAACTCTTATGTGTCAGAAAAAGAATTCAAACCCAGATTCCCTAACTGTGTGCCTTGTCTGTGATACACTATACCATGCTTCTCCTCATCCTACATTCTTTAGTGAATGTAGCTTTTATATGACTTACCAAAATTAACCTGATGAAAATTATTATTTTGAGTCCCATATGCAGATGATGTGATACTTTTGCTTGCATATAATGCATATTTTGATTATTTAAAGTTTTGTTTTTTATTTCTCTTTAGAATGGAAGTAAATTTATAATGGTATGCTTTAGGGTCAATTCCATTCATTTACTAGGTCCATTTATTATTTTTCTGTCCAATGTTCATTATTCTATATTTTAATATAATTGCTCATTTGTGAAATAGATGTTAAAGTCTTTTCTCCAACATGTGGATAATTATAATAAATGATTAGTACTATGACCTTAAAACGTGAACTTTCTAGATGTGGGTAGGATATTATATAAAGAATTCACTTAAATTTTAAAACAAAATTATTTGATTTATGTTAATTTTCATCATTTAAAATTTTCCTGAATCTTAAAATTAAAAAAATAATATTCTTAGAGTCAGTTTTTAAAAAAATTCTGTGGATTTTTGAGTTAAAATTTTTTCTATTTCCCATATATTTGCACTATTATTATCATGTAAAGGAAGAAAAACACTGCTAAACTTGATTTTAAATTCCAAAGCCATCTGGAATTTGGTAAACCTAGGCAGGTATATTTGTGTTCATATAAATGTGCACATTAGGTATAGTTTCAATTTTCTAAATGCCAGAAGGGACACATTCATGTTTCAGGTTCTTAGAAGCATTTTAAAATTATTCAGGAATACTGAATATCTTGAGAAAATCCTACACATAAATTACAAAATTATTCATCATATCAAGATGTCATTAAATGTATGTTATTCTAGTGAGTTCTTTATCAATAATTGCTTTTATTAATAATTGCCATAAATTTTGACACATTTTTTAAACTAAGCCTTTTATTTTTACCAAGAATTATAGTCAACTTTATTTGATTGTTGAATCTTTATTAAAACTCTTTCTATATCCTCAGCACCAAGCAAAATGTCTGGCATATTATGGGTACTTACTAAATCTCTTTTGAGTTGATAAATGGTTTAAAAGTTGACCTTCAAATTATGTGTATAATTTTGTGTCAAATGCATTTTTCTAGTTTTAATCAGTCTCACAAATTTATTAAGCTTAAGGTTTGGTAGAAACATATATTTAATCAGCAATTTTTTTTTTATCTCATTTGGACTTTAGCAGCCAGGATATCACTTTACTTATAGCAAATAAATCAATCTGTTAAGTTTCCAGTTTTGAATATACATGCTCAGAGGCTATTTTTCCTACTCATCTATTTATCCAAAAATTTTTTGACAGTTTTAGATATTCCTATAGTGTAAGAGAATATACTAACTTTTATTCATTAACTTAATAAGACAAATTTTATTTAATATCTTTATTTTCTGGTTCAGTAGCAACAGCAGTAGCAGTAGAAATAGTAGTAGTAGAAGTAATAGTGGTGGTGGTGGTGGTTGTACTACTAGCTAGAAGTAATTCAAGTAATATAAAATTGATATAGTACATTATGGTTTATAAAGAGTTTTTAAAACAGATCATTTAATTTATCCTTACAACCACTAGAGGAGGCAGGTGATATTGCTATCCCTACTTTACAGATAAAAGAACTGAGGACAGGTGAAGGAAGTTTTAAATGATTTCCACAATTTCATATATAGCCAATAAGTGTTTATGGCCAGATTTTATCTCATCTTTCTGACTTTAAGTACAGAGAACTATGCAATGTAATATCTATCTGCCAACTTTTAAGTAAAAGTCAAATAGCCATAATTTGATCATTCCAGAAATATCCTCATTGCATATTCTAAAAAAGCAGCAAGCATCACATTTTATTAAGTTGCTGAATTATATATATTGGAATCCTTAAGTCTGCAAAATTAAGCAATAACTTTCTTAAATTTAATATTATTTAGTTTAATTATAATCTTAATTAATTGATGTATTTGTTTAATTTAATTTTTATTTTAATTTAATTAATTTTAAAAGGAATATGATATAGATTTAGAGCAAAAGTCAAGCACAATAGAGAGTGTTGGATATTGAGTTAGAAAGACTTAGGTTCAAAACCTTCCTTTGACGCATAATTGCTGAATAACCATGCACAAATCATCCATCTCTGAATGTCTGGGCCTCAGACTTAGTAACTAAATTATAGGTGCTAAAATCTAAATTAGGAGATATAGTTCCCACACTGACAAATC
Source organism: Gracilinanus agilis (assembly GCF_016433145.1). Classification (NCBI taxonomy): domain Eukaryota; kingdom Metazoa; phylum Chordata; class Mammalia; order Didelphimorphia; family Didelphidae; genus Gracilinanus; species Gracilinanus agilis. The sequence continues at coordinate 443,112,366 of NC_058132.1, forward strand.
CTTAATATAAAGAATATAAATTTAAGTTTTATAACAATCACCTTTATAGGTGTAATATATAATAGATATAAAAAGAAAGAACTGTTTATTCCTAATACTTAAAAATATTTTGTCCTGAAATAAGATTTATGATAAATAACATTTCTTTGTGATTAACCATTCTAGTGCTAGTTTTATACTTACTTTTAGAATTATATTGGCCAACAGAAGTATTTTTATAAAGATAATACTTTATCATGGTGTTAAGAAACTCAGATAGTAGGAAGAAACAAGTTTAGAGGGATGACAACAAAACACAAGCAAAAGTATGGTATCTTTTCTCTTGTACCTAGACATACATAAAAGATTAAAACTAAGATTGTAGAGATAACATTCATCAATTCATTGAAAAAGTCTTAAAAATAGCTACTAAGCAATGGGTTAAAAATGGAGGGGTTATAAAAATAGTATAATCTCTTCTCAAAGGACTTACATTTTATTTCCATGGAACCAAAGAATTGCCAGAAGCTAATATAAATGGTTTATTTCTGCCAGAAATTTTAGTAGTTTAGATTTATTTATAAGAAGTAATTGAGCTTGACAGAGAAGTGACATTTGTAGGGAAAGAAAATTAGATTAGGAATCAAGAGATAAGGTTTAACTCTGAGCTCCATTGTTTATTATCTATTTGTACCAAGAGTAGGTTACTGAACATCTCTAAACCTAAGTTTCTTTTTGTGGGGTGAAAATGGATAGAATTACACTTTCATCTCACAGGGTTTTATGAAGTAAATACATTTTAAGCCATAAAATGCTATATAAATGTGAATTGTCATCAACAGGATGACCATTTTATCTGATCACATTCTCCCTTAGTATTTGGAGAAACCAAAGTACTTTTGGAAGGCTAAGCTGAGTTCTGTGCTAATTCTGAAGCATATCCTAGACTATAAGGAGAGCATGGAACTGGTTAAACTTCATTGGGAAAGTCTCACAATTCACTTGCTCTCCTTGATGATGATTTGAGGACAAATTGTTTTTTTGGAGAGTCCATGGTGGAACTTTTTGGTCAAGTTTTATATTCATAGGATATAATAAAAGGATGATGATTCATTTGGATGTGCTAAATTTGAAATGCTTCTGATTCAGTGAAATTAAAATATACATATCAAAAATTCATTTAGAAGTGTGCATATATTATAGATAATTTTTTTCTAATTTTAAACTAATAAAAAATAAGCAGGAATTAAAACCAAACTACTGTAATGTAACATCACATTGATGAGGAATTATGACTTTCTTCAATGATGATCTGATAAAATCCTATCTCTTCATTCTCTCCAACAAAATCTGCTTTTCTTTCTTAACAATGACTTTGACCTCAAATACAAAGAATAAAAATAGCCGGGTGACTTTCTCCCTGAATAAATATGATAGGAACATTTTAGAGGGAAGTAAATATGCCAGGTACCCAAGTGGGTTTTCTTTCCCCTCAAAGAACAAAGTAACTAATTTTACTACAGGGAGGTATTAAACCAGTTATAATAGCTATAACTGCGAAATTTTGATCCTGAAGGTCTAGGGATAATTAAAATAAACACAATGACTCAAGTTCTCCTTAATGTGTCATTTATTTACTAATGTACTATTGGAAATGAAAGACATTCAAAATTATTCTTAGAGATGACATTAAAATTGTGTGATTCTACCTGGAATTTTAATGTTAGAGAAAAGTAGATTGAACTAATCTTTAGCCAAACATATTAGTTTATATAATATGTAATGTTTAACTTTCTTCATGTTTTATATTTCAATGCAATCATAGAAGTAGAAACAGATAAAGGCATATTCATTCTCACACAATGGATGTGATTTGGAGTAATTTAAGCATAAAATATGGAATCATCAGGCAAAATTGTCTGCTATTGTTGCCCTAAAATAGTGTTGGGGCAGGTGAATCAATAAATGGACACAGTACAAAACCTAGAGTTGAGAAGACCTAATTTCTAATTCAGCCTCAGGTACTCACTAAAAGTGTGAGCCAGGGAAAGTTATTTAACCTCCATTTGGCTCAGTTTCCTCATCTGAAAAATGGGGATTATAATAATAACACTTATTTTCCAGGGTTGTCCTAAGGATCAAATGAGTTAAGTAAAAGAACTTAGCATACTGACTAGCACAAAGTAAGAACTAGATAAAGGTTAGTCATTATAGTTATTAATAATATGCATTTTAAACATTGTATTTATGTGATTTTTATTAATAATTATTATTTTTAGTGATTGTAATTAGTAATAGTAATTAATAGTAACAATAGTAGTATATTACATGGAGCATGTGAAGAGGAGGTGTTAATATGCTACTGGCATGCTGATTGTGGCCAATAACACTCCTAAGTATGGCCTGAACAAGATAAAAATGTAATAGAGAAATATATAATAAAATTAATTTAAATATGAGAGAACCTAGATAATATTACATTTAAAAATAAGTAAATATGTGGGCTTCATGAAGCAGTATGCTAAGTTCTTTTACTTAACTCATTTGAAACAAATTTATGGTTTTGAATCGGCCATTTCAATTGGAGTTTGACTTTGGTGTGGAAAATTTGGATAGGAAATTTCTACCATTCATAGTTGATTATCTTTTTCTTTTCTTTCCTTCTTTTTTTGGGGTGGGGGGAGGAGAGGTAAAGGAGGCTAGAATGGCTGAGTGCCACAGAAAAATTTTGCTTTTGTTAATGTGTCTCTTAAATTTTATCCTTTAGAACTCTAGCATGAAGCTAATAACATTTGTTAGCTTAATGCTTCCATGCACCAAAAAAACAAACAAACAAACAAAAAACTATTGCATCAAGGACAATATGTTTATTCTTGGAATCTGTTTTTTTTTTGTTGTTGTTGTTGATGGGGAGATTCCTTGAGTGCTCTGTATCAATAGGTGTGGATTATATGTGGTGATAAAACAGGAGAGGGAAAAAATAGGACCCTGCCCTTTTCTGTGGTACTCTAGAGGGGCAAGACTACGGAAATCAGCAAAAGGGGTGGGAGAGAAATTATCAACCTAACAGGGAGGAGGGAGAGAGAATAGGTGGAGCATTATATTTTTGCTTCCCTTGAGCAAATATGTAATTTCCATGATTTCTTTTTAATGACCACAGTCTGTGACTAGTAGGTACTGATTTATGAAAAGCTGTAAAAGATCAGGTGGAACTCTGCAGGACATCGTTTACAGCTGCATGGATTGAAACCCATCTAATTTGTCCAGTAAAAGTGTGAGCTCATGGTGCACATCATCCAGCCCATAAATTTCCCAGTCAGACCACTGTCTGGGGGATGGGTCCAAAAAACTGCCGATCTATGCAGATGCTCAAAAAGCCCAGCATTCCCTTCGTGCGTGTGAAGAGACATCACAGGCTCTTCACAGTGATAGACAAATTCCTATTCATTGATAAACTATCCAGATGTCCTCTCTGAGGAGGAACGGAACCAATTTTTGCTTGCAATCCTCAGAGAAACCCTGTGAGGAGAAAAATGATACTTTACAGTGCTGGTTATTCTGGGGTCACTTACATTAAATTAGGTCATTTTTTTTGGCTTGGTGATGCTTTGATCCAAGCTAGAAACATAAAAACTCTGTTGGGCCATATTAATCCCTAATCTCTGCATCCTGTTCTATTTCAACTTGTTTATACTAATTTCCTCTAAACTGTTGCTGAGACAGGCTCTTTTTAAAAATATATATTTTAACTAGAGTTTGCTTTGAAAGAATGAACTATCTTGAATTGGGAAGTTACTCACATTTTACTCTAAAGCTCACTTTACAAATATTCTGAAGTTTGATACTTCATACCCAAAAAACAATAAATAAAACTTCCTCCTATTCATGCATGGGACAAACAGCAGGACCAAGGTAGGTATTGCTACACAGCTACTGTTTATCCCTAACATGTATTCAGGGACATACTTCCCATTTGAGTCTCCAGATGATTTTTTTATTATTTCTTTTTAAATTTAAACATTTAAACATTAATTCATTTTTAACATGGTTACATGATTCATGCTCCTACTTTCCCCTGCACTTCCCGCACTCCCTCCACCCATGGCCGATGCACATTTCCACTGGTTTTGTCATGTGTCCTTGATCAAGACCTATTTCCAAATTGTTGGTAGTTGCATTGGTGTGGTAGTTTCAAGTCCACATCCCCAATCATGTCCACCCCGACCCATGCGTTCAAGCAGTTATTTTTCTTATATGTTTCCTCTCCTGCAGTCCTTCCTCTGAATGTGGGTAGCATCTTTACCATAAATCCCTCAAAATTGTCCTGGGTCATTGTATTGCTGCTGGTACAGAAGTCCATTACATTCTATTTTACCATAGTATATCAGTCTCTGTGTACAATGTTCTTCTGGCTCTGCTCCTTTCGCTCTGCATCAGTTCCTGGAGGTCTTTCCAGTTCACCTGGAACTCCTCCAGTTTATTATTCCTTTTAGCACAATAGTATTCCATCACCAGCATATACCACAGTTTGTTCAGCCATTCCCCAATTAAAGGACATACCCTCCTTTTCCACTTTTTTGCCACCACAAAAAGCACAGCTATAAATATTTTCGTACAAGTCTGTTTATCTATGATCTCTTTGGGGTACAAACCCAACAATGGTATGGCTGGATCAAAAGGCAGGCATTCTTTTATAGCCCTTTGAGCATGATTCCAAATTGCTAGCCAGAATGGTTGGATCAGTTCACAACTCCACCAGCAATGCATTAATGTCCCAATTTTGCCACATCCCCTCCAACATTCATTACTCTCCCCTTCTTTCATTTTAGCCAATATGCTAGGTGTGAGGTGATACATCAGAGTTGTTTTGATTTGCATTTCTCTAATTATTAGAGATTTGAAACACTTTCTCATGTGCCTATTGATACTTTTGATTTCTTTACCTGAAAATTGCCTATTCATGTCTCTTGCCCATTTATCAATTGGGGAATGGCTTGATTTTTTATACAATTGCTTTAACTCCTTGTATATTTGAGTAATTAGACCCCTGTCAGAGTTTTTCGTTATAAAGATTTTTCCCAATTTGTTGTTTCCCTACTGATTTTCACAACATTGTTTTTGTTTGTACAAAAGCTTTTTAGTTTAATATAATCAAAACCATTTAATTTACATTTTGTAATTTTCTCTAACTCTTGCTTGGTTTTAAAGTCTTTCCTTTCCCAGAGATCTGACAAGTATACTATTCTGTGTTCACTTAACTTATTTATAGTTTCCCTCTTTATATTCAAGTCATTCACCCATTCTGAATTTATCTTGGTTGTAGGGTGTGAGATGTTGATCTAAACCTAATCTCTCCCAAATTTTTTTCCAAATTTCCCAGCAGTTTTTGTCAAATAGTGGATTCATGTCCCAAAAGTTGGACTCTTTGGGTTTATCATACACTGTATCGCTGATGTCATTTACCCCAAGTCTATTCCATTGATCCTCCTCTCTGTCTCTTAGCCAGTACCATATTGTTTTGATGACTGCTGCTTTATAGTATAGTTTAACGTCTGGTACTGCTAGGCCCCCTTCCTTCACATTTTTTTTTCATTATTTCCCTTGATATTCTTGATCTTTTGTTATTCCAAATGAAATTTGTTATAGCTTTTTCTAATTCAATAAAGAAGTTTTTTGGTAGTTTGATAGGTATGGCATTAAATAGGTAAATTAATTTGGGTAGAATTGTCATTTTTATTATGTTAGCTCATCCTACCCATGAGCAATCAATGGCTTTCCAATGGTTGAAATCCAGTTTTATTTGTTTGGAAAGTGTTTTATAGTTGTTTTCAGGGCGGCAGGGTAGCTCAGTGGAGTGAGAGTCAGGCCTAGAGACAGGAGGTCCTAAGTTCAAACCCCGCCTCAGCCACTTCCCAGCTGTGTGACCCTGGGCAAGTCACTTGACCTCCATTGCCCACCCTTACCAATCTTCCACCTATGAGACAATACACCGAAGTACAAGGGTTTTAAAAAAATGTAGTTGTTTTCATATAATTGCTGTGTTTGTTTTGGTAGATAGATTCCTAAGTATTTTATATTGTCTAGGGTGATTTTAAATGGTGTTTCTCTTTCTACTTCTTGCTGCTCTAATGTATTGGAAATGTATAGAAATATCAATGATTTATGTGCATTTATTTTGTATCCTGCAACTTTGCTAAAGTTGTTGATTATTTCTACAAGCTTCTTAGTTGATTCTCTAGGATTTTTCAAGTATACCATCATATCATCTGCAAAGAGTGATAGCTTAGTCTCCTCATTGCCTATTTTGATACCTTCAATTTCTTTTTCTTCTCTAATTGCAACTGCTAGTGTTTCTAGTACTATGTTGAATAATAGAGGTGATAATGGGCATCCTTGTTTCACTCCTGATCTTATTGGGAAGGCTTCTAATTTATCCCCATTGCATATGATGCTTGTTGATGGTTTTAGGTATATACTGTTTATTATTTTTAGGAAGGGTCCTTCTATTCCTATACTTTTCAGTAGGAATGGATGCTGTATTTTGTCAAAGGCTTTTTCAGCATCTATTGACATAATCATGTGATTTTTGTTTGTTAGACTGTTGATATGGTCAATTATGTGGATGGTTTTCCTAATGTTGAACCAACCTTGCATTCCTGGTATAAATCCCACCCGATCATGGTGGATAATCTTCTTAGTTACTTGCTGGAGTCTCTTTGCTAGTATTCTATTTAAGATTTTTGCATCTATGTTCATTAGGGAGATTGGTCTGTAGTTTTCTTTCTCTGTTTTTGATCTCCCTGGCTTTGGAATCAGTACCATATATGTGTCATAAAAGGAATTTGGAAGGACTCCTTCTTTGTTTATCATATCAAATAATTTGTGTAGTATTGGGATTAGTTGTTCTTTGAATGTCTGATAGAATTCACTTGTGAATCCATCGGGCCCTGGCGATTTTTTCTTAGGGAGTTCTTTGATGGCTTGTTCAATTTCTTTTTCTGATATGGGATTATTTAGGTATTCTATTTCTTCTGCTCTTAATCTAGGCAATTTATATTTTTGTAAATATTCATCCATATCTCCTAAATTGTTATATTTATTGCCATATAATTGGGCAAAATAGTTTTTAATGATTGCCTTAATTTCCCCTTCATTAGAGGTAAGGTCTCCCTTTTCATCTTTGATACTGTCAATTTGGTTTTCTTCTTTACTTTTTTTTATTAGATTGACTTTGTCTATTTTATCTGTTTTTTTCAAAACACCAGCTTCTAGTCTTATTTATTAATTCAATAGTTCTTTTACTTTTGATTTTATTAATTTCTCCCTTGATTTTTAGTATTTCTAATTTAGTTTTCACCTGGGGATTTTTAATTTGCATGCTTTCTAATTTTTTGATTTGCATGCCCAATTCATTAATCTCTGCCCTTCTTAATTTGTTAATATATGCACTCAAGGATATAAATTTCCCCCTGAGTACTGCCTTGGCTGCATCCCACAGAGTTTGGTAGTATGTCTCATCATTGTCATTCTCTTCAATGAAATTGTTGATTGTTTCTTTGATTTCTTCTTTGACAAATTGGTTTTGGAGAATCATATTATTTAATTTCCAATTAGTTTTTGATTTGCCTGTCCAGGTGCCCTTACTAATTATTATTTTTATTGCATTATGATCTGAGAAGGTTGCATTTATTATTTCTGTTCTTTTGCATTTGTTTGCAATGATTCTATGCCTGATTACATGGTCAGTCTTTGTAATGTGCCATGTGCAGCTGAAAAAAAAGGTATATTCCTTTTTGTCCCTATTTATTTTTCTCCACATATCCATTAAATGTAATTTTTCTAGGACTTCATTCACCTTTCTTACCTCTTTCTTATTTATTTTTTGGTTTGATTTATCTAGATCTGAAAGAGGAATATTTAGATCTCCCACTATTATGGTTTTACTATCTATTTCCTTCTAGAGCTCTGCCAGTTTCTCCTTTATGAATTTGAAAGCTATGCCACTTGGTGCATACATATTGAGCAGTGTTATATCCTCATTGTTTATACTGCCTTTAATTAGGATGTAATGACCTTCCCTGTCTTTTTTAATCATATCTGTTTTTACTCTGGCTTTGTCAGAAATCATAATAGCCACTCCTGCCTTCTTTTTCTCATTTGACGCCCAAAAGATTTTGCTCAAGCCCTGAACCTTAAACTTGTGTATGTCCACCCATCTCATACGTGTTTCTTGTTGACAACATATGGTAGGATTTTGGTTTCTAATCCACTCTGCTATTTGCTACTGTTTTATGAGCGAGTTCATCCCATTCACATTCAGAGTTATAATCATGAGTTGTGCCTTTGCTGACATTTTCGTATCCTCCCCTATTCCTACCCCTTTTTCTTATACTATTTACTTTTAAACCAGTGGTTTGCTATTAAGCCGCTGTCCCTTATCCCCTCCCTTTATTAACTTCCCTTTCTACACCCGCTCTTATTTTTCCCCTCTTTTTGTTTTTAAAGGCCTTATGAATTTCTTCCCCTTCTTATCCCCTCCCATTTTTTGACCTCCCCACTCCCCTGCTCCCCTTGGTTTATCCCTTCTGACTTTCTCAGAAGGGTTAGATAAGAGTTTTATGTCCCAATGGATATTATAGCTACTCTTCCCTCTCTGGGTTGATTACACTAAGAGTAAGGTTTGATTATTACCTCTTAATGCTCTCTTCCTCTCCTTCTTATAATAGTATTTGTCCCCTCTCCTTCCCATGCCCTCTTTGTGTGTAATAGAATATCCTATTTTCTTATTCACTCAAGTTTCTCTTGGTGTCCCCTGCTATTCACCCCCTCTTTCCCATCTCCCATGTCATCTTAGATTATTTAGTGTTCCACCCTCTCCCTGTGAATTATTCTTTTGATTACTATAATAGTGAATACTATAATAGTCAATAGAGTTCACTACAGAGAATTATACATAACATTTCTCTACATAGGAATACAGATAATTAGATCTTATTGAGGCCCTTAAAAAGGCAAATTTAAAAATTATGAGTTTCCTTTCTTTCCCCTCTGTTTCTTATTTACCTTTTCATGTTTCTCTTGATTTTTGTGGTTGGATATCAAACTTTCCCTTTAGCCCTGGTCTTTTCTGTGCAAATACCTGGAATTCTTCAATTTTGTGGAATGCCCATACTTTCCCCTGGAAATATATAGTCAATTTTGATGGATAGTTGATCCGTGGTTGCAGGCCCAACTCTCTTGCCTTTCTGAATATCGTATTCCAAGCCTTGCGGTCTTTTAGCGTGGAGGCTGCCAGATCCAGTGTGATCCTGATTGGTGCTCCTTGATATTTGAATTGTCTCTTTCTGGCTTCTTGTAAGATTTTTTCTTTTACTTTGAAGCTCTTGAATTTGGCAATTATATTCCTGGGCGTTTTCTCATCTGGATCGAATGTCCTGGGTGTTCTATGGATCCTTTCAATGTCTATATTGCCCTCTTGTTATAGGATTTCAGGGCAATTTTGCTGAGTAATTTCTTTTAGGATGGAGTTCAAATTTCTATTAATTTCTGGTTTTTCTGGAAGTCCAATGATTCTCAAATTGTCTCTTCTAGACTGGTCTGTCACTTTCTCATTGAGATATTTCATGTTTCCTTCTATTTTTTCAGTCTTTTGACTTTATTTGCTCTTGTTGTCTTGAGAGATCATTAGCTTCTAATTGCTCAATTCTAGACTTTAGGGACTGGTTTTCCTTTTCAATCTGGTCATTTCTGGTGTTCAATTTGCTTATCACTTCATTTGATTTCTGAGCCTCACTTTCCAATTGCAAGATTCTACCTTTTAAACTGTTATTTTCTTGCCAGATCTCTTCCATCTTCCTCAAAATCTCAGTTTTGAAGTTTTCCATAGCTTGTGACCTGTTTTCCTTATTTGAGGAGGGCCCAGATGCTTGTTTGTTCTCCTCCTCTGTTTGCTTGGTTGTCTGGATTTTCTCTATGTAAAAGTTGTCAAGTGTTAAAGACTTCTTTTTCTTGTTGTCGAGTGTTAAGGACTTCTTTCTCTTCTGAACTTCCTGAGTCTGGGTAGCCATCATTAGCCCAGCAGCTTCTCAGCTTTATCCTCGCACTCAACGACTGTCTGCTGTCTTTTGGCTCCTGAGGTCTGAAGTCTGGTTTTTTCCAAGGTCAAGCCCCCTGATGTACCCCCTTGCTTGATCCTCTGCCAGAGGTTTCTTCACAAGTCTCAGGGCGCTGCTTCCACAGTCGTATACCCGTCTGCACTGGTTCTCCACTCAGGGTTTCAGAGCCTTAGCTGGCGGCTTTGGCTGCCTCCACCCGCGTCTCTGCCTGCGTCTGCGTTCTGGGCCCACGCTCAGAGTTCGTGCTCGTTCTTTAGCTTTTTGGGGACCTAAATCTTGCTGCTCTCAGGAACAGGCCCTTGAGCTGCCAATAACTTCATGGGTGCCCCAAACTTGCTCTATTTCTTTTTAGCTGGCTTTGGCGTTATAGGTGGTGTGTGTGGAGGGGGTAGGGGGGGTAGTTGCTCAGCCCACAATTTAGTGAGAGCTGTTTCACCCCTTATAGCATGGAAATGTCCCGATTCCACGTACCTTCCACGCTGTACCCTGTTGTGTGGTTCCTCCGTTCGTCTGGACTTGTTTTTATGTCCCCTTGAGAAGTCCTTTGTGTTTTGGTCAGGAGAAGTTAAGAGCTGCTTTTTACTCTGGTGCCATCTTAACCCGGAACCCTCTTCTCTATATGATTTTTAAAACTGTCATCTTTCCTAGTTTTCACATCATTTCCTTTTCCTAAATCTTCTACAACTGATTTCTTTTTATTGCCCTACCTTGCCTTGTGTTTTGGCATGCTAATATAGTAATGACTTTGTCTAACTTTTCCTAGACATATTCATTTGGAATGGCTGGAGGAGTTTCCTTCTTTTATATAAACCATGCATGTACGTTGTATATCCATTAACTGAGAGCCTGACTTTGGATATAATAGAAACTGAAATTCTTCAAGTTAGTTTCATTAAGGGCAAAATATATGTGTGTATCTATCTCGCAGACATGTGTGTGTATCACACATAAATAGTTTTGTTCTAAACGTTTTTAAAAAACATAGAACTATGAAGCATCAGATATTTTCTAAGAAAGAATAACAAAGGCTCATAACAATAGAACAGGTGCTGAGTTTGAAATCAGGGAACCTGGGTTCAAATCATAGTTCTATCCCTTAATATTTTTTGTAAACTTGATCAAATTATCGCCATTTAAGGTTTGATTTGATTATTTGTAAAATGTAAGTGTTGCTTTAGATCTCCTTTATGGTCATTTTGTCTAGTTCTAAATTTATAATTTTATCAAAAGCAGCTTATTTCACATTTATTAAGCACTTTCTATGTGCCAGGAACTGCTCTAAGTGCTTTAAAACACCATAAGTAACAAGACAACTACCATTATTCAAAAGACCTTTATATTTTCCTCCGAGTATCTTCCAGCAGCTCACTAAGTCCTACCTCTGTACCATTTTGGATATATTTAGTAATTACACAGATCCTAAACTTCTTTCTGATCACAGATAGTTTTGAAGGGACATTTTTTTTTCTCTTGACCCACCTTCCTGTCTTTCTTGGATCTGGGGTCTTAAAGGCTAGAGTTGTTAGAATATTGTTACCTTTTGATTTTTTAATAAAATTATTTCCCCAGATTACATGTTATTATAATTTTTTAGGATTTTTTCTGGTATTTTATAATCCATGTTTTCTCTTACTCTCCCACCTCAGTCCCCTTTCCCAAGAAGGCAGGTAATAAAATAAAGGTTGTACATGTGTTATTATATAATATATATTTCCAAGTTAGTCATTTTTATACTGTGATTATATTTTACAAGAATATCTAAGTTGAGTAGCAGACCTAATTGTCCAGAATTGATTTCATTAATCCAAATTTTTCATTTTCTAGAAACTTCCAAAGAGCACAGCCTTAGTCCATCTTTACCTGTGGGTACTGTGTGATTGGAAGAATCAGAGATGAGGCATGAGAGCCATCTTGATCTCTATACCCAAGGCTCTTGGTTTCTTTTGTGGGAACTCTAGAGGGTAGCCTGAACTGAATCAGCAGCCATAGTTAGCCAGAATGATAGAGATCATACTTAAAGAGGATTCAACTAATTATTCACAATCCATATCAAAATCTGTAAGATATGTTAGGACATGAAACTTCAATATTCTTCTTCTTTTATTTCTTCTTTAAAATAAAGCTATGAAAAGTCATCCCCAGAGCTGGGCAGGACATTAAAATATGTTTTCCTCTCTGGAATTTCACTTTTGTTCCTTTTTTAAGTATCTTGATGTCCCTCCCAGTTAGAGATCATATTTTATATTAATTTCCTTATCCATAGATTTCTTCACCATTGTCTTTCATTGCCTTGTCACTTAAAGCCTTTAACAACTATAACCCAAACTACTTTTCCAGCCTGACACATGATTCTCCTTTATAAATTCTTTATTCTAGCCAATCTGGTTTTTTTTGTTGTTGTTGTTTCTGATCCATGACACTTTATCTCTCATTATCTCCCTAATCAACTCACAATCTCACTCTCTACCCTCCCCAAACTACCTATTTCACCCCTATCCTCTCATCTTTGACTCCTATTTTATAGGAAAAAAGATGAGGCCATTTCCCATAAGCTTCTTCCTCTTTTCCTCATCTCAGATCCTTTCTGCCCCTTTCTCCTCATTTATCCCTGTCTCACATGAAAAGGTGTCATTAATCCTTATCAAGCCTAACCCCTCCACATGTACAAGCAATCTCATTATACCTCATCTCTTCAAATAGATTTCCCCCCTGTCATCTCCCCTTCTATCACTTACCTTCAATCTGTCCCTGTCTATTTGTTCTTTCCTTACTGCCCTTTGCTTCTTAATGCCAATGTTTTCTCTCATCCTTGAAAAATTCTCATTTGATACTTTGATCCCTGATCATTGTCATTCTATATTTCTTCTGCTCTTTGTGGCTAAACTCCTTAAGAAAGCCATACACAATAGGTACCTCTACTTTCACTCATCTCATTCTCTGCTTTACTCTCTGCAGTTTGGCTTCTAAGCTCATTCAATAGAAATTGCATTTTCAAAGGTTTACCTGTTATCTCTTATTTGACAAATCTAATGGTCTTTTTTCAATCAACATCCTTCTTGATCTCTTTGCAACCTTTGACACTGTTGACCACCATCACCTCCTGGACACCTTCTTCTTTATAGGTTTCCATGACACTAAAGTTTTCATTACACAGCTCTCTCCTGTTGTCCTTGTACTTGTCTATCTGTTCCATAACAGTCTCCTTTACTAGAACTTTGCCTAGTTATGCCAACTGGCCCTATGTACCTTCCTTAAATTCTTGGCTAAGGTATTTGTATTTTATTATCTAGACCAGACTAGATCAAACTCAAATAGAAACATATCCCTACTGGCTATTAGGGAAGTGATTTGTTCACAGTTGTTAGAAAGATTGTTTTGGTAGCAGTGTGAAGGGATAAAGAAAAAAAAGATAGTGTGTCTAGGTAGGAGGTAGCTATTACAGTAATCTAGGTTTATAATGACATCTGGTTATGGCATCATGAATGATGAGAAGGACATATATATGGGAGATGTTATAGAAGCAGAGTAATATGACTTGATAATTTATTGGATGTGGGTAAGTGCATGTTCACTTATTTGTGGGTCAGTGTTGAACATTTAGTACTTTTTAAATATGAAAATTGGAGTTTTGTATGATAATAGATGATCAATCTTTTCATTAATTGGCAAATCTAATTAACTAGATAGACTACCCCATTACCTAGCCATTACATGGTTTGCTTTTCTCTCTTGGTACCAAATCATTTAATAAAATAAAGAACACTGAAACTCAGGAGCTACATAAGATGGCAGTTAGTCTTGACTTTGTTCTTGTCAAACAAGAGGCAGGTTGGTCTCTTAACTAGTAGAGGAAAGAGAGAGGAAGAAAGTGAATAAATGTGCAGTGCAGATAAACAAGAAGGAAGATGACATAAAACTAGAGTTTTGCTGAAGCCCTATTCCCATTCAGAGAAAAGCCTACTGCCAAGAAGAAATGGATGAGGATAATAGAAGGTTAAATAATAGTCTTTTATAAAAAATGTACATGCAAGTAAGACAGCCTAGTCTTATGGGAATGGCGACAGGACAGAGAAAACTGAAATGTTCTGTTTTCAACATTGCACCTATATATTTTTAAATACTTCCCCTAGAGATATGGGATAATAAAAAGTGCCTTAGATTTACAAGCAAAATATCTGGGTTTCAATATTGGTTTTGCTGCTTACTAGTTATTTAACCATAAGCAAGTCATTTCTTTTCTCTTAGACTCAGCTTCCTTATCTCCAAAATGAGAATAATAATGTTGGGAAAAGAGGAAATCTAATCTATAGAGTTTTCTTCCAAATAAAGAAAACCTCAGTGCAAGTACTTCCTCTGCCAATAAGGGCTGAGCAACTTATGGGCAAATTACCACTCAGTGTCCCAAATTCTCTAAGACTCTAAGTTGTGAAACAGTTGCTGATCTACATGAGGAGAGGAAATTTCCTCATCACTGAGTTGCCAACACCAATAAGCTCACTAATCTGGACAAAAAAGCAAAACCAATCTCTACTTAATGCAGTTATGTTTTTTTATAGATTATAAATCTCTATAAACATAGCCATAAAAATGATAATAGTATTGACAGTAGGGAATCCTTAGTTGTAAAGTTAACATAGGGAAAGAATCCCAAGCTCAATTGTAGTTCTATTTCTTAATTTCTAGGCAATAAATTGGCAAAATTCTCCATTCATGTGGATGAAAAATGAATATAATTGAGACAGACTATCAGTAATTTCTCATAATATTTTACTGAGATACAATTTTCAAGACACCTGTTTGATAGTACTGGGTTTAGTTTTAATTAAGTTTAGTTTTGTTTGGTTTGATTTTTCTTTGTTTCAGTTTTGATTTAGTCCTATAATTTCATCCATATGGGTAAACTCCCTGCTATGGCTAATCCTTTCCCTCATTTAGATCAGCAACCCATATGTATTTTATATTGTTTCCAAGTTGTCTGGAAGGCTAAGTTAAGTGATGAGTCACTTGGTCGTGTGTGTATATGTCAGAAGTAGGACTTGAATTTTGTTCTTTTTGATTGCAGGCTGGTATTTTATGTTCTCTGCCACAATACCTCTCTTACTCAGATGATAGTACAAATAAATGATCTGTTGGGTAGGACAGGGGTGTTTTTTATGTCAAGCTCAGGTCAACAGAGACTAGTGAACTTATTAGTCCCATTTTCATTTCTATGGTGGGAAAGTTATAAACAAAAACATTTCTGAGCTTGGTTGGTGATGGGGACATGGACAGGGGAAGATGTAGTACCAAGAAATAATATATTCCTTGATGAAAAGCTTCCTATAAACTGCAACTTGACTTAATTTCTCATATTATCATTCTCTTTAGCACAACATGTCTAGCAGCCTCATATAATAGACTTCTCCTTATAGGCAATGATGTTTCTCTCTCTTTCTCTCTCTCTCTCTCTCTCTCTCTCTCTCTCTCTCTCTCTCTCTCTCTTTTTCTCTCTCTCTCTGTCTCTCTCTGTTTCTCTCTCTGTCTCTGTCTCTCTCTGTCTCTGTCTCTCTCTGTCTCTCTCTCTGTCTCTCCTCTCTATGTTCAGTTGGGGAGTTGCCAACTTTTTTAGACTTTTGTGGATCCATAATTTCATTGATGGGGATAGCCTCTCCAATAGTTCAGAGAGTAATTCATAAATAACTTCCTATCTTGTGCAATTACTATCCATCCCTTCGTACAAATGCATAGAGATCTCATCATTTTGTGGGTACCATTGCATCACTTATTTGGACCTTCTGGCATGCCTTACTTTCTGCCCTCAAGATCAGCCTTCCTTATTTTCTGATCTTTTATTTCTTTGCAGTCTTTCTTATGCCTCTTCTTATATAAGTCAAAATAATAATATACTACCCCCTACTTTTGTCCACCTTGAACTTTAGGAAACCTTCATTGCCCATTGTGAAAATTCTCTTTAAAAAAAGATAAAGCTATGTGGTTGGGGATAACCTATGAACAATGGACAGAATTTTGGACTTAGTGCCAAGAAGATCTGAGTTTGAAAGCCTCAGAACTTTGCTATTCATATTACTTTGGGCAAGTTATTTAGTCTCCTTTGGGATCAGTTTCCTCATCTATAAAATGAGGGAGTTGGACTACAGAGAATCCAAGATCTTTTAAGGTCTAGATTTTTTATCCTATGAAGATTCTGGGCAAATCCCTTAACCTCTTTCTAACATAGTTTTTATATGCAAAATGGGGATAGCACTTACCTAACAGAGTTATTGTAAGGGTCAAAAGATATAATATATGTAACATGCTTACCAAACCTTAAAATGTTTAAAAATATTCTGACTATCATAAAATTTTGAGGTCTTCACTCTGTGAAGCCAAATGCTCTTTAAAACAAAAACAAACAAACAAACAAATAAAAAACTTACCTTCCACCTAAAAATCAACACTATGTATTGATTCCAAGGCAGAAGAGTGGTAAGGGCTAGGCAATGGGGGTTAAGTGACTTGCCTAGGGTCATACAGTCAGGAAGTGTCTGAGGTCAGATTTGAACCTCTAGGCCTGGCTCTCAACCCAGCTATCCCACTAAATGCTCTTTTAAAAAAAACACAATAAAAACACAGGCATAATGGTACTTTACAATTGCATCACAATGATGCAGCTTGACCATAGAAAACCCACCATGGAAGCCTAATTGTTTCCCTTTTATGTTTACATCATTGCCCTGGGTCAAATTATGTATAGACCATTCTCATGAGTAATTTCAGAGATGAGAAAGTAGGCAAACAAGTTATTATATTTTTTTTAATTTATTTTTGTTAAAAGATAAAGCATACATCTATTTTTTCATTCTTTTGAAATCATCTTAAAAAGGTATCTCTAGATCTGCCTTTCGTTCATATGTTCCAGGATACCCAATTTTCACTTAACACTATTTACATTTAAGTTTTGATTCCTTTTGTGGTACAATTCCTTAATGGAATTTGTGACATTATTTGTAGCAACACCAAGCAGGCTCTGCTGACTTTACATTCTCCTTTAAGTGCAGACTGAATGTTCAAACAACCCTTCAGAAAGCAAAGTGAATAATATCTGCAAATGAACATTTAGTGGGCAGCGTGTGAAATGGGAAGAAGACATATCTCCTAAGCAACCAGACCAATATTTGGGCCTTCTTGTCTCCTCACATAAATATATTCTAAATGAGCATCATCTTTGCTAATGGTTAAACAAATTAAATTATAATGTAAGCCTATATATCCTGCTTTGGCAAAGCTTCAATGATTTAAAATGCAGGCGTGAGCTGAGTAGTCAGACTCCTTAGACAAGATGATTACACACTCTTCCTCCGAGCTGCCAGCTTGAACAGATGAGGCCTAAGTGGCAGATAAATTCCACAAATGAGCAGGGACGCCACATGGAGCCCAGAAGCCCTGCTGATGCTACTGTCAATTTTTAGACACTACGTGAGCCTTTTTGCTGACTCTTTATCCCGAGATTTTGTGAATTTCTTTTCTTTCAGGCCATCAAACCTTCTCTTGGACCAAAGCAGTGTGGACATCACTACCTTCCGCACACCGGGTGACTGGCTCAATGGCATCCGGACAGGACAGTGCAAAGACATCTTTACGGGCGTGGAATACAGTTCATGCGATACAATAGCCAAGATTTCCACAGAGTAAGAAACCATCATTCGGGAGATTTGGGTGCCATGTTTTCTGAAGAGACCCCAAGGAGCTCTTTATCTTTAGGGAGCTGCTGGGTGGCACAGGAAATAGCTAGAATATCGGGGTTTTAATGCAGTCTCAGACACATATTAGCCTCTTGATCCTGGGCAGAAAACTCGAGCCTTTCTCACCCTCAATTTCTTTTGCAAAAAGCATGTAATAATCACACCTTGAGGTTGTTGTTGAGAATAAAATTAGGTTTTTGGAAAACATATTTGTTTTTCAAATAGATAAATACTTGAAGTATATAATAGGATATATTAATTATCTGAAATATAAATATAACCTATTTATATGTTAATATAATAAAAAATAAATCTATGAAGTTTTCTATATCAGCTATTATAATTATTATTGATTTGCATTACAGCTCTGAGACATCTCTTAACTAGCCATTGCACTAAGCTTATGTTCTTCATTACAACATATGCTTGGTTCGTTTGAATTTCTCATGGCTAGTGCCAAAAATTATTTTAGATTTTTGTACCCCAGAAAATAGACAAAGACACCATACACACACACACACACACACACACACACACACACACACTCACACACATACTCTTTATTTCACAAGCATACCACTCAGCCTAGTCTTAAGTATAAGTATATTTACATACATATATATACATACTTATAATACATAAGTACATTATATTTTTGTTATTCATATTGATTTAATATTAATTCAATTTAAATTTAAATATTTAGTATCATATAAAATACAGGATCCTTCTGCTTGTTTCAATTACTTTCAGAAAAAAACTCTCTTCTATATCTTCTATATTTGAAAATTGCTTCAATAACATCCCAAATCTATGGTCATTTTTTAGTCTTTTTTTAATATGCCAGTTTTTACTTTGGGTTTTTTCCCCCAAGATATCTCAGACTAAAGGGAAAAATACCAAGATTCTAAAGCCATTCCAGTTCTAAAAATTCACGGCTAATGAGTGTGTATGATTGCTATCAAGAACACAAATTAGGGGCAGCAAGGTGGTTTAGAGGATGCAACCCTGAACTGGAGATGGGAGGTCCTGGGTTCAAGTTTACCTTCAGACACTTCCTAGGTATGTGATCATAGGCAAGTCACTTAACTCCAATTACCTAGCCCTTCTACTCTTCAGCTTTGGAACTGATACTGAGTATCAATTCTAAAACAAAAAGTAAGGATTTAAAAAGCATGTTTATTTAAAATATAAATTTCCTGTTATTGTGGATGGAAATAGATACATTTGATAAGTGTTTGATAAATAGGATATATTTGAAAAAATAAGATATGGCCCCTATCTTCAAATGCCTTGCAGTCTAAATAGGGTTCAGGCTTCACCCATGAGAAGTTAAACCTAAATTAAGTGCCAAATGGGTAGTATAAAGTATATTTGAAAATTGATTGTTTAACATCCCATTCTATTGTCATTTTTTAGTCTTTTTCAAGTCAGTAAGTCAGAAAGATGACCATTTATTGGCTTTGTTAATTGAGCATGTTCTTCCCTGATTATTAGTTTACTTATCTGAAAAATGTAAATGTTAATAATAATAATTAATTTTTATTAATAATAAATAGGAATCCTGAAAAGGTAAAATGGAATGGAAATATATTAAAAATGTAATATTTTTTATTATAGACATGAAGTACCATTTGATATAGCATAAGTTTCATGATTAGAAATGCTTCATCTAATTTGATTCAAAGCCATGAGAGTACTAGTACTTAGTACATACTGATTACAACTTATAGCTGCTCTGGTTAGCCATTCCAGAGACTTTTATTTGCCAGTCTCCTGAGAGAGAGAATGAATTCAATGTACAGAAATAAAGTGGCAAGTTATCAATTTAATTAGCCTTATTTGGAGAAATTTTAAAATCAAAACTTCACATGAACCATACCAATTGAAAGCCATAAGTGTACCATCTAAAAAATAGCTCGTTATGAATATATTAAATAAATCACGCATTTTAAGGAGCCAAATCAGGTGGTAGTTTCTTCCTCCTTTTACATACTTACAAATATTGGTTACAAGGCAGAAGAGCAAAAAGGGCTAGGCAATTGGGTTTAAGTGACTTGCCTACGATCACACAACTAGGATGTTTCTGAGGTCAGATTTGAACCAGGACAGCCCAAATTCAGGCCTGGCACTCTATCCACTGAGCCACCTAAACTGCTTCATGGGCTTTGGTTTTTGAAACTTCACATGAATATTGCCTTATATATGTGTTTTATTTTCTCTCCTCCCAAAACAAATTTAGCACTTTGTACATGACACTTGTTCGTTGGTTTTGGTGTCAGTCAGACCTGCAAACAAGAAAACTTTGCAAAGGAATTCATTGACCCCCAAATTATCTTTATTATTCATTCTGCCATAGATCCTTTCTTGAAGACATAGATCAAGAGCTGTTTGTAAAGTAGTTGTTTCCACATATAAAAACTATGTTTTATCTTAAATATTTGCCTCTTAATTTAATATATGTATATATATATATATATATATATACTTAACTATTAAAATAAATTATTTGGAAGAATATTAGTCTATGAAGTTACACATGAAACTAAATTATTCTGTATAGTTCCATCCCAAGCCAACAGACAAACTTAAGGATAAATTCTTTAAAATTCATTAAATACAAACCAAAGAAAGAGTAACTATAAAGAAAAGAATCATTCACACAATAACATAAATGATCAACCTCACTTTATAATTATTCTTCCTATAACTTAAAAGATAGACTCTAGTCTATAAGGATTCAGTTTGGTACATAAAAAAAACAACAACACAGGATTTAGATTCAGATGACCTGGGTTCAAATGCTACCTCTGATGGTTACTACCTTTGTGACCTTGGACAAGTTATTTGATGCTGCTATTCTTCATAGATATGTGTCACTAATATATTGCCTGAGGAAAACAAAACAAAAAACAAAAAATACTAAGCAGGAATAAGAAGGTTATTATGAATAATGATAATAAATGAATAAATGGCACAGAGTATTAAGGAATATAAAGTGTTCTAGAAATGTTTTAGATCATTTGTCCTAAAATAATAAGTATTTTCCACATTTCAATGTAAATACCTCCAAACTCCAATTATGATACCTGTACTCTTTATCAACTGAGAACATCTTTTAGATTGAGTTATAGAATCAGTCAATCTTGGCAAAAAAAAATTTAAACACTTACCTTCTGTCCTACAGTCAATACTAAGTATTAGTTCCAAAGCAGAAGAATGGTAAGTTTTACTTTTAATCCACAGAGCCACCCAGCTGACCCTGTAATGGTGAAAAATAGGTTTTTCAAGTCCTTAATCAAGTTGGAAGGAGTGAAGTACTATTAGACATTGACTGAAATCAGATGATACAATAAAGGAAATTAATTTCAATTGGTTAAAAGAATTAGATACACTTTCCTGTCTATGTATATCAGAGAAGGTATTCCAGCAAAAAGTAGCCAAGTAAGTATGTTTTAAAGACACATACTTATGTACCAAAAAACACAAGGTGAGATGTTATGCTTCTCTTCTCTCTCTCTCCATTAACATATCATTGGAGATACCAATACATTAAGAAACAATATATATGGCTAGAAGATCAAAGAGGAAAAACTAGGCATACCAAAGAAACACAGCTTAAAAGAACATAAATGAGATCTTTTTAGGTAGAGAAAAGTTGAATTTTAAAAAGGCACTGACTAATCCTAGGAGCCCATCAGAGAGTTAAACCTCAAGGGAACTTCCTGAAGACTCAGAAAAGGAGAGAATGTGTTTAATATCTGATTAACCAAATTTGTCCTCTCTAAATCTCTTCCCAAGGACCTCCACTGTGTTTAGGGATGGTGTACTCCTGGTTTAATGGATGTGGGAAATCTGCTCTTGCTATACCTTTTCAGCAAATATCTTTATAAATATGAATCAATATCAACTAATTGGTTGATACTGGGAAGGTGTTACCTCTTAATTAATATCGAGGAGCACATGACATGGTGTCTCATGAACAACAATACTAATATCCTTTAGAATTATACTAGAATCTCAGTGGGACAAGTCATACTCTTGCTTTGGGGACCCTGTCTACCAGTGAAATTGAGAGTAGAGGGATGAACCAAAAGTGGGTACTATCATACAAGGCCATGTTTTTTTCTGCACCTGAGAAAGGAAGGGAAATTAGTGGTCAACCAATAAAGATTCAATAAGTGACATTAGCTAGATTTGTGAGTTTGAAGTGAATTTAGATGAATCTGTGGATATATAATGTGTTATTAAAAACAACCAGAAATATTTAATCATGTTTCTAACCTCTGGAGCTTAATATGAAAACTATGCCCATCTGTAAAATATCCCTCATTGTTTCTGCTGTCTTAAATGAATATTTGGATTGGTTGTATAGACCAAGTATATCTCACTCAAGATGGAATATCTTAGTGTATATAATGTATACATTCCTAAAGTATGACATTTTGATCAAACATAGAATATATCAGTTCATTAAACTATTTTTGTGAGCACAAAGTTAATTAGTCATATAAACTATTTGAGCTATGATTTACAAGACACCCTGCCATGCTAGGAGTTTGAAGATGATTGGAAAATGGAAACATACCAAAGATGTCACATATTAGGAGAGTGTTATACATTATTTTTCCAGTTCAAGAGAAAGAGATGCAATTTATGGAAATGTTTCTTTCAAGTACTGTAAAATACCAGAACTTGAAAATGACTGGTTTAGATCAAGACTATTTTGAATTAGATATTAAAGAAAAATGATAACTGTATTAAGAGCTGGCATTTATTTAAATTTAAAGCTGGCACTTTAAAGTTTGCAAAATACTTATGTGTATTATTTCTCTTGGACCTCCCATCAGCCTTGAAAGTTAGTTTGCTACCCTTGACCCTATTTGACAAATGATTTCTCTAGTTCCCTAGACAGTAAGTACACAAGGCAGAATTTAACTCAAGTCTTTTTGATTCCAAGTCCGGCATCTGGCCTCTATTTGGACACTCTATTGATATGTGTGTGTGTGTGTGTGTGTGTGTGTGTGTGTGTGTGTGTGTGTGTGTGCACGCACACTCAAAGAACTCATGGATTTGTTGCCTTTCTTACAGTGATATGAAAAAGGTTGGGGTTACTGTCGTTGGGCCACAGAAGAAGATCATTAGTAGTATTAAAGCTCTAGAAACACATACGAAGAATGGCCCTGTTCCTGTCTAGAGAAGCAGCTTGATGAGACCTTAGCAGAAGCGACATTTGGAGTTAGCATATTGAGAATATTGGTGCGAGTTCCATGCCCACAAAGACACTCAACTATGAGTAAAAAATGCCTTAAAATTGGAGTGATAAACTTTTTTTCTATCATTTGATGGACGGTTGGATGGATGTTTTTTTTTCCCCTTATAGTAAATGAGTGATTATACATTCAGAAAATTCATTTAAGTCCTTCAGAACAAAATTGTGAACAAGGAGCCATTAAACATAAACTGAATACCATAAAAGATATACAAGTGAATATCATAATGGACACATGGGCTGTGTTTGATAATAGCAGTCCAAATTGAAGAGAAAAATAAAAGACATACAGTATTTTTATACACAAAAGAGATCTGTAAAAGGTATTTTGTTTCCTTAAAAACAAGCAAGATAGAGGACTTTATACCTCAACTTGACCATATTGACTATCCTGTCATTTCAATACTCTTTCATCTGTTCAATAATATACAGAAATAAAGTTTGTTAATGATTTTAAGTAATAATTTACTAATGTTTTCTTGGCCTTATGTTAGATTCCCATAGTATGTTCCTGGAAATAAAAGTGTCTTAATTTTTGGGAAAAGATATTTTTTTTTGCATTTTTGTTGCTTTATATTTATGTTTTGATATTTGAATTTGGAATTGTTACTGCCAAGTGCCAAATGCTTCCTCAAAGAGTCAGTATTAGGGAACATAATTAACTAGACAAATAGTACCATGAATTAATTTCTAAATTTATTGAACATCCACTCCTCTTCTTTATGAATATGTATATGTCTTTATCTAAGAATGAAGAATAAAAACTATTTTCCATTTCATGCATTAAAATAAGCCCTGAGAGTTCAACCATTTTGTGTCTCAATTTATTAATGAGATGTTAAGCTCCTAGCTTAGTGTGTTATACAAACTTGTAATTATATATATATATATATATATATATATATATATATTTCCTACTAGGTAGCACTGACCTATGACTCCCTTCATTGGTAAAGCTACTATCCCTACTCCATATTCTTTGGGTAGATATTGGCAATGTTGGAATGAATTGAAATTCAATTCCCAATTGCTCACATAAAGTCTATCTGCTAATTAGAACACAGTGTCTTTATGTCCACGAATACATCATTTCACAATGATAATGATTTACAACTTTTCTTCCCAAATAATAAACTTTTACCATTTACCAAAATAAGGCAACAAACCAACAGGCTAAAAAAGTGTTGGTCAAAAGTGTTATAACTTTGGAAAAGTCATTATTCTCACTGCTTCAGTTTGTAAGCCTGTTCACAGTAGATGATAATTTTTAAACAATACCTATTTCACTTTGGTTTAATGTCATTGAATTTATCAGTGTTGACATCACTGAAAATATTATCACAACAAGGGGTCTTCCATATGTCTTATGGTTATATTAATAAACAAAGTCCACATTAAATTGCAGGTTTGAATGAAGCTTTTTAAAAAATCTATTTAGTAGATCAACATCTAAGACTCTATCTCCATATATCCAATTCCTCAAAATTATAGAGAATTAAGTATAGCCATTCTCAGTAGGAGCTAAGATGTGCAACAAAAGGTGATTATGAACATGCTCAGAAGTATTTAAGAGCATGTACCTGGTAGAAAATAAATAATATATCCTTGAAAATGATTTATCTCTAGCTGTGATCTTTTTAAACTGCTTTAAACTTGAAATATTTAACATGACAGTGGGAAAGGAAGTGTTTATTCCACAATAAATAAAAGGCACATAAACACCCCTATCCACAAAGAACAACAGCAATGCTGTCTTTTGGTACAATGTCTTGAAGAATGGAAATTCACCGATATGATATAAGATGTAATCTTAGGTAAAAATTCACAAATGCTGATCCATGTTACTTTTGGTGCAAGTTGGGTCAATTTACTACTTCAGCCTTGAGATTAATAACTCAACTTCTCTCAATGTTGCTTATAATTAACTGAATTCATTGGAATGCTTTATATGATGGAAGAGAGCATATAATAGTTGCTCCTCACCCATCCATTAAGAATATTAAGTTTAAATTACTACCTTAAATCTTCTTTAAGATTATGAGGAAGAAGAACAAGTTATTGCCTTCTTAGGTTTTTTAAAAGAGGAAGAATGCAGTTTCTATGATCAGGTGACTGCTTGAGTTCTAAACCTGTACCTAAGCTCATATCCTCTATCTCACATTTCCTTTCTTAGTTGTCATGGACATGCTTAAAAGGAAATGATTCATTTCATGGAATCTCAGTAAATTTGGGTTTAATTGTTTAATTTCATTTATGTGGACTTTGGTTTCCAATTACAAGTAGGAATTGTTTACACAAAATCTTCCTCTTCCTTTCTACATTTTATTTGTAAGTAACCTCTTATGAAATTACTCTACACAATTCTTCCCTGTACATATGTAAACATACCAGTGTACTTAACTGTGGAGTAGAGGTACTAGAATGCTTGTGGCCATCTCCTTGTACACAACTGCATTGATTTCCAGCAAACACAAATGAGAAACTCATTTCACAAAGTTATGTACCATATTATCTGTTTTTTATATCTTAAATATAATTTACATATATTATTTATTTCTGTTAACATACCTAGTTTGTGCTGTACTTAGCATTCAATAAGCAATGTATAAATGTGTTTTGATTGGCAATATGTATTTACTTTAACTTGTATTTTCAAAACATTACTCAATTAGTTTTATGTTGTGCAATTGTAGATGGCCTCTTACTAATGTAAAATGATTTGTAGTGGAAACATTTATATTTTTATAATAAACATAATGAAAGTATTTTTTAAAGATTGTAATATAGAAGTGATTCTTTTCATGATCTAATTTAAGCAATATTTATTCACTTATATTTCCCTTTGTGAATGAAGACTTCTAAGTATTAAGGCATCAAGACATATACATAGGGGGCAGCTGGGTAGCTCAGTGGATGAGAGCCAGGCCTAGAGACGGGAGGTCCTAGGTTCAAATCTGGTCTCAGACACTTCCCAGCTGTGTGACCCTGGGCAAGTCACTTGACCCCCATTGCCTACCCTTATCACTCTTCTGCCTTGGAGCTAATACACGGTATTGACTCCAAGACGGAAGGTAAGGGTTTAAAAAAAAAAAGACATATACATAAAGCTGTTTTGTTTGGAGGAGGTATGGATTTTCACTGATTTAAAAACAAACACTGATTTAAATGCACACATGTGTGATATATACATAAAACATATATACATACAAGCACAGATTCCCACACATGCACCTCTGTGTGCTCATATAACACACATGTGTATTCACATGTTTATATCATGATATGAGCTCTGTAGTCTAGACTAATATCCACTCTCTTCCAACTATAAGTATAAACTCTTCAAGTTGACTTGTCAGGGAGCAATTGCCTTGAAATAGAATTAAACCATCTAATTCCAAGAGAGGATGAAGACTTTCAACTCTATAATATAGTTCTTCAATTTACAGAGGTAACCATGTATAAGCTAGGTAGTCTGTAGCCTATGAATATATCTTAGAATTAATTCAATTACCTACTTATTCTTGAAAATCTCAACCACTGTATCTAATTATGAAAAGAACTAGTTGTAGGACTTTCCACAGTTTACAACACTGTACATTGGGACCACATACATTTAATCAATAATTAAATGCACTCTACTTATGTTACAGGGAATGATTAATCCCACTAGCATCACACCTGACTTCACAAAGGTAGCTATGATCTTGTGATTAGTTCTCCTAGTCTATGAATTCACATGTGTGAGTTGGTTTCGAAAAAATTTCACACAGAAAGTCTCTAATATCTACCAAGTGATTGTCTAGACTCTGATTAAGAGGTGCAATGAGGGAGAGCCCTTGACCTCTAGGGGCAATTCATTCTATCATTGGAAGGCTCCTTTTTGTATATTTTTCCTAAAGCTGAGATAAAATCTCTCTCACTGGAGCTTATATCCATTGCTTTAACCAACTAGAGTTAAGCAAAGCAAATTTAACCCCTCTTCTTAGTTGCTTCTTCTCCTTCCAAGGGATTGTTCTATCTCAAATACTTCTTTTATGCACTTAGATGAATATCTTCATCATTATCAATAAAATTAGTATGATTTCTTTTCATTTCAACCATTTGTGTTTTGGGGGGTCAAATATTAGACAGACCTATGAAGTAGGGATGAGGAGGGGAGGGAATAAGTGTTTATATAGGACCTAGTATGTGTCAGTTAAAAAATATCTCATCTGATCCTCTCAACTACCTTATGAAGTAAATACTTTTAGTTACAGTTTACAGTTTAGGAAGTAAGGCAGGCAGAAGATAGGATTTGAACTCAGGAACTCCTGGTTTAAGGTCCCATGCTCTATCCACTGTGTCAATCATCTGCCTCTGTAAGAACTTTTTTGCATGTCAACCTTGTGGAACCCATCTCATTAACTTAGAATCATAATAACCTCTGTGTTAGAAGAATCATACAGATATAATAAGTCCTTATAAGCAAGATTTGGTAAATTTATATCCCAAGCATGATAAGTATCTTGTTCTCCTTATAAATTATGTAAACATGCAATTGGGTCATTCATGAAAATACCCCAGAAAGTGACTTGGACTTTGATGTGCCTTTCCTTTTACATTTCATTTCATTCTCTTGCCAGTGCTTTGTTCTTGTTTATTTTTAAAAAATAAATTTGTTCAATGCTTCTACTGAGAATGTCAGTATGTTTTTATCAAATAGAAGACTATCTGGTCTGCAGGCTAATGTTTGTTTGCTTATTTTTAATGTTCTGTGGTTTTTTTTTGCTTTAATCAAGCACATTAATACATAGTATCATACTATACTAAGTCAGTCCTATCATCAAATTTATTTTCTTTTGTTAAACCACTGGAAATACCTTATGCTCCCAAGTCATTCACTTTCCTAAATTTATTGACCTGTTTTGATCTCTAATGATGGATGACCAAATGAACCAAGATGTTCCTCTGTTTCAGCTCTCAGACTTCTGAGAAACACCAAAGAAGTCATGAGATTAAACTGATTTCTCCAAATATAAATGAATAATGAATCACTCTTCATGACTCTAATCTAGTACAGTAGTTCTTAGCCTAGAATCCATGCATTTTTTAAAAAATGATAACTGCATTTTGATCTAAATAATTTCTTTTTAATAAAATGTGTTTTATTTTATTTTATGCATTTAAAACATTACTCTGAGAAGAATCAATAATCTTCATCAGCTTGACAAGAGGGTCATAAAAAGTTGAGCCTCTTATTTTCCTATCTTATTCCTCATAGTGACCTTATCCTCTTTCCTCAAGCTTCCAACATTCCTTCACCATCCAGTTATAGAAGACAGCTTCCTAATACTCTAAGAAGTCTGAGGCCATCCAACAGAAAACCATTTCATCCACTATTCTCTGCTCATCAAAACTCAATATTATCATCTATTATTCCACGAGATTAAGATGGGTCCTTCATCTCATTGTCTACCATCCCCTTCTGGACATTGTCACAATAAATTTTTCTTACCTGCCTCTCCACTTAGCTTATTCCATATGACTAAGAAAATACTTAATTCTCAGACTTATAAAAGCTTTCTTTCTCTCTTTCTAGTAATCAAACTATTACCTTCTGTGTTCCTCTTAATTGTTTTTAAAGAAAGTTGACAACTGATACCTCTACTTCCTTTAGGTTCCATGATACTACCTTATAGCAACTACTCTTAAATATTCACTTACTCAGAAGCATTAATGAATTTTTTTAAATTATTTTTTTATTTTGAATATTTTCTCCTAGTTACATAATTCATGTTCTTTCCCTCTCCCCCAAAACCCCCAAAACCCCCTTAGCCAACACATAATTCCACTGAGTTTTACATGTATCATTGATCAAGACCTAATTCCATATTATTAATAGTTGGACTAGTTATCATTTAGCGTCTACATCCCCAATAATATCCCCAACAGCCCATGTGTTCAAGCAGTTGTTTTTCTTCTGTGTTTCTCTTCCCACAGTTCTTCCTCTGAATATGGCTAGTTTTCTTTCTTATAAGTATCTCAGCCTTGCTCTGGATCCTTGCCTTGCTGCTAGTATAAAAGTCCGTTATGTTCGATTGTACCACAGTGTATTAGTTTCTGTGTACAATGTTCTCCTGGATCTGCTCCTTTCACTCTGCATCAATTCCTGGATGTCATTCCACTTCACATTGAATTTCTCCAGTTCTTTATTCCTTTGAGCACAATAGTATTCCATTACCAGCAGATACCACAATTTGTTCAGCCATTCCCCAATTGAAGGAAATTCTCTTATTTTCCAATTTTTTGCCACTACAAAGAGCGTGGCTATAAATATTTTTGTACAAGTCTTTTTCCTTATTATTTCTTTGGGGTATAATCCAAGCAGTGCTATGGCTGGATCAAAAGGCAGATCAGTTCACAACTCCACCAGCAATGCATTAATGTCCCAATTTTGCCACATCCCCTTCAACATTCATTACTTTCCTTTGCTGTCATTTTTGCTAATCTGCTAGGTGTGAGGTGATACCTCAGAGTTGTTTTGATTTGCATTTCTCTACTTATTAGAGATTTAGAACACTTTCTCAGCATTTATGAAATGTTGAGAATACAAAATGAAAATGAAAAATTAAAATTAAAAAAAGAATCCTTATTCCTAAAGAGTTTATATTCTGCAGGCAGAATTATATTATCAGAGATTAGTAATCAAGTAATAAAGTCGTCTGAGGAGCAAAAGAATACTTACAATTTAGTGAATCAAGAAGGAGTCCACTAGAAGGTGTCAATTAAGCTGAGCTTTGAAGGAAACAAAGAAACATAAGCCATGGAGGTGAGAAATGAGTGGAGTGCATGCCTTTTTGAGGAAAAGTGTGCAAATAGAAAATAAGACACTGAGCTCAGGAAGTCACCAAATGTCTAGTATGGTTAAAGCTGTGAGTATGCAACGAGGATATTTCTATTACTATGTTAACTTATAAAAACCGCGGGACTATTAAGTAGTCATAAAACCACTCTTTAATCAAGGGAAAGGGGGATGAGGGCTACTTGGCCTCTTATGCAGAGCTGCGCCTTGTGCAGAGTCTAAAGGAACACTGCTTCGCTCTGCTCCCTGATCCCCCTGGGAGTGACACCGAGCTAGATGACCACTCCTAGGGACAAAGGAAATTGGGGAACTTATATACCTTTTGGGAAGATCCAGGGGCTGGGAGAGATGATTGACAGTATACTGACAGGATACAATCAAGCTAGAGAAAGGGATCATAGCTAGAGGCTAGGGTGTAGGGGAAGGGGCTACTTACACAATGGATACTAAAAGATAGTTCCTGCCCAGGTGTGCCTTCCTGGGACAGGGTCTCTGATACAATGGGCAAGACTACCTAGGACAAAAGGGTATTTAGCATTTACCCTGGGGTCCATTATTCAGTCTGCAACTGCTAGCCTGAGATTCCCTTCTGGGTGGATTCCCACGGGAGCAGGGAACAAGCACAAGCTTTGGGGGTCTCCAACCTACAAACTATTTCTAAACTTGGGGTTCATCATATCTCACTAAGCTACAAGTTTGGGAACTCTAGATTCCATGTCGACAACTATAAGAAATATGTGTGGAAAAGTATCCTGTAGCCAAAGGTAGGTTGAAGAATTCGCATTTTATTCTCGAGGAAACAGGACCCAATGAAGACTTTTGGGGTTAGAAATTACATTGTCAGAAATGTGTTTTTGAAGACTTTTGATAGATAAATGGATGGTCCAACTGGAAAGAGGAAAGGATAAGCTAATATAATAATTCAAGAAAAACAGTAATGAGGACTATTGAATACATGTTCTCTTGCTGATAAATTCTCCTTCATTTCTATACCTTTCAACACATTCATTCCAACTTCCTATTCTTGAGGAATCCTGGATTCTTCTAGAAGACATTGTTGTCCTGGCCACCCTCTCCAGTAGTGAATGTTCCTTCTTTCATGATCCCTGACATGCTGAGTTAGGAGGAAAGGTTGCACCTAATCCTGGCTCCTCATTGCTGCCACTTCTAGACTTTCCCTCTGTTGCCAACTTGCACCATTTTCTCTCCTGACATTCACTGTATCTGACTATATCATCCTGCCCAAATCTCATCTTCTACAGGAAGTCTTCCCCACCCCTCTTAATTCTAGTATCTTTCCTTTTCCTATTTATTTCTGATTTATGTGATACATATATCTTTTTTGCAGAAAGATTTGCTTCCCACTAGATTATGGGTTCCTAAAGGGCAAAGTCTATCTTTTGGCTCTTTTTAAAATTTCCATTGCCTGGCACATAGTAAGCATTTAACAAATGTTTACTGACTCTCATCTATCACCCTCATCTACTAATTTCCAGGTCAATCTATCTCCTTTCTAAAGGAACTCAGCCTCATAGTTGTCCTTTCAAAACACTGATCCCATATTTTAGGACTTCAACATCTACTTTCATGCACCTCAAAATATGATGTCCTCTAAGTTCATCAACTTTCTCAATTCCTATGACTTATATCTTCATTCAACCTCAGCTACTGATAGAGATGGCAATTGCCTCCATGATCCTGAACCCAGACATTCCCATCCTTGATCACAAATATCTCTCCTTAACTTTTCCACCACTTCTTTCCTACAATTCTTCTACGCCATCCCTATTTTATCAGTCCATCTCTCTTGATTTGATATCATTTTCTTCTCCTTATAATTTTAACCCTTTGATTGAGCTATTCAATCTACTATCCTCCATCCTAGAAGCTGTTGTCCTTTTTCCTTATCACTATTCAGGCTTCAGAAAACTCAAATCATGAGTTACAACTGTCATCTGCCTTTCTTAATACTTGGCACCGAGTTTTCAAATGCACTGAAGTTTCATAATCATGCAAACTAAGTTTATTACAAATTGCTTTTGCCTGGTCCTTAGATTATATTAGAGATTAGATTAGAGTTGATTAGAGATCAACAATCCTTTTACTGTTCTCTGATAGGCTAACACATCCCCCAAAGTAACTGTTCCAAACTATATATTCTCTTCTTAGACATCTATAGATCATTACTCATTGTTGTCTTTCAGCAGATGGTCTGGATTCAGTGAGAAAACATACAATTCATTATGAACTTCCTCTTCTCCCCAACTCAATACCTAAGAAGCCCTCTACATTATTCCTATTGTATCGTTCCTCGACTTAGTTTCCATGGATTTTCTTTTTGTCAAGCACAATCCTCCCTAAAATTCTAACAACTGCTAGATGCTATAAACAGTGGCATCAATCTCAAACATGATCTACACTTGATTACTGACTTAGAAAACTATATATTATTATCTATGTTATATTGAATTTTTATTTATTTTCTTAACTATTTCCCAATTACATTTTAATCTAGACACCTCTTATGTGCTGTTAAATTATAGAGCCCAAAATCAGGATTTGATTTTGAATCCTGTAACAAACTATTCCTACCAGTTTGACCTCTGCCAAGTCATTTAAGTGTGTTTATCTATAAAAGTTTCCTCTTTTTTAAATGGAGAAAATATCACCTACCTCACAAAGTTGTGTGAAAAGGAGAATCAGATGAGAAAACATAATTAAAGTGTTCTATAAATATTAGCTACCATAATCTTGAACCAATTCTTCTTTATTCCTATGACCTTATACACATTCTTTCACCTTTGGAACCTCTCTAATGATGGGTTCCTTTCTTCCTGTCCATAATTTTATTTATATATTTATTTAATCACTTACTCATTTATTTTTATTGATGGTTTTCTTTTTTTAAACATTTATTAATAATCATTTTTAACATGGTTACATGATTCATGCTCCTACTTTCCCCTTCACCCCCCGCACTCCTCCCACCCATGGCCCACACATTTCCACTGGTTTTGTCATGTGTCCTTGATCAAGACCTATTTCCAAATTGTTGGTGGTTGCATTGGTGTGGTAATTTCGAGTCCACACCCCCAATCATGTCCACCCCGACCCTTACGTTCAAGCAGTTGCTTTTCTTATGTGTTTCCTCTCCTGCAGTCCTTCCTCTGAATGTGGGTAGTTTTCTTTACCATAAATCCCTCAGAGCTGTCCTGGGTCATTGCATTGTTGCTGGTACAGAAGTCCATTACATTCTATTTTACCACAGTATATCAGTCTCTGTGTACAATGTTCTTTTGGCTCTGCTCCTTTCGCTCTGCATCAGTTCCCGGAGGTCTCTCCAGTTTGCCTGGAACTTCTCCAGTTTGTTATTCCTTTTAGCACAATAGTATTCCATCACCCACATATACCACAGTTTGTTCAGCCATTCCCCAATTGTAGGATATAACCTCCTTTTCCAGTTTGTTGCCACCACAAAAAGCGCAGCTATAAATATTTTCGTACAAGTCTGTTTATCTATGATCTCTTTGGGGTACAAACCCAGCAATGGTATGGCTGGGTCAAAGGGCAGGCATTCTTTTATAGCCCCTTAAGCATGATTCCAAATTGCCAGCCAGAATGGCTGGATCAGTTGACAACTCCACCAGCAATGCATTAATGTCCCAATTTTGCCACATCCCCTCCAACATTCATTACTCTCCCCTTCTTTCATTTTAGCCAATCTGCTAGGTGTGAGGTGATACATCAGAGTTATTTTGATTTGCATTTCTCTAATTATTAGAGATTTGGAACACTTTCTCATGTACTTATTGATACTTTTGATTTCTTTACCTGAAAATTGCCTATTCATGTCTCTTGCCCATTTATCAATTGGGGAATGGCTTGATTTTTATACAATTGCTTTAACTCCTTGTATATTTAAGTAATTAGACCTCTGTCAGAGTTTTTCGTTATAAAGATTTTTTCCCAATTTGTTGTTTCCCTCCTGATTTTGACTACATTGTTTTTGTTTGTACAAAAGCTTTTTAGTTTAATATAATCAAAACCATTTAATTTACATTTTATAATTTTGTCTAACTCTTGCTTGGTTTTAAAGTCTTTCCTTTCCCAGAGATCTGACAAGTATACTATTCTGTGTTCTCTTAACTTATTTATAGTTTCCCTCTTTATATTCAAGTCATTCACCCATTCTGAATCTCTCTCATATTGTTTTCCAAATTTCCCAGCAGTTTTTGTCAAATAGTGGATTCATGTCCCAAAAGTTGGGATCTTTGAGTTTATCATACACCGTCTTGCTGATGTCATTTACCCCAAGTCTATTCCATTGACCCTCCTCTCTGTCTCTTAGCCAGTACCATATTGTTTTGATGACTGCTGCTTTATAATATAGTTTAATATCTGGTACTGCTAGGCTGCCTTACTTCACATTTTTTTTTCATTATTTCCCTTGATATTCTTGATCTTTTGTTATTCCAAATGAAATTTGTTATAGTTTTTTCTAATTCAGTAAAGAAGTTTTTTGGTAGCTTGATGGGTATGACGCTAAATAGGTAAATTAATTTGGGTAGAATTGTCATTTTTATTATGTTAGCTCATCCTACCCATGAGCAATCAACGGCTTTCCAATTGTTTAGATCCAGTTTTATTTGTTTGGAAAGTGTTTTGTAGTTGTTTCCATATAATTGCTGTGTTTGTTTTGGTAGATAGATTCCTAAGTATTTTATATTGTCTAGGGTGATTTTAAATGGTGTTTCTTTTTCTACTTCTTGCTGCTCTAGTGTGTTGGAAATGTATAGAAATGCTGATGATTTATGTGCATTTATTTTGTATCCTGCAACTTTGCTAAAGATGTTGATTATTTCTACAAGCTTCTTAGTTGATTCTCTAGGATTTTTTAAGTAGACCATCATATCATCTGCAAAGAGTGATAGCTTAGTCTCCTCATTGCCTATTTTGATACCTTTAATTTCTTTTTCTTCTCTAATTGCTACTGCTAGTGTTTCTAGTACTATGATGAATAATAGAGGTGATAATGGGCATCCTTGTTTTACTCCTGATCTTATTGGGAAGGCTTCTAATTTATCCCCATTGCATATGATGTTTGTTGATGGTTTTAGGTATATACTATTTATTATTTTTAGGAAAGGTCCTTCTATTCCTATACTTTTCAGTGTTTTCAATAGGAATGGATGCTGTATTTTGTCAAAGGCTTTTTCAGCATCTATTGAGATGATCATGTGATTTTTGTTTGTTAGAATATTGATATGGTCAGTTATATGGATGGTTTTCCTAATGTTGAACCTACCTTGCATTCCTGGTATAAATGCCACCTGATCATGGTGGATGATCTTCTTAATTACTTGCTGGAGTCTCTTTGCTAGTATTCTATTTAAGATTTTTGCATCTATGTTCATTAGGGAGATTGGTCTGTAGTTTTCTTTCTCTGTTTTTGATCTCCCTGGCTTTGGAATCAGTACCATATTTGTGTCATAAAAGGAATTTGTATAGTATTGGGATTAGTTGCTCTTTGAATGTCTGATAGAATTCACTTGTGAATCCATCGGGCCCTGGCGATTTTTTCTTAGGGAGTTCTTTGATGGCTTGTTCAATTT
>NC_058132.1:443152901-443174040 GCF_016433145.1 Gracilinanus agilis
CATAATCTTCTGGTATTCGACCATAATCTTCTGGTATTCCTTTTCAATCTGGTCATTTCTGGTGTTCAATTTGCTTATCAGTTCATTTGGTTTCTGAGCCTCACTTTCCAATTGCAAGATTCTACCTTTTAAACTGTTATTTTCTTGCCAGATCTCTTCCATTTTCCTCAAAATCTCAGTTTTGAACTCTTCCATAGCTTGTGAGGAGTTTTCCTTATTTGAGGAGGGTCCGGATGCTTGTTTGTTCTCCTCCTCTGTTTGCTCTGTTGTCTGGATTTTCTCTGTGTAAAAGTTGTCAAGTGTTAAAGACTTCTTTTTCTTGTTGTTAATCTTTCTCTTCTGAACTTCCTGAGACTGGGTAGCCATCGTTAGCCCAGCAGCTTCTCAGGTTTATCCTTGTGCTCAGGGTCTGTCCGTGGTCAAGCCCCATGGTGGATCCCCTTGCTTGATCCTCTGCTGGAGGTTTTTTTACAAGTCTCAGGCTACTGCTTCCACAGTCGTATACCCGTCCACGCTGGTTCCCCACTCAGGATTTCAGAGCTTTAGCTTGTGGCTGTGTCTGCCTAGACCCACGCCTCCTCGGAGCCTGAGCTCTGAGCCCGCGTGAGCTCTGCTCCCACGCTCTGCGCCCTAAGCCCGCGCTCAGATTTCGGGTGCTTTCTTTGGCTTTTTGGGGTCCCAAATCTTGCTGCTCTCAGGAACAGGCCCCGGAGCTTCCAATGACTCGATGGGTGCCCCAAACTTGCTCTATTTCTTTTTAGCTGGGTTCGGTGCTATAGGTGCTGTGTGTGGAGGGGGTGGGGGTGGGGTGGTTGCTCAGCCCGCGATTTAGTGAGAGCTGTTTCACCCCTTTATAGCATGGAAATGCCTCGATTCCACGTACCTTCCATGCTGTGCCCTGTTGTGGGGTTCCTCCATTCGTCTGGACTTGTTTTTATGTACCCTTGAGGAGTTTTGTGTTTTTCAGTCAGGAGAGGATAAGAGCTGCTTCTTACTCTGCCGCCATCTTAACCCAGAACCTATTAATATTCATGTTTAACATGGTTACATGATTCATGAACCTACTTTCCCCTTCACCCCTCGAAATTCCCCCACCCATGCCCAATGCACTTTTCCACTGGTTTTAACATGTGTCACTAATCAAGACCTATTTCCAAATTGTTGTTAGTTGTATTGGTGTGGTAGTTTCGAGTCTACATCCCCAATCATGTCGCCTCAACTCATGCGTTCAAGCAGCTGTTTTTCTTATATGTTTCCTCTCCTGCAGTCCTTCCTCTGAATGTGGGTAGCATTCTTTTCCATAAGTTCCTCATTACTGTCCTGTGTCATTGCATTGCTGCTGGTACAAAAGTCCATTACATTCAATTTTACCATAGTATATCAGTATCTGTGTACAGTGTTCTTCTGGCTCTGCTCCTTTCTTTCTGGATCAATACCTGGAGGTCTTTCCAGTTCACATGGAATTACTCTAGTTTATTATTCCTTTGAGTACAATAGTATTCCATCACCAGCATATACCACAATTTTTTCAACCTTTCCCCAACTGAAGGACATACCCTCCTTTTCCAGTTCTTTGCCACCACAAAAAGCACAGCTATAAATATTTTCGTACAAGTCTGTTTATCTATTATCTCTTTGGGGGTACAAACCTAACAATCATATGGCTGGATCAAAGGGCAGGCATTTTTTTTATAGGCCTTTGAGCATAGTTCCAAATTGCAAGCCAGAATGGTTGGATCAGTTCACAACTCCACCAGCAATGCATTAATGTCCCAATTTTGCCACATTCCCTCCAGCATTAATTACTCTCCCCTGTTATCATTTTAGCCAATCAGCTAAAATGTGATACCTCAGAGTTGTTTTGATTTGAATTTCTCTAATTATTAGAGATTTACAATACTTTCTCACGTGCTTATTGAAAGTTTTGATTTCTTTATCTGAAAATTGCCTATTCATGTCCCTTGCCCATTTATCGATTTGATTTTTTTTTTCAATTAATTTAACTCAATATATATTTGAGTAATTAGACCTCTGTTAGAATTTCTTGTTATAAAGGTTTTTTCCCAAGTTGTTCTTTCCCTTCTGATATTGGTTGCATTGTTTTTGTTTCTACAAAATCTTTTTAATTTAGTATAATCAAAATAATTTATTTTACACTTTGTAATTTTCTCTAACTCTTGCTTGGTTTTAAAATCTTTCCTTTCCCAGAGATCTGACAAGTATACTATTCTGAGTTCACTTAATTTATTTATAGTTTCCCTCTTTATAATAAGGTCACTAACCCATTCTGAATTTATTTTGGTGCAGGGGTGTGAGATATTCATCTAAACCTAATCTCTCCCATATCGTTTTCCAATTTTCCCAGCAGTTTTTGTCAAATAGTGGATTTTTGTCCCAAAAGTGGGACTCTTTGGGTTTATCATACACTGTCTTGCTGATGTCACTTACCCCAAGTCTATTCCACTGATCCTCCCTTCTGTCTCTTAGCCAGTATCATATTGTTTTGATGACTGCTGCTTTATAGTATAGTTTAATATCTGGTACTGCTAGGCCCCCTTCCTTCACATTTCTTTTTCATTATTTCCCTTGATATTATTGATCTTTTGTTATTCCAAATGAAATTTTTTATAATTTTTTCTAATTCAGTAAAGAAGTTTTTTGGTAGTTTGATAGGTATGGCGCTAAATAGGTAAATTAATTTGGGTAGAATGGTCATTTTTATTATGTTAGCTCATCCTACAAATGAACAATTAATGGTTTTCCAATTGTTGAGATCCAGTTTTATTTTTTTGGAAAGTGTTTTGTAGTTGTTTTCCTATAATTGCTTTGTTTGTTTTGGTAGATATATTCCCAAGTATTTTATATTGTTTAGGGTGATTTTAAATGGTGTTTCTCTTTTTACCTCTTGCTGCTCTAATGTGTTGGAAATATATAGAAATGCTGATGATTTATGTGCATTTATTTTGTATCCTGCAACTTTGCTAAAGTCGTTAATTATTTCTACTAGCTTTTTAGTTGATTCTCTAGGATTTTTTAAGTAGACCATCATATCATCTTCAAAGAGTGATAGCTTAGTCTCCTCATTGCCTATTTTAATGCCTTCAATTTCTTTTTCTTCTCTAATTGCTACCGCTAGTGTTTCTAATACAATGTTAAATAATAGAGGAGATAATGGGCAGCCTTATTTCATACCTGATCTTACTGGGAATGCTTCTAATTTATCCCCATTGCAGATGATGCTTGTTGATGGTTTTAGGTATATGCTGTTTATTATTTTTAGGAAAGGTCCTTATATTCCTATACTATTCAGTGTTTTTTAATAGTAATGGGTGCTGTATTTTGTCAAAGGCTTTTTCAGCATCTAATAAGATAATGATGTGATTTTTGTTTATTAGCTTGTTGATATTGTAAATTATGTGGATAGTTTTCCTAATGTTGAACCATCCTTGTATTCCTGGTATAAATCCCACCTGATCATGGTGGATAATCCTCTTGATTACTTGCTGGAGGCTTTTTGATAGTATTAATATAAGATTTTTGCATCTATGTTCATTAGGGAGATTGGTCAGTAGTTTTCTTTCTCTGTTTTTGATCTACTTGGCTTTGGAATTAGTACAATATTTGTGTCATAAATGGAATTTGGTAGATCTCCTTCTTTGCTTATTATATCAAATAATTTCTATAGTATTGGGATTTGTTGTTCTTTGAATGTTTGATAGAATTAATTCACTTGTGAATCTATCAGGCCCTGGTGATTTTTTCTAAGGGAGTTTTTTGATGGCTTGTTCAATTTCTTTTTCTAATATGGGATTGTTTAGGTATTCTATTTCTTCTTCTGTTAATCTATGCAGTTTATATTTTTGTAAATATTCATCCATAACACCTAGATTGCTATATTTATTGCCATGTAATTGGGCAAAATAGTTTTTAATGATCACATTAATTTCCTCTTCATTAAAGGTGAGGTCTCCCTTTTCATCTTTGATACTGTTAATTTGGTTTTCTTCTTTCCTTTTTTCATTAGATTGACCAGTATTTTGTCTATGTTTTCTGTTTTTTTTCAAAATATCAGCTTCTAGTCTTATTTATTAATTCAATAGTTCTTTTACTTTCGATTTTGCTAATTTCTCCCTTGATTTTTAGTATTTTTGATTTTTTTTCACCTGGGGATTTTTAATTTGCTCGCTTTCTAGTTTTTTGAGTTGCATGCCCAATTCATTAATCTCTGCCCTCCCTAATTTTTAATATATGCACTCAAGGATATAAATTTACCTCTGATGCCTTTGCTGCATCCCACAGAGTTTGGTAGGATGTCTCATCATTGTCATTCTCTTCAATTAAATTGTTGATTGTTTCTATGATTTCTTCTTTGACAAATTGGTTTTGGAGAATCATATTATTTAATTTCCAATTCGTTTTTTATTTGCCTGTCCAGGTGCCCTTACTAATTATTATTTTTATTGCATTATGATCTGAGAAGTTTACATTTATTTTTTCTGCTCTTTTGCATTTGTTTGTAATATTTCTGTGCCCCATTACATGATCAATCTTTGTGAATGTACCATGTGTAGCTGAAAAGAAGGTGTATGCCTTTTTGTCCCTATTTATTTTTCTCCACATATCAATTAAATGTAATTTTTCTAGGACTTCATTCAGCTCTCTTACCTCTTTCTTATTTATTTTTTGGTTTTGATTTATCTAGATCTGAAAATGGAATATTTAGATCTCCCACTTGTACAATTTTCCTATCTATTTTCTTCTTGAGCTCTGCAAGTTTCTCCTTTAGGAATTTGGATGCTATGTCATTTGGTGCATACATATTGAGCACTGTTATTTCCTCATTGTCTATACTACCTTTAATCAGGATGTAATGATCTTCCCTGTCTTTTTTAATCATATCTATTTTTACCTGGCTTTGTCAGAAATCATAATGGCCACTCCTCCCTTCTTTTTGTCATTTGAAACCTAACCTAAAAGATTTTGCTCAAGCCCTTGACGTTAAACCTCTGTATGTCCACCCGCCTTTTATGTGTTTCTTTTAGACAACATATGGTAGGATTTTTTTTCTAATTCACTCTAGTATTTGCTTCTGTTTTATGAGCAAGTTCATCCCATTCACATCCAGAGTTATAATTATCAGTTGTGTATTCCCCAACATTTTTGTATCCTCTCCTAGTTCTACCCCTTCTTCTTAGGCTATTTCCTTTTAAACCAGTGATTTGTTTTAAACTAGTAACCCTTGTCCCCTCTCTTGATTTATGACCCTTTCTACTCCCTCCCTTGTAATTCCCCTCTTTTTATTTTTAAGGTCTAATGTATTCCCTCCCCCTTCTCCTCCCCTCCCTTTTTTTGACCTCCCCACTCCCATGCTCCCCTTGGTTTATCCCTTCTGACTTTCTCAGGGTTAGATAGACTTTTATATCCCAATGGATATAGCTACTCTTCCCTCTCAGGGTTATTTACACTGAGAGTAAAGTTTAAATATTACCTCTTAATGCTCTCTTCCTCTCCTTCTTATAAGAGTATTCATCCCCTCCCCTTCCCATGCCCTCTTTCTGTGTAATAGAATATAGTATTTCTCTTATTCATTCAAGTTTCTCTTGATGCCATCTACTATTAACTCTTTCCCACCCACCCCCATATCATCTTAGACTATTTAGTACTCCAACTCCCTGTGAATAATTCCTCTAATTACTATAATAGTGGATACTATAATAGTGACTAGAGCTCACTACAGAGAATTACACAAGAAATTTCTCCATATAGGAATATGAATAATTAGATATTATTGAAAGCCTTAAAGAAGCAAATTTAAAAATACGAGTTTTCTTTCTTTTCCCCTCTGTTTCTTATTTACCTTTTCATGTTTCTCTTGATTTTTGTGGTTGGATATCAAACTTTCCACTTAGTCCTGGTCTTTTCTGTGCAAATACTTGGAAATCTTCAATTTTGTTGAATGCCAATACTTTCCCCTGGAAATAGATAGTCAGTTTTGTTGGGTAGGTGATCCTTGGTTGTAGACCCAGTTCTCTTGCCTTTCTGAATATCATATTCCAAGCCTTGCAGTCTTTTAGTGTGGATGCTGCCAGATCCTTTGTGATCCTGATTGGTGGTCCTTGATATCTGAATTGTCTCTTTTTTGCCTCTAGTAAAAGTTTTTTTTAACTTGTAAGCTCTTGAATTTGGCTATTATATTCCTTGGGTTTGTCTTTTCAGGGTTTAGTGTGGAGGGTGATCTATGGATCCTTTAAATGTCTATATTGCCCTCTTGTTGTAGTACTTCATGGCAATTTTGCTGAATAATGTCTTTTAGTATGGAGTCCAAATTTCTATTAATTTCTGCTTCTTCAGGAAGACCAATGATTCTCACAGTCTCTCTTCTAGACCTGTTTTCTTGATCTGTCAATTTCTCAGTGAGACATTTCATGTTTCCTTCCATTTTATCTGTCTTTTGACTTTGCTTCATTTGTTCTTGTTGTGTTCAGAGATCATTGGCTTCTACTTGCCCAGTTCTTTTCTTTAGAGACTTGTTTTCTGCTATATTCTTTTGATTTCCCTTTTTGATTTAGTCTATCCTGTTTTCCAGCTGTTGGATTTTGTTCTCCAATTTGTTTATCAATTCTTTTGATTTGGGGGCATCTTTTTGAATTACCCAATTCTAGCCTTTAGAGACTGGCTTTTCGGCTGTAATCTTTTGGTTTTCCTTTTCAATCTGGTTTGTTTGGTTCTTCAGGGCTTCCAGCTAGTCATTTCTGGTCTTCAACCTGCTTATCAATCCATTTGATTTCTGAGCCTCACTTTCTAGTTGTGAAATTCTGCATTTTAAACTGTTATTTTCTTGCCAGATCTCTTCCATCTTTCTTATCTTCTCAGATTTGAACTCTTCCATAGCTTGTGAGGAGTTTTCATTTTGGGGGGGAAGGTTTGGATATGGTTACTTGTTTTTTCTCCTCCTCTGTTTGCTCTGTTGTTTTGATTTTTTCTGTGTAAAAGTTGTAGAGTGTTAAAGATTTCTTCTTGATCTTTCTCTTCTGGGGTTCTTGTGTCTGGATTGCCATTGTTAGCCCAGTGACCTCTCGGCTTTATCCTCACTCCCAGGGACTGTCTGTACTCTTTACACTCCTGAGGTCTCAGGTCTAGTTGTTCTCAGGGTCAAGCCTCCTGGTGGTCCCCTTGCTTGTTCCTCTGCCTGAAGCTCCTTTAACAGTTTCAGGGCTCTTCTTCCACAGTCATGCACCCCTCTGCACTGGGTCCCCACCAAAATTCCATGCCTGCACTCAGGATCCACGTCTGCAGCTGTGACTGCACCTTCTCTTAAGGTCTGTGTTCAAAGTCCATGCATTCTTTAGCCTCTTGGGGTCTTAAGTCTTGCTGCTCTCAGGAGCAGGCCCTGGTGATCCCAGGTAGCTGTCAAGGACTTAATGGATGCCCCAAACTTTCTCTAACTCTAAACTCTAAACTCTAACTCTAAACACGAGGTGAGCCCTCCCCCACACATACCGCCCTGTAGGTGGTATGTGTGGGGGAGGGCTCACCTCGTGTTTTAATAAGAACTATTTCACCCCCTTATAGTATGGAAATTTCCCAATCCCATGTACCTTCGTTCGTCTGAATTTGTTTTTATGTCCTCTTGAGGAGTCTTATATGTGTGGGTTAGGAGAGATTAAGCAGCTGCTTTTTACTCCGTTGCCATCTTAACCCATTAGCTCTCCATAATTTCATTTAAAAGAAACAGGCAAATATAAAACCTACATTGGTACCTGCCATATTCTCAAACAATTGTAGGAAATATCTCCTTCTTTTTAGTGTCAAACTCCTTGGAGGAAGGGGGAGAATGGCATCTACTCATTGCTTCCAAAACCTAAATCTTATAAATTTATTCCGTTCCCCCACCCATGTTGTTGGAGTTAAAGTTTAATGAATGTGAGTTTGAAGAGTTTATTTCTTCTATGTGATCAAGTTCCCCCTTGAAATGAACATAGTCTGTATTATATGCAAGTCCTACAGCAATGTCAGTTTTCAGGAAAACTAGTACAGTGTCTTCATTATATGGGCCCTGCTATGCAGCTTGTTGCAATGGATAAGGAATTAATAGTTAAAAAGCCTAGCTTCAAATCTCACTTCTGCCACATACCTGATGTAGCAGACACATATCATTTGATAACATGGTCCTTCTCCTTACCAAAGCAAACCCTTCTACAGGTATAGGTAGTCCCATTCCCTCTTGTCTTTCCCAAGAAATTGCCCCCATACATTATTACCACTCTGATACAAGTCTTCAAATTCTTCCTGTCTACTGGTTGCTTCCCTGCTGCCTAAAATGTGCCCATGATCCATATTACTTTAAAAATTGCTTATTTGATCTAATTATTCCCTCATTAACACTAGATACCATTTTATATCTATATTTCTTTTTGTGAAGAAACTCACTGAGAAAGTATCTACTT
Organism: Gracilinanus agilis; assembly: GCF_016433145.1. NCBI lineage: Eukaryota > Metazoa > Chordata > Mammalia > Didelphimorphia > Didelphidae > Gracilinanus > Gracilinanus agilis. The sequence continues at coordinate 443,161,349 of NC_058132.1, forward strand.
TCAGAGCTTACCCTTCCTTTCCTCCCGTATTCTTCTTAATTCACTGTAATCTGGTTTCTGATGAAACGGAATTCAACTGAAACTGCTCTCCAACGTTGCTAATGGTCTCTTAATTTCCAAATATAATGTTTTTTCCTCAGTTTTCATCCTCTTTAAATTCTCTGCAACCTTTGATAATATATATTACCTTTTTCTTGATAGTCTCTCTTTTTAGGTTTTCAAGATACTGTAATCTACTGATTCTCCTGTGTATTGAACAGCTTCTCGTCTATCTCCTTTATCAGTTCTTTATTCAGATCATAAATGCGGAAGAAATTATAGGTGTTCTCTAAGGCTCTGTCCTGGTGCTTCTTCACTTTGTGATCTCAACAGTTTCCATAGATTCAATTATCACCTTTATGCAGATGATTCTCAAATATATTTATCCAAGCCCTATATTTCTGCTGACATCCAGTCTCACATTTGTAACTGTTTATTAATGCTGTTGGCAGTGGTGGTGGCAGCACCAGCAGCAGCAGTAGTAGAAGCTGCAGAACCTATGGACACCTTCCCTCTCCCCTCCAGGAAAATAGATAGTGAAATAAGAAACATTTAAAGCCCACCAGTCACCCTCCAGACAATCATAAAAGAATAAAAACATAGCAAAATGAATACTGGAGCAGCAGAACCAATAGAAGAATGGGTAAAATAGTGGTCCAGTCCAGAATAACATGGAGGGACTCCAGGGAATGTGAGGAGAGAGCAAGCTTCTGAATTAGCTTGAGAGGAACTCAGACATGATAAAGTACAACAGGCAGGGGAAAGAGCACAGCCACCTTGGTCCTGTCTCAGCAAAGTAAAAGTTGAAACCAACACAATATAAAACAATCAGTGGTGGGAGGAAAGTGGTTCTGCAGAGTCCAGTGAGAACAGAGGCTATGTACAGGCAGCAGTGAGAGGAAGTCAATCCAACAAGGTCCAGCCTCCATAGGATTAGGCAGAAACCAGCTCAAACCAGCTGGACTGAACAACTGCACATATCTACCCAGCAGTTCAACCAGGGTGCCTCTAAAGAGTGCTCATTCTGAAAATGAGACAGCTGAGCTTATCCCAGGCAAAGTACAAGTGCACACTATTTCCTCCACTCCAGGAATAGAGCTAAACTTCATCATATAAACAATATCCAGGGAAAAAATAATTCCTAAATGAACAAAAGGCAGAAAAAGTCTGATGCTAGAAAAATATTTCAACAAGACAGATGACTAAAATACAAGCTGTGTAAATGGAATTAGTTCCAGCCCATTCCTAGTTAGACTCGGTACTTAACCTAGACATAGAAATGATGTCACCCTCACCTTCCTTAGTGAGGAGGGGAGACGAGTTACTCACACGTGACAATAAGTAACAAATCAAGAATAAGGGACTGCCCTTTGGGCAGTCCAAATCAATGTAGAGACTGCCATTTGTCCATTTGAATTAGAGGTGAACCCACGGGAAGTGACGAAAGGCACTATCTCTTTAAGTAAGTTGGTTACTTCCTTTGGAGGCTGTTCCCGCTCTGAACTTGGTACTGAAGGATCTCCTGAGACCACAGAATGCTTACACTCTGTATTGTCATGTGGGTAAGTTAGGCTGACTTCCTTGGCCTACCTAGGCCGCTTCCAAACTCTGCCTATCTGGTTGCTGGGCCTTGTGGCTTGCAGCTTCATTTATTTAGCCTTTTAACCTTCTCTCTCGTCCAGGCCTGACCAGGCCTGGACTAGCCTCTCTCTTTCTTTTTATTCCTATACTTTTACCTTCCTGATTGTAAATAAGCTTGCCTCAACCTGATGCTGACTTGGGTCTGATTTAATTACGGAATCAACCTGAATTGTTGATTCCTGGTGGCCACGTTTTAAATATATATCTATAAAATACCTAAATTTTCTCTCTTACAAAGCTCAGAAGAATACAGCAATACAAAAATGAAAATGTGTGAAACCTCCAAGGAAAATGTGAAAGGACATCAAGTCCAAAAATGAATAGCTGGAAGAGTTCCAAAAAAGAATACAAAAACAAATTTAAAAATAGATAAATTTAGAAAAGAAAATGTCAGAAAAAAAATTCAACAACTTAGAACAAAAACTTACTGAAGAAAACTGAACAATCAGTGCTGGGAAGTTTAGCCAGAAGAGAGGCCATTTTAAACACAACACAGGCAGCAGTAGGAGGAACTCAGCCCAATGAAGAACTCAATGCCCAAATCTCAAGCTCAAAAAAGGAACTACAAAGCCTCAAATAGGAAAATAACTCTCTAAGAGAGGAAGTATAAAGCCACAAAGAAGAAAATGGCTCCCTAACAATTTGAACCGGACAAGTGGAAGCTAATGACTTCATTAGACAGCAGAAAACAATAAAACAAATTCAAAAACAAGAAAATATATAAGAACATTTGAATTTCTCCCTGGAAAAATCAATTGACCTTGAAAATACATCCAGGAGAAAAATTCTAAGAATCATTGAATTACCTGAAGGATATAATCCAAAAAAGAACCTGGATACCAAAATGAAAAGAATAATCAGGGAAAACTGTCCAGATGTTCTTGAACAAGAGGGAAAAATAGAAATTGAATGTATCCACTTATCAAGCCCCAAAAGAAATTTCGAATTTAAAAAGGCCAGAACTATTATAGCCAAATTCCAGAACTCTCAAACCTATCAGACAATATTACAAGCAGCTAAAAAAAATACAATTCAACTATTGTGGTACCACAATCAGGATTACATACAGTCTAGCAGCTTATACATTAAAGAATCAGAATGCATGGATTATAATATTCTGTAAGGCATAGCTTCTAGACCTACAAACCAAAATCACATAACCAGTGAAACAGCAGAGCATTCCAGAGGAAGAAATGGACATTAAATGAAATAGAGGGATTCTAGACATTCCTGATGAAATAACTATGCTAAAAAGAAAATTCAGTGATCAAATTCAACACTCAAAAGAAGTGTAAAAAGAGAACAGTCTAGTTTATGATACAAAGCATTTGCCAGTTGACAAATGGTCAAAGGATAATTCTCAGATGAAGAAATGAAAACTATCTTTAGCATATGAAAAATTACTCCAAATCACAATTGACTGGAGAAATGTAAATTAAAACAATTCTGAGCTACTGCCTCACAACCATCAGACTGACAAAAATCACAAAAAAAAAATGAAAAATGATAAATGTTGGCGGGGATGTTGAAAAATTTGGAGATTAATACACTGCTGTTGGAGTTGTGAACTGATAGAAGCATTCTGGAGAGCATTCTGGATCCTTGCCCACAGGGTCATCAAATTGTGCATGCCCTCAGACCCAGCAATATTACTACTAAGTTTGTATCTCAGGAACCTACCTGTTCAAACATATTTATAGCAATTTTGTGGTGGCAAAGAAATGTAAACTGAAGGGGTGCCTGTCAACTAGGCAATGAATGAACAAGTTATGGTATATGCTTAGGAAGGAATACAATGGTGCCATAAGAAATGATAAACCAAATGATCACTCAAATCTGAAAAGATTTATATGAAGTAATATTAAGTGAAGTGGGCAGAACAAGGAGAACATTGTACATAGAAACGAATAGCATTAATACATGATGATCAACTGTGAATGAAAACTATTATCCACAAGGCAAGGATCCAGGATAACTCCAAGATAACTCCAATATTTTTAAAAATTCCACAAAACAAATAATGGAGTTAAAGAACCAACAAGGAGACAGAGAGAAACATTTTTTAAGAAAAGAAAGATTTAAAAGGTAGGCAGAGAACATCTGGGACACTGGAGTGAAAGGGGAGCACAGTCAGCAAGACTATAGCAAGGAGTGAAAAGCAAGTCAAGAGCAAGCCACATCCCCACACCCCACATTTGCTGATCTAGATTCGGAATCTAAGTCCAAGCCAATATTCAGATTCTAGGACCCTGCCTGGGCAAAAGGAGATCCAAGTCAACCCACACCCCTTGAGATTTCAAACCTGTGGTAAAGTCTGGAATCCCAGCTGAGGGCAATCTGTGCTGAATTGTGTGAGCTCATAGGAAGCCAAGAATCCCAGCATAAGTCTGTGGAAAGGGCATAGACCTCAGCTTGGGCTGGTTGGTTGACTCAATGAACATCTGGATCTTATTGGCATGGGCTCAGGGTCAGGTCAGCGCAATAAACTGTATGCCTGATTGGATCAAGAATACAAATGAAACCAAAAACTTGCACCTAAGCCTGGGGCTAGAATTTGATCAGCCCCTGACCTGATCAAATTCAGAATGAGATCAAAAGCTTATTTCCAAGCCTAAGGAAAGACTTTCAACTATCTCAGGGGTTAACTGAATCATCAGTGGGAGGAAGCCCTCAGACCTCCAAGCCCTCAGGGCATCATATCACCTTGGAAGAATTAAACTGGCAGAAACCCAAAAAATGAGGTAAGGAAGGACTGAAGTTTAAAAGGGTAACCTAACCTTCCAGGAAAAAGAGCCTACCTACAAAAAAGGTAGGAAAAATGAGGAAACAACCAAAAAAGCACTTAAATCTAAAGACTTTTTATGGAGACAATGAGCAAGGTACAGACACAGAAGAGGACAGTAAATGCCAAGGAAACACATGCAAAGTCCAAAAGAAAAATACGGATTGGACACAGATTCTGGAAGAGCTCCAAAAAGACTTAAAAAAAACAATCAAGAGAGGCAAAGGAAAAGTGGGGAAAAGAAATGAAAGTGACACAAGAAGAAATGGGCCAATTGAAAAAGAAGAATCAAAAACTGACAGAGGAAAATTGGATCTTAAAAATCAGAAATGACCACCTAGAAACTAATGATTTCATGAGAAACCAAGAAACAATAAAGCAGAATTAAAAACAGGAGAAAACATGAAATTTTTATTGAAAAAAGAACTAACCTAGAAAATAGATCCAGGAGAGACAATTTGAGAACAATTGGACTATCTGAAAGCCATGATCAAGAAAAAAGCCTGGACATCATAATAAAATAAATTATCAAATAAAGTTGTCCAGATTTCCTTGAACAAGAAAAATTAAATTGAAATTTAAAGAATTCCTCAAACAACAATGTCCAGGAATATAATAGATAAATTTAAGAGCCCCAAGCAAAGGAGAAAATACTGTAAGCAGCCATAAAGAAACAATCCAAATGCCATGGAGCTACAATTAGGATTGCACAGGACCTAGCGACTTCTATTTTAAAAGATCAAAAGGCATGGAATATGATATTCAGGAAGGCAAAAGATTTGAGTTTACAACCAAGAGTCAGCTATCCAACAAAACTTTGGGACAAGTCCAACTCTCCTCCATCCAAAATTACATATATGTATATTCAGCATTTGAATATACATAATTTACTGTACATACAAGTATGTATATACATATCACATATAGGCATAGTCAATTCTTGTCATTCATGATACTCATGATTTATCAAGTCACTATAAACACAGAATTACTGAATGCTGAGCAAATGCTTCTAGGGGAAATACATGGTTAGGTTCCCAGGAGACTCTAGTCACAGCTTTTACTTTATCACTTTCAGGGACAGATTCACCTACAGATAGTAAAATTCTTCTTCTTTTTCTGGATGAGCTTATGGCCAACAGCATTGTAACTCATGCCTGAATGAAGCTTACCTCAAAGATCTATTTTCTCCATCAGGCATATCATTGCCTTATTGCATTTAGGAGCACTACGCAGAACTTCAGCACTAGCATTGGGAGCCATTGTAATTGTGAAATCTCCACCAAAATGCACAAAAATATGAAAAACATGGCACTTCCAAAAGGATACCCAAGAGATGAAACAAGAAGCAGTGTCTTGCCTTGTTTCAGCCTCTTCTGAGAATAGGTACAATAGCAAGTCAAAATTTTCACAACTCTATGCATGTTTATGAATATAACCAAGAATTCAAGAAAGATTTTGAGATAACAAATAAATTTTAGTGAGCAGAAAAAAAATGTGAAAATTTGGGAATAAAAAGCATCAACTCTATATTTGTGTGACTACATATTTAAAATATGCATTTATATCAATATAAATATGTGTATACATGATAATGCACACGTGCACAATATAGAAATATATAATATACATGGATATATAGCTATCATCCTATATGTATTTATGCACATGTTTAATTCTATATCTTAGAGTTTTCACTATATCATGGGATTTCCAAAAGAATACCATACTGTACACAATGGAAATGCAGTATGCTGCTAGTTTGAGGATTTTCACCTATCATTGGGGTCTCTGGAATGTAACTCCCAAGATAAGTGAGGGATCACTATTTGTGTGTATATATCAGATTTAGAGTCAGGATGATCAGAGTTCAAATCCAGCCTTTAATATTTTTTAGCTATTTGACCTGGTCAAGTCACCTAATTTGTATTGGTTTCATTTCTTGCTTTGTAAAACAGGAAGAAGGAAATGGTGACTCACTCCAAAATCTTTGCCAAGAAAACACATGGAAAAAGTTCATGGGAGCATTTAGAGTCAGATACCATTAAGTGACAACAGTAAAAAATAGTGAAGATATTCATTGTAGTTATAAATAAACTATAGTATGTGATAAGTAACGACTTGTGTGTAAGAAGTGACTTTGAGATGGAAAAGTCATATAGTGAGTGCAAAGTATAACAGAGGAGCAGTTCCCACACTGTAAAATTATTATCTTTTAAAAAAAAAAGCCTAAGCTTCTGTCTTACTTCTGTGTTAAGTATTGAATCTACATCAGAAGAGTGTTAAGGGTTAGGCAAATGAGGTTAAGTCATTTAAACACTCACACAGCTAAGATGTGCCTGAGGCTAAATTTGAAACCAGATCATCCCTACTCTGAGCATGGTACGCTATCTACTGTGCTACCTAGCTTGTCCCATGGATGTCTATCTTAAAAGTCCTGGTAGAGAGGTTAAGATGGCGGCAGAGTAAAAAGAAGCTGCTTAATCTCTCCTAACTGAAGCATATAGGACTCCTTAAGGGGACATAAAAACAAATCCAGATGAACAAAGGGACCCCACAACAGGGTACAGCATTGAAGGCATGTGGAATCGGGGCATTTCCACGCTATAAAGGGGTGAAACAGCTCTCACTAAAACGCGAGCAAAGGAAGCGCCTCCCCCAACCCCCACACAAGAGTTAAAGCAGGTTTGGGGCACCCATTAAGTCATTGGCAGCTTCAGAGCCAGTTCCTGAGAGCAACAAGACTTAGGACCCCAAGAGGCTAAAGAACGCACACGGACTTTGAATACAGACCCTGAGCCCTGATGTGGGTGAAGGCATTGACTTAGGCGGAGACAAGGATCTTGAGCTCAGACTTGGTCCTCTAGTGGGGACCCTGTGCAGATGGGAGCATGGCTGCAAAAGCAATGCCCTGAGACACTTGAAGGAGCCTCAGGCAGAGGGGCAGACCAGAAGGACCACCAGGAGGCTTGACCCAGAGAACAACAAGACCTGAGACCATGGGAGCCTAGAGAGCACAGAAAGACCCTGAGTGTGAGGATAAAGCTGAGAAGGCACAGGGCTAACAATGGCAAGCCAAAATCAGGAACCCCAGAAGAGAAAGATCATCAAGAAGAAATCTGTAACCATCCACAACTTTTACACAGAGAAAATCCAGACAACAGAGCAAACAGCAGAGGAGAACAAACAAGTAATCATATCCAAACCTTCCCAAAATAATGAAAACTGGTCACAAGCTATTGAAGAGTTCAAATCAGAGATGATGAAAAAGATGAAAGAGATCTGGCAAGAAAATAAGAGTTTAAAAGGCAGAATTTTGCAATTGGAAAGTGAGGCTCAGGGATCAAATGAAGTGATAAGCAAATTGAAGAACAGAAATGACCAGCTGGAAGCCTTAAAGAACCAAACAGAACAGATTGAAAAGGAAAACCAAAAGATTATATTCGAAAACCAGTCCCTAAAGGATAGAATTGAGCATTTAGAAGCTAATGATTTTCCAAGACATCAGGAACAAATAAAACAAAGTCAAAAGGCTGATAAAATAGAAGGAAACATGAAATATCTCAATGAGAAAGTGACAGACCAAGAAAACCGGTCTAGAAGAGACAATTTGAGAATCATTGGTCTTCCAGAAAAAGCAGAAAATAATAAAAATTTGGACTCCATACTAAAAGAAATTATTCAGCAAAATTGCCCTGAAGTTCTACAACAAGAGCGCAATATAGACATTGAAAGAATCCACAGATCACCCTCAACATTAGACCCAGAAAAGATAATGCCCAAGAATATAATACCCAAATTCAAATGAACTGATAAGCAAATTGAACACCAGAAATGACCAGATTGAAAAGGAAAACCAGTCCCTAAAGGCTAGAATTGAGCAATTAGAAGCCAATGATCTCTCAAGAAAACAAGATCAAATAAAACAAAGTCAAAAGACTGATAAAATAGAAGGAAACATGAAATATCTCAATGAGAAAGTGACAGACCAAGAAAACCAGTCTAGAAGAGACAATCTGAGAATCATTGGTCTTCCTGAAAAAGCAGAAATTAATAGAAATTTGGACTCCATACTAAAAGAAATTATTCAGCAAAATTGCCCTGAAGTTCTACAACAAGAGGGCAATATAGACATTGAAAGGATCCATAGATCACCCTCAACACTAGACCCAGAAAAGACAACACCCAGGAGTATAATAGCAAAATTCAAGAGCTTCCAAGGAAAAGAAAATATCTTACAAGAAGCCAGAAAGAGACAATTCAAATATCAAGGAGCACCAATCAGGATCACACAGAATCTGGCAGCCTCCATGCTAAAAGACTGCAAGGCTTGGAATATGATATTCAGAAAGGCAAGAGAGCTGGGTCTTCAACCACAGATCAACTACTCATCAAAACTGACTATATACTTCCAGGGGAAAGTATGGGCATTCAACAAAATTGAAGATTTCCAAGAATTTGCACAGAAAAGAGCAGGACTAAATGGAAAATTTGATATCCAACCACAAAAATCAAGAGAAACATGAAAAGGTAAATAAGAAACAGGGGGGAAAGAAATGAAACTCATAATTTTTAAATTTGCTGCTTTAAGGGCTTCATTAAGATCTAATTATCTGTATTCCTATGTGGAGAAATGCTATGTATAATCTCTGAAGTGAACTCTATTCATTATTATAGTATTCACTATTATAGCAATCAGAAGAATAATTCACAGGGAGAGGGTGGAATACTAAATGGTCTAAAATGACATGGAGGGTGGGAAAGAGGGAGTGTGAATAGTAGGGGACACCAAGAGAAACTTGAGTGACTAAGAAAAATAGGATATGATATTACACACAAAGAGGGCATGGGAAGGGGAGGGGACAAATAGTATTATAAGAAGGAGAGGAAGAGAGCATTAAGAGGTAATATTTAAACCTTACTCTCAGTGTAATCAACCCAGAGAGGGAAGATTAGCTATATTATCCATTGGTATATAAAACCCTATCTAACCCTACTGAGAAAGTCAGAAGGGATAAACCAAGGGGAGCAGGGGAGTAGGGAGGTCAAAGAAGGGAGGGGAGGAGAAGGGGAAGGGAATTCATTAGCCCTTTAAAAATAAAAATAGGGGACTAATAAGGGAGGGTGTAGAAAGGGAAGTTAATCAAGAGAGGGGATAAGGGATACTGGCTTAAAACAAACAGTGGTTTAAAAGGAAATAGTGTAAGAAGAAGGGGTAGGACTAGGGGAGAATACAAAAATGTCAGCGAATGCACAACTGATAATTTTAACACTAATTGTGAATGAGATGAAATCTCTAATAAAACAGAAGCAAATAGCAGAGTGGATTAGAAACCAAAATCCTACCATATGTTGCCTACAAGAAACACATATGAGGAGGTTAGACATACACAAGTTTAAGGTTAAGGGCTTGAGCAAAATATTTTGGGTGTCAGATGAGAAAAAGAAGGCAGGAGTGGCTATTATGATTTCTGACAGAGCCAAAGTAAAAATAGATATGATTAAAAAAGACAGGGAAAGTCATTACATCCTGATAAAAGGCAGTATAAACAATGAGGAAATAACACTGTTCAATATGTACGCACCAAGTGGCATAGCATCCAAATTCATAAAGGAGAAACTGGCAGAGCTCAAGAAGGAAATAGATAGTAAAACCATACTAGTGGGAGATCTAAATATTCCTCTTTCAGATCAAGATGAATCAAACCAAAAAAATGAATAAGAAAGAGGTAAGAGAGGTGAATGAAGTCCTAGAAAAATTACATTTAATTGATATGTGGAGAAAAATAAATAGGGATAAAAAGGAATACACCTTCTTTTCAGCTGCACATGGTACATTCACAAAGATTGACCATGTAATAGGGCATAGAAACATTACAAACAAATGCAAAAGAGCAGAAATAATAAATGTAAACTCCTCAGATCATAATGCAAGAAAAATAATAATTAGTAAGGGCACCTGGACAGGAAAATCAAAAATTAATTGGAAATTAAATAATATGATTCTCCAAAACCAATTAGTCAAAGAAGAAATCCTAGAAACAATCAACAATTTCATAGAAGAGAATGACAATGATGAGACATCCTACAAAACTCTGTGGGATGCAGCCAAGGCAGTACTCAGGGGGAAATTTATATTCTTGAGTGCATATATTAACAAATTAAGGAGGGTAGAGATTAATGAATTGGGCATGCAACTCAAAAAACTAGAAAGCGAGCAAATTAAAAATCCCCAGATGAAAACTAGATTAGAAATACTAAAAATCAAGGGAGAAATTAATAAAATCAAAAGTAAAAGAACTATTGAATTAATAAAGACTAGAAGCTGATATTTTGAAAAAAAAAACAGAAAAAATAAACAAAGTACAGGTCAATCTAATAAAAAAATGAAAGAAGAAAACCAAATCAACAGTATCAAACATCTTTGGGATGACCTCACCTCAAATGAAGTGGAAATTAAGGCAATCATAAAAAAACTATTTCGCCTAATTATGTGGTAATAAATATAACAATTTAGGAGATATGGATGAATATTTACAAAAATATAAATTGCCTAGATTTACAGAAGAAATAGAATACCTAAATAATCCCATATCAGAAAAAGAAATTGAACAAGCCATCAAAGAACTCCCTAAGAAAAAATCGCCAGGGCCTGATGGATTCACAAGTGAATTCTATCAGACATTCAAAGAGCAACTAATCCCAATACTATACAAATTATTTGATATGATAAGCAAAGAAGGAGTCCTACCAAATTCCTTTTATGACACAAATATGGTACTGATTCCAAAGCCAGGGAGATCAAAAACAGAGAAAGAAAACTATAGACCAATCTCCCCAGTGAACATAGATGCAAAAATCTTAAATAGAATACTAGCAAAGAGACTCCATCAAGTAATTAAGAAGATCATCCACCATGATCAGGTGGGATTTATACCAGGAATGCAAGGATGGTTCAACATTAGGAAAATAACAAACCAAAATCACATGCTTATCTCTATAGATGCTGAAAAAGCATCCATTTGACAAAATAAAGCATCCATTCCTATTGAAAACACTGAAAAGTATAGGAATAGAAGGACCTTTTCTAAAAATAATAAACAGTATATACCTAAAACCATCAACAAGCATATGCAATGGGGATAAATAAGAAGCCTTCCCAATAAGATCAGGAGTGAAACAAGGATGCCTATTATCACCTCTATTTTTCAACATAGTACTAGAAACATTAGCAGTAGCAATTAGAGAAGAAAAAGAAATTGAAGGTATGAGTATAGGCAATGAGGAGACTAAGCTATCACTCTTTGCAGATGATATGATGGTCTACTTAAAAAATCCTAGAAGCTTGTAGAAATAATCAAAAACTTTAGCAAAGTTGCAGGATACAAAATATATGCACATAGATCATCAGCATTTCTATATATTTCCAACACATTATAGCAGCAAGAGGTAGAAAGAGAAACACCTTTTAAAATTACCCTAGATAATATAAAATACTTAGGAATCTATCTACCAAAACAAACACAGCAATTATACTAAAACAACTACAAAACACTTTCCAAACAAATAAAACTGGATCTAAACAATTGGAAAGCTATTTGATTGCTCATGGGTAGAACGAGCTAACATAATAAAAATGACCATTCTACCCAAATTAATTTACCTATTTAGCATCATACCTATCAAACTACCAAAAAACTTCTTTCCTGAATTAGGAAAAACTATAACAAATTTCATTTGGAATAACAAAAATCAAGAATATCAAGGGAAATCATGAAAAAAATGTGAAGGAAGGTGGCCTAGCAGTACCAGACATTAAACTATACTATAAAGCAGCAGTCATCAAAACAATATGGTACTGGCTAAGAGACAGAAGAGAGGATCAGTGGAATAGACTTGGAGTTAATGACAACAGCAAGACAGTGTATGATAAACCCAAAGAGCCCAACTTTTGGGACATGAATCCACTATTTGACAAAAACTGCTGGGAAATTTGGAAAACAATATGGGAGAGATTAGGTTTAGATCAACATCTCACACCCTACACCAAGATAAATTCAGAATGGGTGAATGACCTGAATATAAAGAGGGAAACTATAAATAAGTTAAGTGAACACAGAATAGTATACTTGTCAGATCTCTGGGAAAGGAAAGATTTTAAAACCAAGCAAGAGTTAGAGAAAATTACAAAATGTAAATTAAATGGTTTTGATTATATTAAGCTAAAAAG
>NC_058132.1:443174440-443233632 GCF_016433145.1 Gracilinanus agilis
AAATGTAAATTAAATGGTTTTGATTATATTAAACTAAAAAGCTTTTGTACAAACAAAAACAATGTAGTCAAAATCAGAAGGGAAACAACAAATTGGGAAAAAATCTTTATAACAAAAAACTCTGACAGGGGTCTAATTACTCAAATATACAAGGAGTTAAATCAATTGTATAAAAAATCAAACCATTCCCCAATTGAAAAATGGGTAAGAGACATGAATAGGCAATTCTTAGGTAAAGAAATCAAAAGTATCAATAAGCACATGAGAAAGTGTTCTAAATCTCTAATAATTAGAGAAATGCAAATCAAAACAACTCTGAGGTATCACCTCACACCTAGCAGATTGGCTAAAATGAAAGAAGGGGAGAGTAATGAATGCTGGAGGGGATGTGGCAAAATTGGGACATTAATGCATTGCTGTTGGAGTTGTGAACTGATCCAACCATTCTGGCTGGCAACTTGGAACTATGCTAAAAGGGCTATAAAAATGCTTGCCCTTCGATCTAGCCATACCATTGTTGGGTTTGTACCCCAAAGAGATCATAAATAAACAGACTTGTACGAAACTATTTATAGCTGTGCTTTTTGTGGTGGCAAAGAACTGGAAAAGGAGGGTATGTCCTTCAATTGAGGAACGGCTGAACAAATTGTGGTATATGCTGGTGATGGAATACTATTGTGCTCAAAGGAATAATAAACTAGAGGAATTCCAGGTGAACTGGAAAGACCTCCAGGAACTGATGCAGAATGAAAGGAGCAGAGCCAGAAGAACACTGTACACGGAGACTGATATACTATGGTAAAATCGAATGCAATGGACTTCTGTACCAGCAGCAATGCAATGACCCACGACAATTTTGAGGGATTTATGGTAAAGAACGCTACTCACATCCAGAGGAAGGAGTGCAGGAGAGAAAACATATAAGAAAAACAATTGCTTGAACGCATGGGTTGAGATTGACATGATTGGGGATGTGGACTCGAAACTAGCACACCAATGCAACTAACAACAATTTGGAAATAGGTCTTGATCAATGACACATGTTAAAACCAGTGGAAATGGGCATCGGCCATGGGTAGGGAGATTTCAGGGGGTGAAGGTGAAAGTAGGAGTATGAATCATGTAACCATATTAAAAATGAATATTAATAAATGTTTAAAAAATTCCTGGTATATAATCTCCATTTATTAGGTAGATTTCCTTTGAATTATTAATGGGAGGATATAGGCAAGAGTCACAGAATCAAAAGCCAAGATTGTTTACAATCTACACTATTAGAGATAAGACCCATAGCAATAAAGTTATAGAACCCACAAAGAATATATACAAGAGGAAGATTATCAGTTAATTCAATGCTGTGTAATCATAAGAATAAATTTCAAATTGCCTTGGTCCCACCTAACTATTGTGTTGAGTGTTTGAGTGTTTAAGTGTCTAGTAATTAAATGTCTGATTGAAAAATACTGGGATGTTGGTGTTCAAGCCGAGCAACTGGTTCCACTATACATTTGAGCACACTTTATAGACAAGACAAAATAATACAATGTCTTGAAAGCCTTAGAGAGAAAATAAATTCAAAACGAGAATTATACATTACAGTTTTTAAAAAATACTATACCAATTGATAGAGATCAAGGTGCAGTCCTGAACTATTTGACTCCCATCAAGAAGGAAACTTTCTTTTCAGGTCAATAAAACATAGTCAATGCCCCAGTTGTTTAATTTGGTTTTAAAGGACATGTAGATTTCTATTTGAGATGATTTACTTTCATTCAGCTACCTGGTCCTTTCAGATATTCATTTCATTAGTCTCTAAGCTCTCATTTTCCTTTGTGCATTTAAGTTATTTGATCCAAGACTTATTCTGTAAAAGTTTAACAAGGTAAATACCACAGATTTTCTAATCCTTTCTTTCCTATTCTCTACATATATGATCAATAGAGACCACTGAAACCTACTCCCCTGCTAGGACATAAAGGATATAGATACCATTGAGTTGGAAGATTTGGAAAACTAAGAAATGGCAGAAATGAAAATGAAGCCCATTGGAAACTGAAGAGTTCTGGAAATCCTCAGAGGGAATTTAGTTATTTAGCAGAATAAAATAGAAATTTAGTGTTTATTGAGAATAACATTGATCTCTACTCTCTCATTCTCTGGAGAGGAAAAGGTTTACTATTTTTGTCTATTTAGAATTTAAAATTAGGAAAATATTTGGAGCAGAAAGCAATAATCTAGAAAACATCTTTCAGTTATGAAAAGTATAGGTAAAACCACTTAAATTTTCTCAAACTCAGTTTCTTTCTGTAAAAGAAAAAAACACCTCACCTCACAGTGTTGTGGGAATCAAATAAGATCATTTTTGTAAAATTATTAAAAAATGCCAGTTATCATATCACTGTTATGAAGGAGCAAAGCTAGTAAGATAGATACATGTATACATGTTCCAGAATTCTAAAGCCAATTTTTTCATGGCTATTAGGAAGAAAAAATCACATTTTAGATATTTTTCTAATCCTATTGACACTCACCTCTAAGAAGTATTGTAAACTGAATTTTGCAGTAGTGTTTGGGATTGGGAACAAAGGAACTATTAGGGTAACAGAAGTCTACTTACCAGCTGCATTGATAGTCAGAAAGCAAAGGCAGAAGTTCTTTTGCTGAATGAACAAAGTGCTACTTTCAGCACTTTGGGGAGATAATCCTTAATTTCACCAACTAAAATAAATATATTGTATACTTTCTCTGCATAGAACCAGGACATTCCTTGTAAGATTTTGAAATTCTTAGAGGAGTTGAAGAGTCTGATGACCTTAGGGAACAAGATAATAGAAAAGTCATGAAAGTGAATAGTGAACATAAAAAGTTTACATTTGTATATCATTTCAATAACAAAGCATTTTATTTACAACATTCCTATGAAGGAGATAGTTTAGTTATCTATGCAATCTATGAATAAAGAAAATTGCTGCTCATTGATGTTAAATAACTTACTTTTGTTCATATTAAGCACCAAAATTAGAAGCAATATTTTCTGAATGAAACTCAATAGTTATTTTTACTATATCTTGTTGCCTTAAAAAAAGTCATTTACGATAGTGATATTTTATGTTGGTTTGGGAAGGAAAACTATGAACCCTTTGCTGCTCATGAAAAGGGGAAAAGGAAGAGATACTTGGTAGTAGTAGTAAATGATTAGCAGTAATATTAGATGAGTCTGTAGTAGATGACAATGACAAGAATATGGTTAGGGGAGATATACTGGAATAATGTGAACTTTTAAAGAAGGAAAGAATTGAAGTGAAATCAAAATCTAGAACATGTTCTCTCCCTAAGACAGTAAACAGTATAACACAGAATCACCAAAACAGAAGAAGGCAGGAATGTTCTTACACTATTTTTCTTCTGTTTTCTACATCAATGATTTATGTAGAGTCCTCAGTTTTGGATTCTTATTTGATGTAAAAAAAAAAAAAAGTAAAATGTTTGAGGCGCATAGCCCACAATGATAGAAGCCAAAACCTTGGAATGTTAACTAAAATTAAGGATGAGACAACACAGAATGTCATGTCCAATTGAGAACTTAATTGACTTTCACATGGTTTTCATTTATTCTCATACATGACAAATCAAAAAGCCTTGGGAAGAAGCCAATACAAATTGTTATAGATACCACTATCTAAGTTTCATTGCCATAGGTATGCTTTATAGAATATATCTTTTTGTAACACCAACTGCTGAACAGCAAAAAGACATGGGTCCTCCTCTTTGGGGATCTCTCAATTCACCAGCACTATATCATTTCTCAGACTCACATTCTCCATTGGTATTAGGATTGCTACATCACAGTTTTCATTCCAGATAGATTTGATTACATGTGTAGATCTTTCCTTCATGTGGTATTTCTTTATTATATATCACTTAATTATGCTACACATGGTTATGCCAAAGATGAATATTTTCTATCTCTTTTAAGAACTGGCCTAGGTTAGACATTTGACAATGGCAATTCAGAGGAAATTAATTGTATTTTAAGGATTTTAGAACTCAGAAAAATTTTGTTTTATGTGGTATATATCTAACTAAAGAACCAATTAACAATATAGCCTAGAAACACTATAACATAACCAACTACATTGTATAAAATGTGGTATATTTTAAGTCTTGTTGAAAGGATGTTTAATTATTAAAGCAAATCAAGCCATTTAACACAGTTGTATGACAAGGGTACTAAGGATGTGTCACACATATTCAGTGTCTCTAATCACCAGTGTCTTAATGAGAAAAAAAATAGAATGTGTACATTTTTTCATTAATATAAAATCACTATGGGAAAATGAAGTAGGCATTAGTAACGCAACTGACTTGTCAAATTTCACAGTCAGGAAATGTAAAAGCAAGGACTAAGCCTCAATGTCAGGGCTCATAGCTATTTATTGACTTAGTTCACAAATCTATTGAGGATATTTTATGCTGCAGGTCATAGCCGGATGCTCTCCAGATAAGCCAAAGTGCTAATAAAAGTGCAATGGAAAACCCCAAAATAAAACACCAGGGAGAGCCCAAAGCTTGAAAAGGAGAAAACCTACCAGGATCCATGTCAAAAAAATGGTTTACATGAAAGTAGTCTTCAGAGTAAGATTCACTGAGTTATCACTATAGCCATAGCATATAGTGCTTGATCTAAATCAGTTTTTTATCATGCTTTTATTCTATCCGTATGTGGGGTTAGGAACTTTTTGCTGAAATTTAAAAATTTAATTCAAACAACAGTACAGTAATTAAGTTAAGGCCAGGCTCCATGGCAGATATTGGGAATAGGTATAGGTTAAAAAAAGCTGATCCCAAGAAACTAACATTCTTCTGGGGAGATAAAATATGTATGCATATTATTAAAGCCAAAATATGAAATAATACAAATCCATTTCAAGAAAAAAGAGGGTGTAACAACTAATTGGCAAAAATAATTGATAAACATAAGAGCCTACTACTTGGAAACTACTATATATTAAAACTGGTAATTGATTTTGGAGTTTTAAGGAAGGGACTGATCTATTCTTTAGAGCTGGAGTAATCAATTCTATTCTATTCTGCCACTTGTGCCTCCTACTATGGGCAGAGCATAGTTCTATGCCACGTTAATTAATATTTTGATCAGGCATTGCCTCTTTTGAAATTTATAATCTGAGAAGGAGATGTGAAATTCTTAGCTAGATCTACATGAGTATAAATAATACTACAAAATGTCATATCTATTTGAACTCATACTATACAAAGTTATAAGTATGTAAAATATTGTAATTGAATATTGCCTATAGGAAATATTCAGTGTAGATTCAAATAATGAGACCATTTTATTTAAATTCATCATTTACATAATCTGAATCTATATAGATAATTAGAAAATAAAACAACACATATGAATATTTGGTAATTATGGGTAGATAGGTGGCATAATGGGTATAGTACTGGACCTGGGGTCAGGAAGATTCCTTTTCCTAAGTTCAAATCTGGTCTCAAACGTTCTTTAGCTGTTTGACTCTGAATTGGAGAAAGAAATGTCAAACTATTTTAGTATTATTTCAAGAAAACCCCAAATGGAGTCAGACATGACCAAAAATGACTGAACAACAAAATTAGATAGGTACAAAGAAAAGGCTTCGTAAATGAAAATGAGAAGGGTATTTATTGATTCAAAAGACTTCATTTGAGTGGTGCTACAAAGAATGTGCAGGAAAAGTGAAAGATATAGGCTTATGAGAAAGAGTACAATAGAGTACAATGTTACAATTAAAAATGGACTAGAATAAGGGGCAGCTGGGTAGCTCAGTGGAGTGAGAGTCAGGCCTAGAGACAGGAGGTCCTAGGTTCAAACCCAGCCTCAGCCACTTCCCAGCTGTGTGACCCTGGGCAAGTCACTTGACCCCCATTGCCCACCCTTACCAATCTTCCACCTATGAGACAATATACCAAAGTACAAGGGTTAAAAAAATGGACTAGAATAGAAAAGTTTCAATAATTCCTGATTTTAGAAAATGCAGCTACATACAAACTTTGAAATTCAAGCATAAGAGTGAAGAAGAATCTAGAAAAGTTACATTTGAGTAACTGAAAAAAAGATTAAAAGAAAATAAAGTGCTTTTAATCTCATGGGAGTGAAGAGACAAATGTCTCCTCAGAATGCATTTAAGGGTAAAAAATCAAATAACAAAAACATGGGGCCTGGGTTTGAATTTTTTTTAAGTCAGTGGAGGAAAAGGGAATACTCTAGGAAAGCAATGAAGAAGGGAATAATTGGTGTTTGCCAAAGAAAATGAAAATGTGGAGGAAAGGTTCTGAACATCTCCTAAAATCACTGAATTAGATAAAGGAATTCATCTTGTAACACATACATATACTTAAATATATAAATATAATTTTTCTATAGATATTTTAAATTTAATGGGGAAACAAGCAGAGACAAAGAAAGAGGAAATAAGGAAATAAGAAGACAAAGTAATCAAGAGTAAATTAAACTTTAGTTTAAGAATATTGATCACAAAGGGGGAATTTTATTTTTATTTATTTTTTTAAATCTGTATCTTATGTATTAAAATCAATACTGTGTTCCAAGGCAGAACAGTGGTTACTGCTAGGCAATGGGGGTAAAGTGACTCCTGAGGGTCACAGAGATAGGAAGTGTCTATGGACATATTTGAAAAGCCTCCAAAGGTGAGGCTTTTAAAAAAATGAAATATAAGAAATAAATATTGAAATCTGGGTTTAGTGAAGAAAGGAGAGACAAAAGAACAGTAATAGATCATTTCATTGATAGATAACATAGCTAACAAAAATATTCTTCAATATTGTATTCTTTTAAAGGATAGTATATGAAGAAAAGAAAAAATATGAGGAAAAATCAAAGGAAATGGATAATTAATAATCACAATACTCAATGTGAATAGGATAAACACCTTTTAATAAGAGGAAGATATCCATGGATTTTTATTGTATATGTAATATATCTCTACTTTCAGGGCATGAGGAACATAGAAATATGTATCGCATAATAACACTGGCATAATATATGTCAGAATATTTAGTCTCTCATGGAATAGGCAGAGGAAAGAAGAGAACCTGAATTACAAAATGCCAGATAAAAATTGTCAAAAATTGTTTTGACATGAATTCTTTTTAAGTTAAAAATACAAGGAAGTTAGCAGAATGGATTAGAAAGGAGAAACTAACAACATACCACTGATTGTAAGAATCATACTTGAAATCCAAAGACATATACATAATTAAATGCAGGGTTGAAGTATAATTTATTCTTCAAGTGATATCAAAATATCAAGAATCACCATCATGATCCAAGAAAAGGCAACAAAAATAATAGACTTGGTTGAAAGATTTAGTAATTTTTGTGTTTGAGAGACAATTGAGGAAGCAGTCATGGATACAGAAAAAACAGTCACTTGAGGCCAGAAACAACTTCAAAGAGCATAACTCTGGCAGGAGAATGAGCAGAAATTGTAGATTCATTAAGCACTTGCTGTGCCAACTGAGAGACAACTTAAGGAGAGGAGTCTACAAGGTAAGAAAGAAAAGGGTTCCCATATTCATGGAAGTTCCAGTTGTCTTGGACTCTAGTAATCGCTACATGTAGTCTTGCTACCATTGTACTCTGTATCCATTTTTTCCATAGATGATGTGTATGATAGCTGTGGGAGAGTGAAACTTATATGAGGAAGATGTTTTGAAGTTACTGTTACTGTTACTTCATTTTTGTAAATATTTTTGCTTTTACTAAGAAGGGGAAGCTACATGGTGGAGTCTTAAATGGTTGGGTACCTATGGTGCCATTTGAGCCTTGAAGCAGTGGCCACCATTTGGGGAATAGTCCAGAAGATGTAAATACAACTTGCTCTAAACTATTTTCCCTTTTGCTATGTCTATGATCATGTAAGATCACTATTCTTAATGCTCTCCCAAACATGCCATCTCAAATTATTTCATCTTGGAGCTTTGCTCATATTGTTCCCTATAACTAGAGTCATAGCAAATAGAATTCCCTTCACCAGCATCTTAAATCGATTTATCTGTTAAGACATATTGAAAGATATCTCCCCAAGCAAGCTTTCTCTGATTCCATAATCAATATTGATCTCTTTCTTTTGTAAACTTCTATAATACTTTGTCTTTTCATTAATTTCTGAATTTATTTTTCATTAATTTTAGTTATATACATGTATTATTCTTCATCAAATAAATTGCAAACACTTTTAGGACAGAAGCCTTGATTTACTCATCTGCACATCTTCTCACAGATGCTAGCATAGTATCTTTCATATAATAAGCTCTTACAAATTTATGCTGAAATATTTTTAAATTTTTTTAGGAAAATCAGCTGTGTAATTCTTTTTTTTTACTTAAGTATTTTTCCATGATTCCATGAATCATGTTCTTTTCTCCCTTTTTTCCCTCTCCATTCCAAGAGCTGACAAGCAATTCCACTGAGTTATACATGTATTATCACTCAATACCTATTTCCATATAATTCATTTTTGTAATAATCTTTTAAAAACCAAAACCCCACACCCAATACCCATATAAACAAGTGAAAAATCAAATGTTTTCCTTCTGCATTTCTACTCCCACAGTTCTTTCTCTTGATGTTGGTAACATTCTTTTTTCCCTCTCCATTCCAAGAGCTGACAAGCAATTCCTTTCCCAGAGATCTGACAAGTATACTATTCTGTGTTCACTTAACTTGTTCATAGTTTCTCATAAGTCCCTTGGGATTGTCCTTGGATCACTGCATTGCTATCAGTAGGAAACTTGATTACATATGATTGTCACACAATGTTTCAGTCTCTATGCACAAAGTTTTTCTGGTTCTGCTTGCTGAATTCATTTTTAAAGTAGGTTTTGCTATTTACATATTCCTAAAGTGGAGCACACCTGTATTCTGTAGTGTTCTTTTTTTACTTAATAGTTACTGCTGCTCTCATTTCTAGTATAGGCTCACTGAAGTCTTCCTGGTAAGATGAACTCTCTATTTTTACACAGCGATTCTCATTATCAGGTTCTTCATTAGAAGAATCTGCTTATAAGAATAGATTACACCAAGATTTCCTTTTTTTTTTCTTCTCTCCCTTTTAAGGAATAATCTGTGACCAGTCATCAAGTAGTTATTAAGTTCTTTCTATTTGCCATTAGTTCTGGGGAAACAAGGAAAGATGGAACAGGAGGAGAAAATAGTTCGTGTCCTAAAGAACTATATGCTAATAATAAAATATTATTTTTATATTTTTTATAATTTTATAAATTTATAAATTTACATGTGATTTTTGTTTGTTAGACTATTGATATGGTCAATTATGTGGATGGTTTTCCTAATGTTGAACCAACCTTGCATTCCTGGTATAAATCCCACCTGATCATGGTGGATGATCTTCTTAATTACTTGCTGGAGTCTCTTTGCTAGTATTCTATTTAAGATTTGCGCATCTATGTTCATTAGGGAGATTGGTCTGTAGTTTTCTTTCTCTGTTTTTGATCTCCCTGGCTTTGGAATCAGTA
The DNA here is from genome assembly GCF_016433145.1 of Gracilinanus agilis. NCBI lineage: Eukaryota > Metazoa > Chordata > Mammalia > Didelphimorphia > Didelphidae > Gracilinanus > Gracilinanus agilis. The sequence goes on from NC_058132.1 coordinate 443,184,002, forward strand.
CCATATTTGTGTCATAAAAGGAATTTGGTAGGACTCCTTCTTTGCTTATCATATCAAATAATTTGTATAGTATTGGGATTAGTTGCTCTTTGAATGTCTGATAGAATTCACTTGTGAATCCATCAGGCCCTGGTGATTTTTTCTTAGGGAGTTCTTTGATGGCTTGTTCAATTTCCCTTTCTGATATGGGATTATTTAGGTATTCTATTTCTTCTGCTGTTAATCTAGGCAGTTTATATTTTTGTAAATATTCATCCATATCTCCTAAATTGTTAAATTTATTGCCATATAATTGGGCAAAATAGTTTTTAATGATTGCCTTAATTTCCTCTTCATTAGAGGTGAGGTCTCCCTTTTCATCTTTGATACTTTCAATTTGGTTTTCTTCTTTCCTTTTTTTAATTAAATTGACTAGTACTTTGTCTATTTTATCTGTTTTTTCAAAATAGTATTGTGCTAAAAGGAATAATAAACTGGAGGAGTTCCAGGCGAACTGGAGAGACCTCCAGGAACTGATGCAGAGCGAAAGGAGCAGAGCCAGAAGAACATTGTACACAGAGACTGATATACTGTGGTAAAATCGAATGTAATGGGCTTTTGTACCAGCAACAATGCAATGACCCAGGACAATTCTGAGGGATTTATGGTAAAGAACGCTACCTACATTCAGAGGAAGAACTGCAGGAGAGGAAACATATAAGAAAAGCAACTGCTTGAATGCATGGGTCAGGGTGGACATGATTGGGGACGTGGACTCGAAACTACCACGCCAATGCAACCACCAACAATTTGGAAATAGGTCTTGATCAAGGACACATGACAAAACCAGTGGAAATGTGCGTAGGCAATGGGTCGGGGGAGTGCGGGGGGGAAGGGGAAAGTAGGAGCATGAATCATGTAACCATGTTAAAAATGATTATTAATAAATGTTTAAATTTAAAAAAAGAAATAAATAGGTAGTTAACAAGAACATACAGTGTAAAAAGAAGTAAATTTTGGAGGGGAAAGTTCAAGTGGATGTGGAGACTGAGAAAGCCCTGCCAAAGCTGATATTTGAGCTAATTCTTGAAGAAAGCCAAGAATATCAAGAGTCAGAAATGAAGAGAGAGCATTCTGAGCATGGCAGACAGCCAATCCAAAGGCTAAGAAATAAGTAAAGGACCATCATGTGTGAGATAATAGCAAGTAATCTAGTAACTTTGGAGATGAAGAAGAGTAAACTATGAAAAAATTGCGTGACTCAGTGTGGTGGCTTTATTTGTAGAGAAAGGGGATATATATAAGAAACATTGCAAAGGCAGAATGAAGAGAATTTGACAACTGCTCTGATGTATGATAAAAGAGAATGAGAAATAAAATTCTACAATGAAATTTCAAAACCAGTTGACTGGAAGGATTATAGTACACTCAACAGTAATAGGAATTATTTCATAAAATCCTCATTTCATTCTTTTACATTCTTTTGTATATCTCAATCATTTCTAAATATACCCTTTCCCTACTATCCACCTACCCTGTAACAACAACTAAAACATTTAAAGAAAACCCTTGTGATATTGCATATAAAGCAGTCTACTCTCACATCACCAAATATCACTCCAAAGAGAAACATGCCAAGTTTATTTTTAATATTTTGATATATCTTTTAAATGAGAAAATCATATCTCGGTCTCAGTTCTTTTGAGACATATGCCTACTTTGTTGCTTAAAAAAGCTAATTTGCATCCAAAATGGAGAAAAATGCATTTTCTATATATTAAGAATGGTTGAAATGAGCATGATAGTTCATGTTTTACTAGGGAGACTACAGTTAGAGGTTCACTTAAGTTCTGGAGTTTTGATCTATAGTAGATCTTAAGTCAATCAGCCAAATCACATTAAGTGAAGCACCAATATGGTGGGCTTCTGGGATACAGAGACTACCAGACTAATTAAGGAGGAAAGAATTGACCTATGTTGGAAACAGAGCAGATCAAAATTTCAGAAACTATCAGTAGTGTGAAACAGTCCATGAATGACTGCTACATTTTCAATCTGATTGAGCTAGGGAAAAGTAGTCTCAACAACCACAACTACAAGAAACGGTGAGAAAACTTTAAGTCCATCAAGAAAAAAATGTTATTATAATAAAATAAAAGGGTCCTAGCTATGAACACATTTGATAAATGTAAATATTTTGCACTTAGAAAGGCAACATTTATTATCTTGATTCCCGATGTAGGAAAAACAAATAATTCTCATAACTGTTGAAGTAGTTATGTGATTCTTATATAGTAAAGAAAAATAATAACATCCATCTTTTAATTATAAGAAGTATTAACAAGAATAACCTGAGAACATTCCTTTGAAAAAGACTTGCAGATGAAGGCATATTCTAACTCTGTGTCAGCAAAGAATATATTGAAATGTCATTGAAAGTCAATTTGGGAAAGTTTGACTAAATCCATGTGCAATTAAGAATACTTCATCATGACCAAGCAAGATGAATGTTAATATGATATTTTCATTGGTTTCTGCCTATATTCCTAAAACAAATTAATTTAGGGATAATAGGGTATTATAATACTCACCTATTTATTTAAGACTTTTAGACTTACAACATGCTTTTGCATACATTATTTAGAGGGTTGCTGGGTGGCAGAGTGGATAGAAATCAAGCTTGGAGTCAGAAAGACCTGAAATTAAATCCAGTCTCAGATATTGGATTTACCAAGTTTATTCATTTGTAAAATGAGCTAGAAAAGAAAATGGTACACTATTTCAGTATCTTTGCCAAGAAAACTGCAAATGGAATCACAAAGAGTAGGACATAGCTGAACAACAACAACAACAAAATCTTATTTAGAATTAGAAGACCTGAATTTATAGCCAGTTCTGGTTCTTTCTAGCTCTCTAATGAGTCATTGATCATGTCAATTTACTTCCTATGTCTTCAGAGACCTTATCCATAGCATAAGAGAGGTGAACTAGATCAGAGGTGTTAAGTTTGTGGCTTCTATAGTCATAAATTACTCAAGTACTTTGGGAATCAGATTATGTTGTAATTTAAGGGGGCAGCTAAGTGACTCAGGGGATTGTGAGCCAAACCTAGAGACAGGAAGGAGATCCTGGGTTCAAATATGGCTTCATACAGCTAGTATGACCTTGAGAAAAGGGCTTACTCCTCCCACTCCCCACCTTGGCCTTACCATTAGAATGTAAATGTTATTAAAATTAATTATGTTTAATAAAATAAAACCATCATTATAGATAATGTTAATTTGTGGATTTTCTAAGTCAGTATAAAGCTCTTGGGTATTCCTTTGTTTGTGTTTGATACCTCTAAACTAGAAGACATCTAAGATCGCTTCTAGCTAAAAATCCTATGACTGATTAGTAGACACCAAATCCCATGGAAAAGCCTTTACAAGATATATTGTCTATAGCACCAACTAAAACTTTTTTTCTTACATTTTTACTTCCTTCCTACAGAAAGAATTTTCTCCTGTTTGAATTTTTCTAATAAATCTAAGGTTGGAAGTCAATATTTTCTTCTATCATTTATGTTTTACTTTTCAACAGAAAGTTGATAAACATTTTTGGCAAATTTTCTTAAGATTCATCATTGTTTAGAAAATAATGTCAACATAGTATTCCATTATTTTCAAACAATGTGGGGATTTGTTTTGCTTGACTTTGCATATTGAGGGTTTTGTGTTTCTTTTAAGCTAGGAAGTGTAAAAGGTGGGGGCACCACGGATGTTAATTATTATTAAAATATAACCTAAATGATTTGTGGGTACACACTGGGTTGAAGGAGAGATAGGACCAAGCAGGATAGGGAGACCAGGGTCTACTGTTTTATCAGACACAAGAATGGCAGTTGAGCCAATGGACACCCAGCTCACCCTAGGCCAGGGTCTATGGAACCAGCAGGCAAAGGTAAAATTTATGCAGTTTATTTGAGGGAAACTAAATAAAGGATGGGTTAGGGGATTTCTACACTTGAAACCTAAGGGTAAAACACAGGGGGCAGGGAAGGACTTAACTACTCTATCCTAATTGACCTAAGCCAGGTAGGGCCCAAGGGAGCAGTATTGGAGTCACAGGGAAGCTTCTTCAAACCTGGTTCCAGCCAGGTTTGGTCAGCACAGTTAAAGGGCAATTGGGGTCTCATGGTAATCCAAGGATGGTCACAGGATGCCAAGATCCAACTCCACCAGGTGATCCAAGGTACCCAGGTAGGGAGAGTGAGTTTGAAATGCTGTCCACCAGATCCCAAACCACTTCCCCACTTGGAGCAGCTCTGCAGGTCTTGTCCACTTGCTGAAAGCCTTCACCACTCAGGATCCCAGGGAATCAGGATGCATTTTTTTCCCTAACTCTGAGATCTCCCAGGGTTAGCAACAGTTATGTCCAACCACTAATGGAGTCTCTCTCTCATAGCACAAGCTCACTTCCTGCTCCTTCATTCCATTTTGGAATCCTCCAGCCCTTCCTGCTAGGTCCAACACTAATACTAACTAATCTTCCTCACAACAGAAGTAAGGTGGGAAGGAGAGAAAATACTAGCTTGATATTTTTTTTTTAAATTAAATTACAAAGGAAAGTTGACTAAGTGGAATGGGGAAAGGGTTATATTAAAAAATACTTGTGTTACAAAGATAAAAGGATTAAATAAGAACTTAATTATATGAAATAAATAAGCACATTACATTTCAAAATATGTCTATCCATTCTCTATTTCAACTGAAGGATGAAATGGATTATTAGAACAGCATAAAGAATTTCAAGTTAAAAATTTGAATCTTTGATTATTGGAATTTTAAGTTCAGTAGACTAATAAAGACAATGAGTATTCTCTGTGTCTTTAAATTTCTCTTTTGTGATTCTGGAATCTAGTAGGAAAGGAAAAAAAGTTTTTAGCATTATGACTTCATAAAAACTAGAAATTGTAGAAACATTTAAATTTTTCTCATCTTCCAATGGAGGACTTCTGAAAATTGCAGATAACTGGGACTATGTCACTGTCAATTATTCAATGAAATATCTTCAAGTGAAGTATAGATTACCAAGAAGCAAACCAATGATATGGAAATAGTTAGTAACAAATGACATCTATCAAATACTTGCTTTTCCCACTCGAATGCTTTCCTGTCATCTATTGCCTACTCTGTGTCTACCTCATCCCCACAATCTCTCACTCACTTTTTAAGGCTCATTTAATACTACCCTTTCCAGATTATTTCCCCTGATTAGAAACAAATAACTATGATTTGGTGAACTCAGATTACTGCCTTTTCCACATTAGATTTCTCACTACATCAAATAAAATTTACTCCCAATATAATAGCAAACTAAAAAAGACAAAATAAAACTATCATGCCTTGCTTTTACTTTTAAGAATGTAAATAATTAAAATTATGGAAGATTGAAAGTTTCCATCAATGAACTTCCAATATTTTGATTTTTTGAAGGCAGTTTTCACTTAGACAGTTCTTAGTAATGTAAAACTCATGTAACTAACAACTTTACTCTTCCTTAAACAGCAGGATTATGTTCAAATCTTTATATAGTTGATGGTTTCTAGCTTTAATTATGCAAAAATACCTCTAGTTATGTAGTGGCAAATATTTTTAGGAGGTATATAAATATTTTTTCCAGAAAAGTGAGTTTCCTATGTGGGATACAGGATAATACATTATTAAATTTAATCTAAAATTATGAAATATGTTTCAGGGTTTTTTCTCCTTGATAATTAAAGAAAAATGGCAATGCTTCATGAGCAGTGTCATACTCTGATTGAAAGAACTATTTGATCATAAATATTGGTCATGGAAAGAAATTGCCTGGCTATTTGATATAGCATGGTTGTTAAAGAAGATTTGTGACTGGAATGTAGCCCTTAATCCTTTTTCAGCTTTATAACTATTTGTTTATAGAGAGTGGAGATCTCCTTATCAATTGTGGCTGAGAACCACTTTTATTGGTTAATTCAACAATGCCTTTTTTTTTTTTTGGAAGCAATAGATTAGGTTGTCCTTTGACTGCAGGAAAGTCTCTGGAGTTTGTCCTGCCTTGCTCAAATTTACTACAGATTTGGACATTCACATAATGAACATAATGCCCTAATGACTGAATTTATTTCTCTTTTTAAAGATATGTTAAGGATTTTCACTCCCTCCAATGCATACCCATTCATACACACACACAGCATTTGGTTTAACATTTGTAATAGTTTCCAGAATTCTAGAACTTCTTCCCTTAGATTTCTAGGTATATAGGGACTGAGCAATAGACATGTGAAAAGAATCCAAAACTTGAGCCATCTTCAAATATTAGGCCAGAAATTTGCCCAAAGTACAGTGCCATTTGTTGCCCTTAACTATTGGTCACCATTGGTTTGTGCTCTGTGTTTTTCAGACAGCTGGGCCGCATTGTGGCATGTCGTGTGACATGTGGTATGCATTTTCATGATGAGCTCCTATGATTTAATGCATATGTTCCATGCCCTTAGGTTTTCCTTTAGGAAATCTTTGTATCATTCAATGGGACATCTAATACCATGGTCCTCACCACAGAGCTATCCATAGAAAATTTTTCTAGGGATTCTATGATCCTCCAACCAAAGACCTAAGTAAGCCCAGCACTACTACATTTTCTCTCTTTGCCATCCAATTTAACTATGAAACTCACAAAGATATAAAGAATAATTAACTTTCCAACACATTTTTTTCTTTTAATAATTGTAGAATAGAATAATTGTGGAAATGTTTCAAGTTTTTATATTAGTACTTCTTAGATATAAACTATAAATCATTAACAGGTTAAGTTCACAGCAATGAAAAATAATTATTATTTTTAGCTTTTTTTTAAAGAAATGTTATATTTCCACAAAATGTTTGAATGCCATATAGGAAAGGAACAAAAGATATATTTAATATCCAGTATAGTGAGACTTCAAGATAAGGAATAAAATAATTTACATTTTTAACTTCATGCCAAATAATTTAAAATATGTGATTGCATTTATCATATATTAAACATTTTTTAAAAAAATATCAAAATTGCAAGGTTTCTGTATAAGTAAATACATTTGATTATTTAATTTGTTTAGGTTAATTTGTGCATAATTGTAGGAAGCCAGTATAGTTAATTAAGTAGTGGAATTTTAGGTGTCTCTTAGAAGAGGAAGTAATATGAGAAATGCTAGAGAGATAGAAATGACGAGCTTTGGAAACTGATTTGATGGTTTAGCTGAAAGAGGGTGAGGAAGTAAGGATGACACAGATCTTATGATCCTGGATGAATGGAATAATGGTGGTGACCTCTGCAGTAATAGAGAAATTAAGAAGGACCACAGGAAAAGAGACATTCTTTACAAACTGGTCTAATTCATGGTGGTACCAGTAACAAAAAATGACCATGAAAATTCATGAGAATGAGATAAAACTTTATAATTCTATTAATTAGAAATTAAAATAAGTGGTTTAGGTAAAATTTTCCCTAACCATGTAGTGGGAGATTTATTAGATGCTAAGCCAAAGTCAAATAACAGGAATATAGTCCTGGAGTACAGTCAAATGTCATAGGTTCCAGTCTTAACTTTAACCTTGGAAAAGTTCATTCTGCTCTCTGGGTATGAGATTTCTTATTTGTAAAATGGAGCCTCCATTTTGGTGGAGAACCCAGACTGACTAACCTTTGTTTCCTTCCTATCTCTCCTCTAACTTTCTAGACTTTGACTGTGTACCTCAGCTACAGTCTCACAAGAAGGAAAGCTGCAAGTGTCTTTGGCCTTCTCGTTTTAGTTTAGGGTGAGTTTATTTAATTAATGTCCAAAGATAGAATTATTAATTGTGTATTTATATCTATGATATCCTCTTACAAATTTTACTCCTTTCCTTCTGTCTCTTCTTTATTTCATAACTTACTCTATTACCACCATTAGTATTGTTTAGTCTTAAAGTTCAAGTTGTTCTTAGTAGTTAGTGTCTTTAGCTTTTACCTTTATTCTTAATATATTTCAAGGTTTTATTTTCTTTAAATTAATTGCTACCAACTCTTTTGTAATCATTGATTCTTTAGTGCTTGAATGCTTTTATTTTTGGCTACTTTAAGCATTTCTACTTTGACTTGGAAGTTTGAAATTGCATTTTTTTTTTGCAATGGTGGATTCTTTTCTTATTCATTTTGCTTTCTGATTCCAATATATCTTCTCAGGTTTCTTTCATTATTTCTCGAAGTATGGTTTCAATACCCATGCTGTGTTCTCTGTCAGGAGACTGTAGGTTTTTGGTACCCTGTGGCTTCCTTCACTAAAATGATACTGTAGTCTTTGGTTTTTACCTAAACTCATTCTTTATGTCCTGGTAGAACCAGTATTCCAGCACCAGAGGCTTTAAGCTGTATTCTTGCATATAGATTCAGGAGCTTCATGTTTTTTCTTTTTTGACTACTGGATCATTATGTGAATAAATGAAGAAGAGCAATAATAACAAAAACAAGAATAGGAAGGAAAGAATGAAAAGAATAAGAACAGGAACAAGAAGAAAATGAACAAGAGAAGAAGAATAAAAACAAAAACAGGAACAGGAAGAAAAAAACAAAAACAGCAACAAGAACAGGAAGAAGAGGAAGAGAGTTTGGAGCTGCTCCTTCTTTTAAACCTAAGTGGCCAGCTTCTGTTGGTTCATTGGCCTAATCTCTTTACCACAACCACACATATCCTGAAGGCCAAGGATCCAAGCAATACTCTCTGTTATTGCATGGTCTTTTATACTAAAAGTGGGCAGAATGCATAATCATCCTTCCAATCCTATCATGGAGATTAGAGGATGAAGGAGGATTTCAGGCCTTACCCTCAAATGACAAGCCAGAGCATAACTCCCCCATGGCATCAGAGTGCATGCTCCATGCCCTTAATCCTGTTATACTCATTTAAATAGTGTCTTATATATATTTCTCTTGCTTTCCCAACTCTTCTCACTGAATATCCTAAATTCCTAAGCAGTTTTAATTTTAAGTAGTATCCTGATGAAGAAAACATTTCAGTTGAACTCTTTCTATACTTTCACTAAAACACATTTTCATTTGCCATAGCTATTATCATATCTTCCCTTGGGTAAGTATTTTTTTCTTGGCAGGATAGAAAGTCCACAAAAGGTAGCAAAAAGAAAAGCAAAAGAAGTTAATAGATCCATTATGATCTGTCTACTCACAAAGGAATCTGAAGTCAATTGCAACTTGAGAAGTTTAAATGTGTTATACCTACCAATGTTAAAACATTCGGAATTTTAAAAATACTTAAATAGAATTACACTAGATTGAAGTGAAATCTGAAACTGGATAGAAAGGAATGCTTTTATTAGGATGAAAAGAATAACCTCTCTAATCTACTTTACTAGAATCTTTTAGAGATGAAGAAAAATAAATGTGCTTCCATCTGTAAGACTTTCACACGTTTTGTCAGGTATTGGAGAAACAGTGAATGCTAACACTGCTTCATTATTTTTTTTGCCAAATTAGTATACTATGAAAACCCTTTCAGATTAAAAATTCCTTCCACTTAACTTCACAAGAAGTAGTGTTATTACAATGCATACTAATGATGGAGACCGAATGACAAGAAGCCAATGACAGGTTTCAATGGTGTATGCTCTTGTTTTCCTTCCAGTCCATGAAATTGTATGGATTCTTCTATTCAAAGCTAATTCAGGATCTCATTATTTTTAAGTTAGTTCTTCACACATGTATCTAGATACATGCTTAAAGCTGCTGCATAGTGTATAGATTACTGGCTTCTGACTAAGGAAATCTTAGTTTTGAATCCTACCTTTAAAGATTTGCTGTGTGTTTAGCACAGAGTCTGGCACATAGCAAATCCTTAATAAATCCTTGCTGCTAATGATAATGATGTGTGACTGGAAAACTTATCTACCATCTCTGAGTTTCAGTTTGTTTTTTTTCTTATTTTTAAAATGTCAATATTAAAATCTGTAGTATCTACCTGATGGACTTGTTTGTGAGTCATAGATAGATAGATAGATAGATAGATAGATAGATAGATAGATATAGATAGACAGACAGATGGATGGATAGATATAGATACATAGATAGATAGACAGATATAGATAGATAGACACATAGAAAGAAAGATTTAGATAGACAGATGATAACAATATAAAGTGATAGGAACTGAACTTGCAATTTCATTCATATATGCAGCTCCTCAGTAGTGATATAGTAATGGCAATAGCAAGTATTTATAGAGCATTGTAATGTTTACTATATGCTTGATAGGTTTTATCACATTCGATTCTCACAACCCTGGAAGTTAAAGGCTATTATAATTTTGTAACATCTATTTTAATATAAGGTAATTGAGGCAGACCGAGGTTAAAAGTCTTGCTTAAGGTCACATAGCTAGTAAAGTTTCTGAGTATTAATTTGATTTTAAGCACCACCTAGTTAACTCTGAAAATTTCTACACTAATGCAACTTATACTCTTAGAGAGTTGCTGTGAATTAATTGTCTTGTTCAAGATCACACAGAGAGGATGTGTCTGAGGCAGAACTCAGTTCTTTGGGGAGGGTGGGGACCAATGCTAATTTTACAGAGTACTGTTTCAAAATGAAATGACACACAAAAGAAATCCTATAGGTCAGCTCCCTTATACCTATCACACACTTTTTCAGTACACATAATAAGGTGCTTTGCAAACACAAAAAACATTAGTTATTATTTATGCTGCTTTCACCATTCCAAGTAACATTCATGATATACTTAATAATTGGGTTTTTCACAAAAATTATTTGAAATATCAATAATTAGTAGAAGACACTAATAACAAATATCTATAGTTCTATCTATCTGCATTTTTCTCATCAAGATTTATCAAAATTTTCTTCTCTTCAATATTTATTTAGATTTGGAATATGTGCCTTTCTAGAAACCCTCATCTAAAATATTTTAGAGAATAAATAAGAAATTTAGACATATGAAAAAGCTGCCTGACATAGTGAACAATGACAAGCACTAAATACTTACCAGTGACAATAAGGAAAGGAAGTCATTTGCAATTCCAGAAAATAGTTAGAGAAAAAGTGAAACCTGAAACCCAAGGAAAGAAAAGTTTAGACAAGATAATCCAGGCATCAGAGCGTACATTTGTCATTGTCAGAACTCCAAAGAGCAATAAAGCTTTTATCCATTTCATGGACCCCAGGTCTCATAGTCAAGTAATTCTTATGTCACCAAATGATCTTATGAGCTGTATGAAATTACAGTGTGTCACCACTCTACATCTGCAGTCTTAATGTTTCCTTTCTTTGATTGCATGACAAGAAAACCCTTGAACCAGAGTGGTGCACTCCACAGGAATCTGGAGGAACCAGCTGCTCATAATTTTAGAGTTTTATGTTACCTTTTTTTTTTTTGGTCCTTTAGAGTCATTGTGCCCATTTTCAGAACTTTTAAATAATATATCTTTTCTAACACTATTTAAATTTCCCTTATATTCATTGGGATTATTGGACTGTATAACCAGTGGGGTTTTTTCCTACTACAACACTGTCTTTTTTTCTAATTCTCTAATGCTGCTTCTAATATTGATAGCAATGATTTTCTGAAATCCATCATATCTCTGAAAGGGATTTTATTAATGGGTAGAATAATTTTAAGTAGGTTCCATTATAAGAAAAACAAAGTGTTATTGTATAAAAGCCAAATTCGTAAAATATCAAATATAAGTATATAGCAATATGATTACATAAAATTATCTGACTTCCTAGACAGGTAAGTATTTATGGAAAATGTTGGTTGCTCTTTAACTAGAAATGAATAGTCTGAGAAAAGGTAAAGAGGAAATGTGATTAGAAGTTGAAATAAATTCTAACTTTGTCATAAATCTAAATATTATTTTTATCAACTAAAAGTAGGGGCTCTTTGGCACTTTGAGATCTTAAAATAAACCAATTACAAAGAAGATAAGGATAGGACAAGATATTGATGAGTCTTTGGACAACAGGAAGTGAAATAAATTTTAATTCTATTTGGCAGAATAATAATCCCAATGGAGATAAATTTAAGATAATGTTCCCATACTGGAAAATTATTATTGACCCCCCCAAAAAAAGAAAAAGTAAAAAGATGATGACTAGCCAAACCCAGAGATAATCATTTATAATCTGGCAAAATTGGCCTACTCACAAAATTTAGGCCATGGAAAAGTCCCTTTAGTAATTTAGAATATTTTAGCAAATAAGGTAGAGTATAAACTTACCTTTTGCTTTGATGGTAATGTATTTCCCCCTGGTGGCACCATCCCATTGTCAATAAGATTGATGCCTCACAATGATGACACAATCTTTCTAGGCTTTAAAAAGGTGAATGCTCAAAAAGGTTTAAGAAATAAGAGAAATGAGGTGGTGAAGGGAAGTAGAAAAGACATTTGGAATCAGATGTAGCTCAGAGCCTCTTCCAGGACAGCAGAGAGAGGATTTAGCAAAGTTCCTTCTGGAACACCCAGCAGATATTAGTATTTCCTTGGTCACAAATTAAGGACACTGCTGTTGCTACCACCTGGGTTACCATGAAGGGTTTGGCTATATGCAAGGTGGGGAGGAAAGTCATAAACCAGAGAGTACATTGGCCATGAGTTTGTACAAAGCCATTCAGTGCTACCATTTTCAAAACATAGAGCTAACCAGTTTAGAATCAAGCCTTTTGTAGTGCTTTCCTGATAACTGGGAGGCAGATTAAGTCAAAACTATTTAAGAAGAAAGACTGCTTCATACTTATAAATTATCCCTCTCCCTTGTCCTATACATTGACTCTACAATGACCTTTCTAAACATCCTGCTGTTTTTGGTTGGAGGTGATCTTTTCCTTTTAGATCTTACAACTAATTCAAAGGCTCAAAATATCTTATGTATTTCTCTTATTTCAAATTGGTTATCTAACATCCCTAAGATATTCAAAATCATAATATATTAATGTTCTGAAACACTAGAAAACTGTCCAACCAAATTGAAAAATACTTTTGGAGGTACTTATAGTTTTTATGACCACAGGATTACTGCAAACTTTAACATCACTTTCTGCAATGTAGTATATGAAAGTAATATCTTGCATATTTCTAAATCAAATGTATGATGACAATGAGACTAAAGAGTTTATTTGACTGAATGATATGTATGAGTGAAAATTAAGATTCAAATTATTAATCAGAAAGTTTCTTCCTTCCTTTTCCAAATAACTTCTTTGTTTTTCTCCTATGGGTCTTCCATTAAGAAAACTCTTCATATTCAGGCTGTCTTGAATGGAATACTATGATCATTTTTTAGAACGTTTGAGTTCATAGTTTTCTAGTGGCAACTTTAGAGGCTGTAAAGTGTCTAGAGTACTGGGAAGACTTAAATTCAAATCCTTCCTCAGACAACTCCTTTCTGGATAACCCTGGGAAAATCACTTAACCTGTAACTATAAATGAGGCTAATAATAGCTCCTACTACACAAGGTTATTGAGAGGATTAAGAGAGATAATAAATGTAAAATATTTAGCACAGGGCATGGCAGAAAGATGTAAACACATACTATCCTTATTTTTTTCCTTTTCCCCTTCTTCCATAAGCTCCTTTTGCCCTGGTTAGTCAGAAATAAGTCTCTAGCAGCTTGAATTGCTGGTGCTGATATTTTGTAATTCATTCTCTAGAAACCCAAGAGGAACAGCTGACCTTCCTGTTGTCTGAAGATCCGGAGGCTTGTTTGAATTCTTCTCCTTTCCCTACTGTATTGTCTACCTAGCTATGATCTCTCTCTGAATTTGATTCATTCATACTATGCCTAATGAAGTGTTCATAGATGTATTGATGTAGAGAGATCCCAGAGGTCATTCAGTCTAACTCTTTCATTTTTATATATAAAGAAACCAAGAGGGATTTGCATGAGGTGACCCAAATGGTAAGAGACTGAGCTAGGATTTGAACTCAGGGCCTCTGACTCCAAATTCAACATCCTTTTCTATCTGTCAATTTTATTTTGCTACCTGTCAATGTAACTGACTTTTCCTTGGGTCTCCTTCAACAAAGAATTTATCTTCCTATCAAAAACTTTCCCCCTCTTACTAATCTCCTCTTATACCTAACTCAATTTTAGGGTGATAGTAAAAGATACAGCAATGGAAATATTTCCTAGAAAATTAGTTTTTTCCACTCTCCTTTTAGGTTATGGAGGCTGATAAGAAGATGTTTAATCAATGCCAGGGTCTATAAAAAAAAGGGGGCATAGAAAAAGATTTCAGAGGAACTGAAAAACCTTAAAGATTTTCCCAGATAAGCTCATTAGTTTGTGAAGAAAATCTGAGAGAATGTTTATAACTAGTCTTAAATATTTCTTTGTGTGCATGAAAGATCAGGGCTTATGTCTAAGAGGGTTTATATTTTTTCAGATTTTATTTATGTTTCCTAGTGGTATTAAGGAAATTTATTTTTTAATCACAAAAAAGGTAATGTGGTATTTTTAGAAACCTCAGGCAAAAAACGTTCATTACCTTTCCCAAATGTTGAGACAGATGTTGGGGTCACAGTCCTGAAAAGGGGAGGTGGTAGAGAGAGAAATTATTAGATAATTTGACCCTGATTTGGTCATGCTCCTAGGAAGAAAAGAATACCCCCATGGGTAGCACATTGGGGTGTTGTTAGGGGCCCATAAGCCAAGCATCACGCTGATGTTTTATCTTTTTATGTATATCTTTTTTTGAGAGTGGAATACAGCTGGCTAGTGAACTCTTAGAGAAATACCAAGCAGATTTTTTCATTTGTCTAATACAAGAGATAGTGTATTACACAAGACCAGGGGAAATTTATCATTATGACAGGAAAAGATAAAGCATCAAATGACTGAGTAATACCATATGTAGAATCATTCCATAAAATTTTCAGTATTTTATATTCTATGTAACAACCATCTCAAGTTTACCTGCAGAACTCTTGGTGCCTTGGTGATTAAATCCATAATTTAAATTCAATGACTTCTTGAACTTCTGCTAAGCAAGGAGCTAAGGTCTGATTGATTGTACTAGAAAGGAAACAAGCAGGCATGTGGGTGTGGGAGCTGAGCTGTTTATTTTCAAGTAGCATCAAGGTAGTCACAAATCAGTCAAATGAGACCTTGCCACCATTCACACATGAATTGATCACAGTTAAAAAAATTATTTCCAAACTTTTTTCTTTATGATATCAAGATGCCGGAAGGATTGAAATACCATTCATGTTTCTTCTTAAGCAACCACAATGGAACAATTAATTTTTTTCTAAAGAACCTCGATATTTCATTGAAAGTACCTATTTTGCTAGAGCATACATAATACAGAAAGAGAATTATGTTGGCATCAAGGTACAGAAGTGAAATTCAGGCAGTGCCATATTAAATACCATATTTGCTACCATATTAAACACCAACCTGTGTTTCCTGGGACCAGAAATAAATGTTTCCTATTATCAAGTGCTAGAATTTGGGGACCAAGAAGCACCTGATAAAACTGGTCAAGTCTATTCTTTGGAGACCCTTAAATGTCAGTAATATCCTGCAGAACTCAAATAACACCATCATTAGCTAGAGAATCAGGCTAGAGTTAAAAGAAGCAAAGTGTACATTAGCAAACTCATGTTTATCTAGACTATGAGATCAGGAATGACTACTAAGATTGGTAAACTACATATTTCATGTTGTAAAAAGTGTCATGATAAGCTCACTCTGAACTTTGATTCCAGCCATTTCCCATCCCCTCCCCACTCATAGAAAGCATCTATCAATTAAGGATGACACACATGACATTTTCAGAATTTGTGAATACACAGATTTGAAACACAAAAAATTTAGTCTTATTCTTAGGACCACTAAATGATTATAATTACATGAATTTGTTTGTGTGTGTTGGAATTTTTTTCCTTTTCTTCCACTCACCATTATCATTCAGTTGTTCAGAGGATAAAAATGGAAATCTCCTGAAAATAGTTCTGTATGTTGTTGGCATGTTGCCATTTGGTGATATATCCCAGAGGATGTTGTTAGAGGAGAACTTCAAGCCTCACTTTCTAATAGTAAAATCTTACATCTGTTATATTTTTGTAGCCCAAATAAGAAGAGTTTGTTGCTTGTCTGTTACATGATGTTGTGTTACATCGAACTGGGGAAATCTACACGGTGACAGGAATATAGTGAAAGCACAAGCTTCCATTTAATAACTGAATGATACCACATGTAAAATCATCGATGTTTATGAAACAGTATGGGTGGGTTCATTGAACCCAGCTTTCCCTTAGAATTTAATTCCTGTTTACAGCTCTGCTAAGGGAAAAAGAAGAATATCTTTGGTCCCAAGCGAACAAAAATTTAAGTAAAAATGACCAAGTTGGAATGGCTTTTGGTCTTTAATTTGAAGAACCATACTAGTTTCAATTTTGTTTGTTCTGTCTTGATGAGTATTAGCTGGATTAAGCATCAAGTTTGGCACTTTTAATAGCTTTTTATTAGGTATTAAGCAGTATTTTGAAAATATGATTCAATACCTGAACAAATATAACCAACTTATAAATCAACATTATGATGGATGATGCACAATAGTATTGACCCTGCTTTTAATATTAGATACTAAGAAGTACAATTTAATGTATATATTGAGAATGGGGATATCATTTTGCTATCATCTTTTCAATGTTTATAGAATAGAAATTTTGAGCATATGGGAAATTTTTTTTCATGGAATTATTAGACTAGAAGGGCATCAGACAAGTCATCTTATACCATACTCATGCCTTCGGGCAGGACCACACTTAAACCATCCCAGACAGAAGAGAATCTCTCATATTCTCAAAGGACCTCTAAAGGAGGTGATTGCAAAACATCATTAGGAAATCCTTTCAATATCTAACTTGTTCCTGCATTCCATAAACTATGCCTTCTTTCCATTTCCCCTAGATATAATCTTGGCAAAAAATGGAGAAATTTTTGTTAATCTTAAATTTGATATACTATTAATTTTATGTTATCCTTAAATATTTATTTCTTTTTTTTAAAGAACTAACATGATTTTTATTCCATAAATTAAACTATTTATTGTTGGACTATGGGCTATAGATATTTGGCAAGAAAAATATTTTATTGGTCTTTCAGTTTTTTCAGTCTTCTGGTGACAGGTTTGACTGTGACTGCACAGGTGGTATTTTAGAACTATTCATCACCAGCTACTGTTTTTATACATGCTCCACAATGTCAGACATCTATAACTTATCTCTACATTTTGTCCTTGACAAAGAAGGAGCAGTCATACTTGGAATGTCGGCCAATTTCAATTATCTTCACCTTTTTTCTGAGGGATGCACCATAATGTGTTTCTTATTTTCTGACAAATTTTACCTTTTTGATACATTTAGCAGTTACTAGTTTCAGGACTGAAGGTTAAAGAAGGGAGCCTTTACTTCCCAAAGATCAACTAGTTCTTTTTGCCTTTCCACAATGATTAGTTTTTTATTCCTTTAATTACTTTTTAATAATTTGCTTTCCAAATTAAATCAGACCTTTTAAATTATGGACTCTAGGACTTAACACAGTGTTCTACTAATAAACTGATTAGTTTATTTGTTATATTTCTATTTATTCTTTCTAGTGTGGCTATGCATTAAAATGTCACTTTATGATGATATAATAAGATATCACCTACTGACTAATATTGAGAATTCTCTAAGCTCTCCTTGTATGCAGACAATTATTAGCAATAGTGTCTTTGTTTACTTTATGTTTTCCGTGAACTAAAGGTAACCTAATTTTGGAGCTATACTTATATGGAATTACCTATTATCTAGTTATAACTGGAAAAGGGAATATTCTTTCTTAACATAACTTCTATAGTTTTATTCTGAAATGAATATCACAGGCCTTTGAGTTTTCAAAGTTTTCAAAACAGAATCTCCTACGGTAAAAGATAAGTAAGTTAGGTAGCAAGTTTAGGTAAAGCTGATTCTTTTAAAGGAAAAATAGGCAGAAGGGAGATTCAGAGAGAGGAAATCCTAAATTTCCAGTCAAAAAAAACACTAACTTCTCTTCTGGACAAGAAATACAGGAATTGCTCCCTTAACAGCAACTCCTTCTGACAAAATTAGATTTTAAGAAGTGCAAAAAAATTTAAAAAGTCATCCTGTGAAGAATGATCTTTGAATCTTTGAGTATGTAGGAGGTTCACACCTGCCATCTTGGGAAAGCAGCACAGTAAGTGGGAAGAACCCTGTACTTGGAGTGAGGAGTACCAGTCTTTACATTCTGGTTTACACATACTATGTGACATTACTCAAAGTCCTTCCTGACTTTCATTTGTAAAGTGGGAGTCATAATACACTCTTTATCTACCTCATAGTTTTGTTGTGAGGAGAAAGAGCCCTTTAAAAAATCTTAAAAACACTACATGAATGTGAGTTACCACTTTCTTCACTGTTGTCATGGTTGCTATGATGTCCCAAAAGGATTTCCATCTGCTTCAAAAAAATGTACAGATGTTTTTGTCTATCCCTACTCTTGAAGGGGTTATTCATCTCAACTTTGCCACCAATTTGTTGGAAGAGTAAAAGCAAACCATTTTTTCTCCCTATGGTTCATTTTGACCAACTTTCAAATTAAGTGTTTGGATTGAATAAATGATTGCTAGGGAATCGTGCAGCTTTAAACCCCTAAGAGGTCCTTGAATTTGTGCTAACATAAGATTTTGAGCATTATCATTAGTTGTAGAGATTTATTGAGGTAAGAAATCTACATTTTGTGAAAATTAGCTGGCTTATTTAAAATAGTGTAATACTGATGATGCTGGTGAGTAGGCAGACAGACACCTCAGACATTATATTCCCCCACATTTTGTTGTGAGTAGAGCTTCTTCAAGCACTTAGGACATCACTTTCTTCCCTCTAATAATATTCTCATTTCTTTCCTTTAGAAGACATGATTTCCTTTCAAACCTAGTTTTTCAGCAATTGCAATTATGTTGACCGCCTAACTTACTCTAGTCAGCTATTGCAGAGAATAATTTAGAGTTCCCTCCTCTGGGCACTAGAGGGTTGGGAAATGTCTCATGTAGAAGAGAAGTCTTTTTTTAAAAATTTTTATTGTCATTCAAAACTCACTCACATATTGCTCATTACTGTAAGAGCAAATTCATACATAACCAAAATCCTAAAATAAATACAAAGATACAGCAATGTGAAAGACAACTCGTACAGTTCTTCCTCTGGAGGTGGATAGCATTCCCCATCATAAGTTTTTCAGAATTGTCCCAGATCATTACACTCCTGAGAGTAGCCATGTTTTCATAGATAATCATCATCCAGTGTTGTTGTTATAGGTACAGTGGTCTCCCAGTTCTGTTTATTTCATTCTATATCAATTCCCCGCACATCTTTTCAGGTTTTTTCTGAAATTATCTTGCTTATCATTTCTTATAACACAATAGATTTTCATTACCAACATGTACCACAATTTGTTCAGTCATTCCCTAACTGATGTATATCCCCTTAATTTCCAATTCTTTGCCAAAACAAAACAAGGAGCTATAAATATTTTTGTGCAAGTCCTTTTCCCTTTTTAATTCTTTGGGATACAGACCCAGTAGTAACATTATCAAATCAAACTATATGCACAGTTTTATAGCCCTTTGGAAATAGTTCCAAATTGCCCTCAAGAATGGTTCATTCAATTTACAATTCCCTCAACAATGCATTAGAATCCCAATTTTGTCACATCCCTTCCATAATTAACCATTTTCTTTTACTGTCATATTGGCCAATCCGATAGGTGGGAGGTTGTATCTCAGCATGGTTTTAAATTGCATTTCTCTTATCAAGAGTGATTTAGAATATTTTTTCATATGATTAGTGATGGCTTTTATTTCTTTTTCACGTCTTTTGAACATTTGTCAACTGGGGAATGGCTTGAATTCTTATAAATTTGACTCTATTCTTTATAAATTTGAGAAATTAAACCTTTTTCAGAGATATTAGTTATAAAAAATTTCCCACATTGTTTTTTCCCTTATAATCTTGGTTAGATTAGTTTTGCTTGTACAAAAGCTTTTTAATTTTATATAACCAAATTACTCATTTCACATCCTATCCTACTCTCTATCACTTGTTTTGGTCATACATTCTTCCCTTCTCCAAAGATCTTCCAGGTAAACTATTCTGTGTTCCCCTAATTTTGTTATGGTATCATTCTTTATATCTAAATTATATATCCATTTTGACCTTATCTTGGTATAGGGGGTGAGATATTGGTCTATACCTAGCTTCTGCCATACTGTTTTCTAATTTTCCCAGCTAGAAGAAAACTCTTGATGTAAACAAAGGATTATAAAGTGAGGAAGAAGTATACTTCTTTTTTTTTAAAATTAAAATACTTTGTTGGTAAAAAAAAAGCTAAACATCATTTGATCCTTCAGCAATATTTAACCTTTTGCTTGTGGAGGTTCTAGTCTCAATGTTGATGGCTGCTGACTGATCAGAGTAGTAGTTATTGAAGTTTGGGGTGGCAATGACAATTCCTTAAAATAAGACAAAAATGAAGTTTGGTAGACTGATGCATTGAAAGAGTCTTCCTAGAATGGTTGATAGCCAATGAAATACACACACATACACACACACACACACACATTCTTTGCAAGAAAGGCATTGTGGATGGAATAGATTGTGAGCTGAAAGGGACAATATGCAAAAAGAATAGGAAGATAGATTGGGACTAGGTGATGTAAGTTAATAAATGCCAAAAAAGGAATTTATATTTTATTACAAAGGTAATGTACTTAATACAAGAATGGCATAGTTATATTTATTTTTTAGGAAAATAAGTTTAGTAGCTCTGTGGAGATAGAAACAATATTTGACATTTCATTGAACATGTGGAATGAGTGAGAGTAAGGTATCCAAGATAAAACTGATGTTGGGAAGTTGCTTGCCTGGAAGAATGACTATGCCTGTAATAAAAGAGAGACATTCAGAAAAATGGTCGATTTGTGCAGAAAGATAATTCAGTTTTATGTGTTAATTTTGAAATTGTAGTTCACAAATTATGATGTAGTTTTGAAAGTCAGGAGGGAGACTAAAAAGAGAGATATAAATAAAAGATAAGAAAATGGGTGACATAAAAGGATTATCAAATGAAGAGCAAGGAAGAAGGAAAAATATATCCATAGGTCTATAAAACTACACATATCCTTTGATCCATTAATAGTACTACTAACTCTACATCCCAAGGCGAAAAAAAGAAGGGAAAAGGACCTATTTTCTTACAAAGAATTGGAAAGTGAGGGGATGTCCATCACTTAGCGAGGGACTGAACAAGTTGTGGTATATGATTTAGCAAAAATGGGTTTCAAGGAGATTCTGGAAAGGTGGCAGCTTAGAAACAGAAAGGCTTCAGATCTCTGTAAACCCTTTTACACCGATCAAGGACAAAGGGCTTTGAGGGGACAGAAAACCAAATCTGACAACAGAACAGAGGTGGGGGATCATCACTGCTAAACCCAAATTAAAAGGTACACACACAAACAAAGCCTGAATTCTTTGAACTGTCCCATTCGAGGGGAAAGGGAAAAAGGAAGATCTCAGGTCCCCTCCCCACCTAATGTACTGAGTCTCCAGCAAATCCTAGAATCTTTGGGTGAGTAAGGGTGTTAGTCTGGAGGGAGCGCCTTGCTGGCACACCTGTGCCATACTCAAGGCTTAGATCACAGATATCAGGGAGACTGCTGAAGGAGAAACACACAGAGGGTGGCCAAACACTCCCCCCTTCCACATTTCTCAAAGTTTTGGCTTCAGGCCTCTGCAGACAAACTCACCCTGGCTTAATCCTATCAAAACATCAGAAAAGAAGTCTGACTACATCTACACAGGAGGATCGGAAGGCACGGAATATGATATTCCAGAAAGTGAGGGAACTAGGCCTACAACCAAGAATCAACTACAAAGCATAAAGGACTATATTCTTGCAGGGGAAAGAATGGTCATTTAATAAAATAGATGATTTCCTACTATTCATAAAGAAAAGACCAGACTTAAAAAGAAAATTTGATGTCCAAACAGAGAACTCAAGAGAATCACCAAAAGGTAATTAATGAGGTAGAAAAAAAATCAAAACTTTTTTTGATGGACCCAATAAGTTCAAATTATTTGTATTCTTATAAGAAAAGATGATATTGGTAACTCTTAAAAATTGTTATTATCATTAGGACAACTAGAAGAACCATATAAGGGAATAGTGACAAACTGTATAGGATGAAATGTCAAGATATATGCATGTATGTATAAATATATAAAACTAGAGGTAAAAAATAGGATAATACTAAGAGAAATGGGAAAAAAGACAAAATGGGGTAAACATATTTCACAAAAAAATGCATGGTGGGAGCAGGGGAGAAGACCAATACAAAGGAAGAGTAAAGAGGTTGTAGACAGGAAATGCTTAAGGCATATGTTCATTGAAATTGACTCAAAGAGGGAAGAACAATCAGACCTATTGGTGCAGAAAATTGATTTGTGCCCTATAGAGAAGTAGAAGGGTAACAAATGGACTGGTGGGGAGGGAAGCAACACTAGGGACGGAGAGTGTGGGGGTAACTAAAAAAGAACCTTAATAAAAATAAGAATAAGAAGTAAGGAGGGAGAAGGGGAAGTAAAATTAAGGGTGGGGATTAGGGGCACTGATTAAAAACAAAACACTGGTATAGAAAGAAATAGTGAAAGAAGAAAGGGAATACACAGCTGGTAATAATAATACTGAATATAAATGGGATGAACTCACCCATAAAAGAGAAGCAAATGTTATCTACAAGAAACACACATGAGGCAGGTAGACACACACAGTGTAAAGGTTAAAGGCTAGAGCAAAATTTTGTGGGCATCAACTGAGAAAAAGAAAGCAGGAGTCACAATCATGATATCTGACAAAGACAAAGTAAAAATAGATCTAGTTAAAAGATATAGGAAAGGTAATTACATCATGATAAAAGGCAGTATAAGACAATGAGGAACTATCAATACTCAACATATATGCACGAAATGGTATGGCATCCAAATTTCTAAAGGAGAAATTGTGGGAGTTTAAGGAGAAAATAGATAATAAAACTATACTAGTGGGAGACCTGAACCTTCCTCTATCATATCGAAAAATTAAATAAGAAAGAAATAAGAGAAGTGAACGAAATTTAAGAAAAATTAGAGTTAATTGATATGCAGAGAAAAATAATTAGGGACAAAAAGGAATACACCTTCTTTTCATCAGCTCTTGGCACATTCAAAAGATTGACCACATACTAGGGGATAAAAAAATAGGAAACAAATTCAAAAAATCAAAAATAATAAATGCAAACTTTTCTGATAATAATGCAATAAAATAATTATTAGCAAGCATACATAGAAAATCAAACCAAAAATTAATTAGAAATTAAATAATATGATTCTCCAAAATCAGTAAAAGAACAAATCATAACAATGATGAGACTTCTTACCAAAATCTATGGGATGCAGCCGAAGCAGTACTCTGGGGGAAATTTATATCCTTGAGTGCATATGTTAACAAATTAGGGAGGTCAGAGGTCAATTAATTGGACATGCAACTTAAAAAACTAGAAAGCAAACAAATTAAAAATCCCCAGATGAAAACTAAATTAGAAATCTAAAAAAATCAAAGAAGTAATTAATAAAGTAGAAAGTAAAAGAAGTATTGAATTAATAAATAAGACTAGAAGCTGGTACTTTGAAAAAAATAAATTAGACAAAGTACTGGTTATCAAAGATGAAAAGGGAGACCTCACCTCTAATGATGAGGAAATTAAGGCTATCATTAAAACTATTTTGTCCACTTTACTGGCAATAAATACAGCAATATGGGAGATATGGGTGAATATCTACAAAAATATAAATTGCCTAGATTAACAGGAGAAGAAATAGAATATTTAAATAATTCCATATCAGAAAAAGAAATTGAACAAACCATCAAAGAACTCCTTAAGAAAAAATCCCTAGGGCCTGATGGCTTCACAAGTGAATTCTATCAAACTTTCAAAGAACAACAAATCCCCAAAATATACAAGCTATTTGACATAATAAGCAAAGAAGAAGTAATACCAAATTCCTTTTATGCCACTAATGTGGTACTGATTCCAAAGCCAGGCAGACCAAAAAGAGAGAAAGAAAACTACAGACCAATCTCCTTAATGAACACAGATGCAAAAATCTTAAATAGAATACTAGCAAAAAGACTCCAGCAAGTGATAAAGAGGGTTATTAATCATGATCAGGTGGGATTTATACTAGGAAGGCAAGAATTGTTCAACATTAGGAAAACCATGCACATAATTGACCATGCCAATAAGCAAACCAACAAAAATCACATAATTATCTCAATAGATGCTGAAAAAGCCTTTGACAGAATATAACACCCATTCCTACTGAAAACACTAGCAAGTATTGCAATAGAAGGGCCTTTCCTAAAAATAATAAACACTATATATCTTAAACCATCAACAAGTATCACCTGCAATGGGGATAAATTAGAAATATTCCCAATAAGATCAGGAGTGAAACAAGGATGTCCATTATCATCTTTATTATTTAAAATTGTACTAGAAACACTAGCAGTAGCAATTAAAGAAGAAAAAGAAATTGAAGGTATTAAAATGGACAACAAGGAGACCAAGCTATCACTCTGTGCATATGATATGATAGTCTACTTAAACAATCCTAAAGAATCAACTAAAAAGCTAGTGAAAATAATAAACAACTTTAGCAAAGTTGCAGGATACAAAATAAACCCACATAAATCATCAGCATTTCTATATATTTCCAACACTTTCCAGCAGCAAGAAGTAGAAAGAGAAACGCCATTTAAAATCACCCTATACAATATAAAATATTTAAGAATCTATTTATCAAACAAACAGAGGAATTATATGAATACAACTACAAAACACTTTCCAAACAATTAAAACTAGATCTAAACAATTGGAAAAACATTGATTGCTCATGGGTAGGATGAGCTAATATAATAAAAATGACCATCCTACCCAATTTAATTTACTTATTTAGTGCCATACCTATGAAACTGTAACATCCATGATCTTAAGTGGGTTAAGGCCACCTCACAGAATTCCACAGTGCCCCCCAGAACTCCAGGAAAGGGGGCAGTTGGGGCAGTTAAGAACCTAGGTATAAAAACCAAGATACCCAATTTGCGGGGACACTTTGGACACTGCTTTTGGGGTTCAAGGGAGGCTGGGAAGAAGTGTAGCATTGCTTTCTGTTAGCTCATCTCTGACCTCAGGAAGCAGAGTGTTACCTTGCTGGTTTACTCCACAGAGACTATAGCAGGCTGAGTGCAGTGAGAAATATCGCCTCACTTACTAGATCTCAACTATCTTCAAGCAAGATCACCTTTACATCTTAAACCTAGTTACATTAGATTAGGAGAAAGATTATTTAGTGAGTGGGATAGAAGTTAAGTTGTTCAAAACACATTCCCCTTTGGGGAATGTGTAGCCAACAAGTCCATTGAAGATTTTAGTTATCTTACCTCACTTTCATTCCTAAAACCATTTCCCCTCACCCTGTTTTCCTGAAATAATAAACCCCTTTGCTTGATAAGCTACTGGGCCTGTGAGAAGTTATGGTGGGCTATACTTACTGTCCATATACTTTTCCAAAGAAAAGATTCATTCTTTAAAACATTGGTGCAGTTTCTTTCCTTGAGAGCAAGTCATCTGTTTTTGAAGACAACCTAGAACCTATTCTATCTTAGGGTTTAGGGAATAGTTTAAACAGTGAGACTTGTTAACCACCAGTTTGACTCTGAATTTACCAAGCTTGTATAACCTCCATAGCTTGAACCAAAAGGGGATTAGGTTAAACAGTTATTTGCCTTCTAGTCCAACTGCTCCTGGGGGGGTGGAGGAGGAGGAGGAAGAATTCTACTCACTCTTACTCCTCCCCTTTTAGGACAGCCAACTTCCTCCTCTAGCTGGACTCCATTACTAACCATACCTAATCTGAGTCAATTCAACAGAAATTACCAAGAAACCGTTTTACTGAATTAGAAAAAACTATAACGAAGTGCATTTGGAAGAACAAAAGATCAAGAAAATCAAGGGAAATAATGAAAAAATATGAATAAATGTGGCCTAGCAGTACCAGATATTAAATTGTACTATAAATCAGTGGTCATCAAAACAATATGGTACTGGCTAAGAGACAGAAAGGAGGATCAGTAGAATAAACTTGGAGTCAGTGACATCAGCAAGACAGTCTATGATAAACTCAAAGAGCCCAACTTTGGGGAAAAAAATCCACTGTTTGACAAAAACTGCTGGGAAAATTAGAAAAGAATATGGTAGAGATTAGGTTTAGATCAGCATCTTACACCATACACCAATATAAATTCAGAATGGGTGAATGACTTGAATATAAAGAAGGAAACTATGAGAAAATTTGACAAACACAAAATAGTATACTTGTCAGATCTCTGGGAAAGGAAAGATAAAACCAAGAAGAGTTCGAAAAATTTACAAAATGGGAAATAAATAATTTTATTACATTAAATTAAAAAAGGTTTTGTAGAAACAAAAACAACGCAACCAAAATCAGAAGGGAAACAACAAACTGGGAAAAAAATCTTTATAAAAAACTCTGCCAAAAGTCTAATTACTCAAATATAAAAGAAGCGAAATCAATTATACAAAAAGTCAAGCCATTCTCCAAATGGGCAAAGGACATGAATAGGCAATTTTCAGATAAAGAAATCAAACTATCAATAAGCACATGAGAAAGTGTTCTAAATCGCTAATAATTAGAGAAATGCAAATCAAAACAACCCTGAGGTATCACCTCATACCCATTTGACTAAAATGACAGCAGGGGAGGATAATGAATGTTGGAGGGGATGTGGCAAAATTGGGTCATTAATGGAGTTGTGAACTGATCTAACCATTCTGGATGGCAACTTGGAACTATGGCCAAAGAGTGCTAAAAGATTGCCTGCCCTTTGATCTAGTCATACATAGCTGGGTGTGTACCCCAAAGAGATCAAAGGGAAAAAGACATGTACAAATATCTTTAATAGCCTCACTCTTTGTGGTGGCAAAAAACCTGGAAAATGAGGTTATGCCCTTCATTTGGGGAATGGCTGAACAAATTGTGGTATGTGTTGGTGATGAAATACTACTGTGCTCAAAGGAATAATAAACTGGAGAAATTCCATGTGTTGTGAGGATTACTTAGGTATTAGTTTATATATAGTTTATGTGGACCTAGCAGGAAGGGCTGGAGAATTTGAGAGATCTGACTAGGTGCCTCAGGACACCCCTGTGGGAGAAGAGTCCACGACTCCTATGCCTCCTCCCAAGTGAAGTCAAAGATCTTTTGAGAATCCTAATGAATTGGTATCTAGAAAAATGCAGAACATAAATCTACCATGGTGAAATATCTAGCCTGACTTGGAATGGAAGAAATTATAGCAGCTGGACTTGGAACAACTGGATGTATTTTGATGACATAATCATTTACCACTCTTAGATCTTGAATAAATCAGTAAACAGGTCAGCCATTTTCATCTGGTTTTGGCTTCTTTATAGGCAAAATTGGTGTATTGTACTCAGAAAAGCATGGTATTATTATCCCTTGTTGGAATAGGGACTCAATAATTGGGCATATACCATCTATTGCCTCCTTAGTCAAGGGATATTGAGGCACACAAAGAACTGGTCCTTCCTTTGTCCTTACCCTGACTGGAGTAGCTAATTTTAACAACCCAACATCTGTGGATGATCTTGACCACAAGTCCTTAGGTATATCCTCAGGTATTGAATAGATAGTACCTAAGTCATCCTCTGTACCACTGGAATCTAAGAAAAGTAATAGAAAGGCCTTTAAAGATTCCTCTGGGAGAGGCAAAGAAATATCACCAGATTCAGTACATTGGATAGTAGCCCGTAATTTACACAACAAATCCCTTCCCAAAAGATTCATTGGGCATTCTGAAAAACACAAAAATGCATGTTCCCCCGAAAGGGGTCCCAGAGTTACCATTTTTGGTGCAATTATCTTCTTTCTGAGTTAAGCCTGTAGCACCAACAACATTCATTGTACCAACAGCTGCACAGTCCTCAGGAAGGCTTTGCAAAAGGGATTTACTCACTCAGGTATCTAAAAGAATATTGTAAATCTGATCTCCAATAGTCACAGACATGTATGATTCAGTACTATTGGGAGTTTGGAAAGTTTCCAACACAGGAGCTAAAACAGTAACATCAGAACATAGCTCAGCTATTTCCTGTCCATCCAAGTTAACATCGTCTCGAATTACAGAATTTTCCCAGGATTTTATACTTTTGGTCGTTTTCACCTCTATTCTGGTATCATTGCTCTTATTTACAATCAAATTATCCTTAACCAAATCACAATTTCTATTATTCTTCTTAATTCCATACTTACTAGAACTTTTAACATTTACAACACTATTTCTCTTTTTCTCACAATTATTTACAACACTAACCAAGTTATTATCAACACCATATAAACCATCATCAGTTTTAATCAAATTATTACCAACACTAGTTAAATTACCACTACCAGTGGGTAAATTACCATTAACATTGGTTAAAGCACTATTTACACCATTACCAGTAGTTATTTCAGATAACTTAACATTAACAGCATTCAAATTATCATTAATTCTCATCAAATTATCATTCACATTGATTAAACTATCATTGATTTCATTTAAATTAATACTGATCAAATCATCACCATTATTAATTAAATTCTTATTATCACCAATCAAATCAATATTTAACACCAAGTGCACTATTTATATTTTCCACAATTACATCATCATTATCTTTACCACATACACTTTCATCAACATTCACTTTAGTCCCATTACCTTCATAATGAAGCTGTCCCTCCATTCAGATTGCCATTATTAACATTCCCCTGTACAATGTGACTGTATTTCAGTCTGACTCTGGCCCATATGTAATCCTGCATTGTTGCCAAATTAGGAGCTTGAGTACCTTGGCAGCATGCATTCTGGCACTGGAACACATTTTGCTGTCCATTTCTATAATTAAAGCCACTATTCCAGTTATTTCCCCTATATCCATAATTATTGTTAAACTGATTAAATCCGTTATTATTGTTGTTGTACCTCTGCCCATATTATCTTCTTCTAAATCTACATTCTATGGCAAAATGTCCACTTTGGCCACAAACATAGCAGGATTGCTGTCTTTGAGTCTTTGATATCTTGTGTTTGTATTGCCACTAGGTTTATAATTATTGGAACAATGTTTCTTCTCTGCTGCCCTTAACACTGCCACTGCCTTAATTTCACTGATCTCATTCTCATTTGCTCTAGTATTTGCCTCCCTGAGCTGTTTTCTGAGGCTCTCAATTACAGCATCTTTCTCGTCATTCCCCCTTTCCTTTTCCTGTGCAAACACATATGTGGCCTTCTGTTTTAGTTCGTCCAGGCTCAGAAGTTCCCAATCCGGGTAGTTATCAGTAAAAAATTTCTTAATCTGGGGAATAGCATTCCTAACAAATATTCTTTTTACCTGGTCCACAGTGGTATCCTTAAATACATTCATGCCTAGGTACATCTCAGCTGCTTCTATAATACAGTCTAAAAATGTTGTTGTTGTCTCCTATGCAGTCTGCCTAATTCTTTCAAAATTGGACCATGAATTAGGGTGCCTTGAGTTTTTCTCCAGGACTTTAAGTAATGAATTTCTCGCCTGTTTCAACATCCTGTGTATTGGAAATGAATTGAGGTCCAGTTCCTCCTAGGCTACTGGCCATGGTGTCACCCCCTCAGTATTCCTGGTCTCCTCTATGTACTTATTCCTTTTGTGGTTGGGCAAGATCTCTCCCAACACATGCCAGCAATTTTCAAAGTCTGGGTCATGTGCTTTAATAAATGCCCTAAATATCTTTATAAACTTTCCAGCATTGACATGAAAATTGGGAATTTTTCTCTCCAAATTTTCCACATCCTCTGTTCTAAACCTAGTGTGCTGTCTTACATGGAAAATCTCTTACAATTGAAGGTCACAAAGGGGAAAAAGGTTATCAGCTTTGTCGCCCTTATTCAGTTCCTGTTGTTCTAACTCAGCCTTAGATTTAACATTTTTGCCAGTATTTCCAGTATGAGAAAGTACAGTCACATTGCCAGTATTATTAGGACTAAGATCTCGACCAAAAGCACCACTATTTTGTATGTACAATTCCAAATTTTCCATTTTAATTTGCATCATCCGTAACATCTGCTTTGTCTCTGAATCCCTACAACACCAGGTCACTACAATCTTACAACAATAAGTAACATGAAAAAACATCCACCTCAATTTATAAACAATATAGCCAGTGAGAACAATAATTGGTGTGTGTGATATAACATCGAGAACATTAATGGTAAGAATAGGTTGGGCCAATTCAATATCTAGCATACCTCTACAATACCTGGGTATGATCTTGAACCACAGGTAGGGAATGAATAGTATCCCTTGCCACAACCCTAAGATAAAATAATCAATACACTCTTCCAATAACATTGTCCCAAACATCGATAAAACCGACCAGTTGTTTACAAATACCTTGGTATTATTAGCCACAATGACTAACAACAATAACAATTACAATTAAACACAAATAACAGAGAGCAAAACCAAAAAAAATTGTGAAAAACCCTTTCTCTGGGACTATTCCAGCCCTAATAGTATTTTGGTTTCCCACAGAGATTTTATCAATGACTTGGGGTGGGGGGTAAGCAGATCTGAGTAGCTCACCACTGGTTGAGAACTTTCAGCTCACATCCAATGGCTGTACCCCCTCCACAGAATGTTCAGAGCCCCCTGACTTCCAGTCTAGCTCTGGCTGCTCAAGAGAGAACTTCCTGCCTGTCTCCCTGTTACCCAGCAATCTGGGGTGTCAAAAAACTGGAAAATGAGGCTGAGCAAATTGTGGTATGTGTTGGTGATGAAATACTAGTGTGCTCAAAGGAATAATAAACTGGAGGAATTCCATGTGAACTGGAATGACCTCCAGGAATTGATGCAGAGTGAAAGGAGTAGTTCCAGAAGAAAATTGTACGCAGAGACTGATGCACTATGGTAAAATCAAATGTAATGGACTTCTCTACTAGCAGCAAAGCAATGACCCAGGACAATCCTGAGGGATTTATGGAAAAGAACGCTATCCACATTCAGTGGAAGAACTTCAGGAATGGAAACACAGAAGAAAAATATCTGCTTGAACACGTGGGTTGATGCAGACATGATTTGGGATGAAGACTCTAAATGACCACCCTAGTGCAATTATCAGTAATATGTAAATAGGTCTTGATTGATGACACATGAAGAAACCAGTGGAAATACGCTTCAGCCAAGGTGGTGGTGGGGTTTGCAGGAGGGGAGTAGAGGAGAGAGTAAGTACATGAATCATGTAACCATGGAAAAGTTTTTTTTTCTAAAAAATAAAATAAAAAGAATATAATCATTATGGCATATGAATATAATGGAATTATTGTGTCATGAGATGTGATGAAATGGCAACTTCTGTTAAAGCTAGAAAGACTTCTATTAACCCGTGAAACTCAAAGTAGAAGATGACAACAACTTTGCTAAAAAAAAAAAAAAGACTGATCAATGCAATGATAAGCCATGAGTCCAGGAGCCTGAAGATGAAAGATACCATTGGCCTCCTGACAAAGAAGTGATGAAAATAAAATGCAGAAAGAGGCACATTTTCAGTCATGATCAATATGGACATTTGTTTTGCTGGACTCTGCTTATTATCTTATTATGTTTTTTTTCTTTTCTTTTCATTCAATGAAAGATGGGAAGAGGAGCAATGGAATGGATAGACTCTAAATCTATGGAAAAATAATTATTTGTAAAATAGTTTTATCACCTTCCTCTTGAATTCTGTCTCAAAGTGGGCTTATTATTCAGAACTATAATGATTGAAGTCCTGTAAGAGTCATCATTGTTGCTTCGTCATCTTAGTTGTACCCAACTCTTTGTGACTCCATTTGGGGTTTTCTTGGCAAAAATACTGGAGTGATTTGCCATTTCAGTCTGTAGCTCGTTTTATAGATAAGGAAACTCAGGCAAACAGGATTGGGTCCCATAGCTTATAAGTCTGAGGCCAGATTTCAGTCATAGAAATATCTATTAGAAACACACAAAATACTTAGTAGTTTGTGTATATAGGCTTTCCTGTGAGACCCAGAAAAGATTATGTATATAAACTACCATTTTCTTAAAAATAGAATAAAATAAAATAAAACAACAGTCCTGTTTCTGTATCTCTACTAAAAGTTATACATTTCATTCTGGATCAGATGATGAAAAACTAGTGAAATAACAACTCTAATAGATCCTACTAAAAAGGATATATCATCTGAAGGCCAGTTTGACCATATTCAGAAAATATAATCAGTAAATTTTATTTACCTGATGAAGACTCTTCTGTCCCTTTCTGCCTCCCTAGCTCTTCATTAAGTTTTCAGGGCTTAATGAGGTGCTGTGGCTGAAATCTTGGATGAGAATATGATGACACTGATAAAATTACATGAGTATTATGATTATTTTGTTTGATATTTGATATATCTTGTCATATTAAGCATTGTAGTTAAAATGTTTAATAGCTTATATTGACCATTAATTAAAAAAACAGGGGAAAAACAGTGATAAAACTTAAAGGAACATCTTATTTTCAAATAAATATGTGATCTCTTTGTAAGTTGTTTGGGACTTGGAAAACACTTTTCCAAAGAAACAATACTATAAATGTTACTTAGGGCTCTAAAGCCAGCCTCTCAAATTTAGTTTTAACACAAAATATGATTAAAATTATTTTATAATGAAATATAGTAAAAAACAAAGACTTGCTGCTGCAAAATAAACAATAAAATAAGAGAAAATAAAATTAAATGAACAATCTTTATGTGAAAAGCTAGCATGTCCTAAACTATTAAAGTTTGTATTGAACTCTTTTTTTTTTAAACCCTTACCTTCCGTCTTGGAGTCAATATTGTGTATTGGCTCCAAGGCATAAGAGTGGTAAGGGTAGGCAATGGGGGTCAAGTGACTTGCCCAGGGTCACACAGATGGGAAGTGGCTGAGGTCAAATTTGAACCTAGGACCTCCCGTCTCTAGGCCTGGCTCTCAATCCACTGAGCTACCCAGCTGCCCCCTTGTATTGAACTCTTAAAAGTCCTAAGAAAAGGCTTGAGGGAGAAAAAAGGCAATAACTAAGTCTTCTTAGAACAATGGAATTAAAGGAGGAGGCATTGTTTTTTAATGATAATTAATGTCATTTAAAATTGTGGTTTTTCTTTTCCTTGGTAAAGGTATAACACCAGTACCACTCTCATATTTATCATCATTTGAGCTTGTAAACATATATAACAAAAAGTGAGGAGAGGAAAAATACGCTCCTGATCTAAGAGGATAAGCAAATTATGTGAAGGAAGGAATTAAAGAAATATATGTATGAGTGAGAAAGGATGGTGTGAGAAAGAATTAATTAAGCTTCAGATAATGAAATATCAGTGAAAAGGGATAGGAGGAAGATTTTGACTGTATGCCCTTTGGAAGGGAAAGAAAGGAAGTGGCAGCCTGGGATAGTAGAAAGAACCCAGATTGAGAGTGAGAGAACCTCACTTTTATTGTTGACTTCCTTTATGGTTTTAGGAAAATTATTTAGCTTTTCTGGGCTTTTTGTTTTCTCTTCTGGCTTGGAAATAATCAACTTTAAGACACCATCCAGGTCTCTGAAATGCTGAGTAAAAGATGAAGCACAGTAGAGAATAGGACCTCAGATTATGAAGAACTGAATTAAAATCTTTCCTCAAACAGTAGTCATACCCTGATCAAGTCACTTAATCTCTATCTAATTTAGCTTTCTTCATCTGTATAACAGGGGTAATGATAGAATTTACTTCTCACAGTTGCTGTAAGTAGAAAAAAATGAGTCAACATTTGTCAGAGGCTAGCTATTAATTTTAAAAAATACTCTTGTCAATCACCAAGTGACATAATTGTTCCAGGACACCTTAAATTATAATCTATAATAGATATGATTTTTATTTTAGGGAAAGGACACAAATTGGGAATTATGAATTGGGTGCTCACATGTGCTATGTTTAAATTAATTTGGAAAAGCAAGTTTTTAATGTAAAAAGAAGGCAGTTAGGTGACATAGTTGAATGAGTGTCAGTCCTAGAAATTGAAGATGCCTCTTCTTGAGTTCAAATATAGTCTCTGATATATTTACCAGCTATGTGACAATGGGCAAATCACTTAACTCTTGTCTGCCTCAATTTCCTCATCTGTAAAATGAGCTGGCAAACCACGCTAGTATCTTTGCCAGAAAAACCACAAATGAAGCCACAGAAAATTAAACAGAACTAACTTAACAGCAACAATATAAAAAGAGTGCCTATTAATTAAAAAAATAAGAATTTAATGATGTCACTATAGTGAAAAGGTCCTTTAAAATACTTTGTTTCCTGATGTGACCCAAAGTTTAGAAATCAAAAATAAATACTTGAGCAAATAAAGCCTTTCTTTATGAACTGCATGTGTTAAATAAACTTTAGACAACATGAAAAAAGTTTGTGTATATATATATATATATATATCCATAAAAATAGCAGCGATTGTGGTGAACAGAGGGAAAAGATTAGTCTGAGTGTTTATGTCAGCAGGCTCAGATGGCTAGAATATAAAATATATCCAATTTGTGGTTGTCATTGTTGTTGTTGTTGTTGTTTAATAGGGTGGTGAATAATATACTGTACTGTGTTCTTAACACACACACTGATGCAAAAATCCTGTATTAATTCCAGGTTTGAAGTGGCATCTCCCACCTTGACAAATTGTTATTGAAACAAGATTTAAACTACTTTAGTGTAGCTCCATAACTGTCATTCCTTGGGAGTCTATTAATGGACTCAGAGTGTCAAACTGGTAAACAGTAAATGGTAAAATGTGGCATCATTCCTCTGGCAATATATATATATATATATATTCTTTGCCAAATGACTGCATAACAATACTGAAGATAGTTCATCTTTCACAGCAGAGGATTTAGGTAAGCTATTTACTCTTCTGCTTTTCTAAACAATTTTTGCTGAATAGAAAATATATTAGAAACAGACACTTTTATAGTTATCATTCTAGTTCAGGTCCTCATCACCTTGCACTCTATTCTTGAAATAGCTTTCTAATTGGTCTTCCTGCTTCTAGTCTTTCTCCTCTGCTAACTACCCTCTACCTTTCTGCCAGAATAATCTTTCTAAGGCATAGATCTGACCATCACCCACCCAATCATCCCCCACCTTACACACCCAACCCACCTCAATTATTGCTCTTCTATACCTTCCTATTTCCTTCAAGATAAAATATAAACTACTGAGCTTGACATTTAAAGGTTCATGTTATTTGACTTCAGCCTACCTCAATGGATTTATTTCAAATCATGTCCTTCCTTTCTGTGTTCCAGCTACCGTGTCCTCTTTGCTCTTCCTTAAATTCATTTTTTGCCACCATACTTTTTTTTGCACTGGCCTCCATGGTCAGAATACACATCCTAATCTCTTTGTCTTTTTAAATTCTTAGATTTCTTCAAAATTAAGGTCGGGTGCCACTTCCTTAAAGAAAGTTTTTCCTGATCCAAATTCATCTGATTCTGCCCCCCCCAAGAAATTCCTCTTCCAATAATAGTCTTCTACCTGCCTCTTCAATGAATAGATAATGCTTCACTTGAATTATTTTATTTCAACATAAATTACTTATATTTCAGTATTTCCCCCTGGGTTTCTTTATACATATGATAAACTTTCAAAGGAAATCTTTCTAATTTATCTTGCTTTCAAACATTTTTAATATACGATTTCTTACATTTCCCTGATTCTTCTAATAGAAAGATTACCTCAAATACAACCTCCACCTCCATCTTCAAGTATTTTTCTAATGAAATATCCACTGGGATATAGGTGCAGTTGAGTCGATGTTTCGTTCAATAGTTTCTGAATAAAGAGATAAATTTCCAATAGAATTGCTACTGGGACTCAGACATTGACAACAGGATGTCTGGCAGGGAGGTGAATGGAAGAGCGAGGTGTGTGTTCTCTCATTCGCTAGGGGAAGGTATCTCCCACCAAGGCCTTTTAGAATCACAGACAGCTTTCCCCACAGGTTGGTTTCCATTAATCTTACCACCTCCTGCTCAGCGGAGTCAGCATTTCCAGAAAGAGCATTTTCTCTGTGACAGGCAAATGGTTTCTGGTTGTCAGGTCTAGCCTGAAAGGAATGACCAGCACAGTGGGAAATGATAAGAGACCTGAAAGTTTAATTTCTTTTTTTTTTTTTAAGCATCAAGCGGGTATTTTATTTGAAATAAAATTCTCACAGATTTATTTTCTCCTTGTTGGAGCTGAAAGTGAATGAGAATGAATGTCCCTCTAGCAAAAGTGAAATTTTAATTCCTTTAAAAAGAACACAAACACGGATGGTGTGCTTTAGCAACTCTTTTGTAAAATGGATGTCTTCCAGATATATGGAAACTTAATTAGATAAACAAAATGAAATTAAATTGAATTTCCAATAGGATTAGGTTATTAATCAAAATAGTTCTAAACATTAATTTTCCAAATTAATTATTATGTCAAGTCCCTGTTATAGAAGTAGAAATGACACTAAAGAAAAAGAAGACAGGATGGGCTATTGAACCAGATTAAAGAATATTCATGCTTGAGGTGACACAATTTTTCAAGTATTGAGATATCAATTCTCCAATATATGAAATATAAGATACTTATTTAACAGAAAAATAAAAAACTTTATCCCCCCCAACTTGAATAAGGATATAAATAACTACTGATGAATATATTCAACTTAATAATCATTTATTAAGCACCAAGCACTGTACTAAATGTACTTATATGTGATTATAAATGTAAATATATAAATACCTTCTTATCTCAGAATTTTAAGATAATTGTATATCTACATAAATGAATAGTTAAAAATCAATATATGTATATATTGATGTATCTCTCTAAGTGTATATATCTATATCTAATTATAAATCATCTCTTTTTGTCTCTCCCCAATCTCCCGTGTTTATCTCTATAGAGACACAGACAGATAGACAGGTAGACAGATAGATAAATAGATAGATAGATAGGAATATGTATATGGTTGTGCATATATATGCATATTGATATGCATATGAATATAGATATATGTATATAAACAAACCTAGCTTAGTACTAATACAAACACGAGAAAAGGGGTACTTTGGCAAATATGCCATATTAGTCTACAGTTTCATAGTCATTCAAATGATTAAAAAAATGCAGAAAATACAAAAAGCTAAATATTTAATTCTTTGTAGTTTTAATAAGTAAGCATCATAAACATGGGTCCTGTCTTTTAAAAACTGGAAATTTATGGAGTTTTATCTCATTTTTCTCTCCTTACTTAGGGTAAAACTCCATGGAGAGGTTCACATCATCTTAGGGAAAGTCAGTTACTTGAACCATGATAAATGATTAATTTTTCTATTGTGCATATCTACATTTATTTAGCCTTTCATATTTGTGATGGGTAAATGTCTTTTCTAGTATTTTCACTTTGGCCATGTGTATTCCAGTTTAAAGATCTTTTAAATAACTTGCAGATATTGTCCAAGGCAGGCCACATAACTTTCTCAAACCATAAAGTTGTTTTATGTTTATTTTTTAAGTGCATTTCCACCATCTCTCTAACTAGGATCTTATATAACACCGTATTTTATTACATTCTTAAATAGGATCCATAACAGCAGCTGAGAAGGGTACATTACTGATTGACAACTGGCATTAATGGAAGGTCAGTGCTAATAACTGTGCTTTATTTGCATGAGAAGTTTTGAGAGATGGAAACTAAAGCACATGTGGCACTTCCTGACAACAAATTACCTGGCTGACAGGAGGATGTCACTGCTCATCAACACTGATAGAGACTAAGTTGGTACTTGTGTAATTAGAAGAGAAGAAAAATATTGCCTCAGAGAGTTACTTTTCTGAGGAGCATTTATTATAGGTATCAACAAGCCTGGAAAAAAGGGAAGCTCTATTTACTATTAAGTGAGTCAAGCTCATGAATGATAGGAGAGCAGCTTTGGAGAATCATTAAGATTGCACTCCCACCTGTTTTTTTCTTAGACTTTTTCATTCATTATTTGGGCATGGGAAGGGACTCTGAATATAAATGGTAATTAGACTTGAGAATATGTTCCTTATTAATCATATCATGAACTACTTAGACATTTCTAAAGTCACATTTATTTTCAGAAAAATAATCTTTTCATGTAGCTTTTAAGAGCTCACAAAAGCAATTTATTGGGACTGTTGACCATTAATTTGATAGAATAAGAGCAGAAAGATAAAAAGGGAGGATCAGGAGTCCAGTTATTATTTTTCAGGACATGTAGGGTAGACAGAGAGCTCAAGTGGGATGTTCAAGATGGTAATGAATTTTGGGTTGCAATTAATTTAAACATACATAAACTTATTAAATGTCTTCAAGCCATTTGGAGCAGAGGTTCTCAGACTTTTTCTTATTCTTATTCTTATTCTTTTATGGTGATATATATATATATGCATATATATATATGTTCTATGTCACTATCCTTCCCTTTACATCCTTGTTAAGATGTTCCTAGGAGTCCTAGGTGGTCCTTGAATTTCCTCCCTCCAGATTAAAATCAGAAATTCATAATTTTCCATTATCATCTTTGGTCCCAGTAGGGATTAGATACTCACTTTGGGGATTACAGCAAATTTATAGATTTGGAGGGATGGAGTGAAAGAAAGTCTAAAGGATGCTGTGAAAGGAAAGAACCTTGGTCTCTGATTAAGAGTATGCAGTTATTCTGACTATTTCTGGTCCCCTTACCACATGAAGAAATGGAATCTTTTGACTGATTGACAACATATAAGGAAGGCATTCAAAAGACAATAATAGGTATATATGTTTTCTATTTCCTTCCTTTTTTTCAAGTGAGAAGGTAAGAAATGTTCTAAGTTATTACTGGGAAGAAAGACCAAGAGCCTGTTTTCTCTCCTTAGCCACCACCATGTGACCTGTGAGCATTTAGCCTTGCTATTTTTGCTTTCGTCTCTTTGTGTCTATTTTTTCCTGCTATTAAGTGTCCTTCTTCATTCAGTTGAGGTAGGGAAAGTGTTAATGAGATTTGTCAGTCATTGCACATTCAAAACTGCACTTGATAGATATATGGATTTGGAGAAGGAAATAACAAATCATTCCAGTATCTTTGCCATGAAAACTCTAAATGAGGTCATAAAGAATTGGATACAACTGAGAAATGAATGAACAACAAAAACAAGAAGGCCTGCTTTATAGAAACTGCTCTGTGTGAACCCATTCTTCCCAGAGATTGAGGTGCTAGATGAGAGTGACTCCCTTCTCCTAAGAACAACTGAGAAATGCTTTGTAACCTATGTGTTTGGCATTTGTTTACCACAAATATCTTTTTAAAATATTTCAACTTCCTGGTTAAGATGGCTGCAGAGTACAATTGGTGCTTTACTCTCCTCACAACTGAACACCAGCAAACTTCCAAAGGACACAAAAACCAAATCCAGATGAACAAAGGGACCCTAAAATAGGGTGCCATATGAAAGGTAGATGGAATTTGGGCATTTCCATGCTATAAGAAGGGGGGAAATAGCTCCCATCAAAATACGAGCTGATCAACCCTCCCCCAACCCACCCACAGTACCAGAGTCAGAGGCTGTGCACCAGAATTAGAGGAAGAAGGAGGGGTAGTGCAAAATCTAGCTTCCTGGCAGCTAACTGGGACCACCAGGAGTTTGTCCCTGAAAGCAGCAAGACTTGAGATCCCAGGAGACTAGAGAGCTTAGACTTTGGATGCAGGAGTAGAGCTGAGAGAGGCAGTCAACAGTGGAAGCAGCTCAATGTGCTGAGACTCAGGGGAGAACCTCATGAGGAGGAGCAAGCGTGGGCCAATTTCCAGGCTCTAGGCAGCTGATGGGGACCACCTTGGGCTTGACCCTGAGAACAGTTAGACTAGAGACCCTAGGAGACTGGGGAGTGCAGAACTTCAGTGGAGGAGTGAAGCCGAGATGGACCATAGACAGCAGAGGAATAGCAGACAATGGAAACCAGGAGACTCATAAAGTAGGCTCAGACAAAAACTTCTCCTTAGCTCTATACTCAGAGTCTGCCTGCCTCAATCAGACTACTGGCTGAGAAAGAAAAACCAGCATAATGTTCACAAGCAAACACCAAGAAATAACCACCAAAATGAAAAAGAAAAAAGCTCCAACACTTGATAACTTTTGCACAGAAAAAATCTAGAAAGCAGAGGACAACAACAATTAAAGACATTCAAACCTTCCCCCCAAAAATGAAAATTGGTCACAAGCTCTTAAAAGCTAGAATTGGGCAAGTAGAAGCCAATGATCTCATAAGACAACAAGAATTAATAAAGCAAAGTCAAAAGACTGACAAAATAGAAGGAAACATGAAACATCTCAATAAGAGGATGACAGATCAAAAAAACAGGTCTAAAAGAGACAACCTGTGGGGACAGCTGGGTAGCTCAGTGGAGTGAGAGTCAGGCCTAGAGACAGGAGGTCCTAGGTTCAAACCCGGCCTCAGCCACTTCCACCTGTGTGACCCTGGGCAAGTCACTTGACCCCCATTGCCCACCCTTACCACTCTTCCACCTGTGAGAAAATACACCGAAGTTCAAGAGTTTAAAAACAAACAAACAAACAAAAAAACTGTAAAAGAGACAACCTGAGAATTATTGGCCTGAAAAAATCAGAGACAAATAGAAATCTAGATATCATACAAAAAGAAATTATACAAGAAAACTGCCCTCATGTCCTCGAACGAGGGCAAAATAGATATTGAAAGAGCCCATAAGACACCCTCTACACTAAATCCTCAGAAGACAACCCCCAGGAATGTAATGGCCAAATTCAAAAGCTTCCAAGTTAAGGAGAAAATATTACAAGAAGCCAGAAATAGACAATTCAGATATTAAGAAACACCAATCAAGATTTTACAGGATCTGGCAGCCTCCACACTACAAGACCTCAAGGCTTAGAACATGATATTCAGAAAGGCAAGAGAATTGGGTCTACAACCAAGGATCACCTACCCATCAAAACTGACTATATACTTCCATGGAAATTATGGGCATTCAACAAAATAGAAGATTTCCAAGTATTTGCACAAAAAAGACCAGGACTAAATAAGAAAGTTTGATATCCAACCATGAAAACCAAGAGGAACATTAAAAGATAAATAAGAAAGAGGGGAAGGAAAGAAAACTCTTATCTTTAAATTTCCTTCTTCAAGGACTTCAATGAGATCAAATTATTTGTATTCCTATATGGAGAAATGTTATGTGTAATTTTTAAAAATTGTATCCACTATTATACTACTTAGAAGAATTAGTCATAGGGAGAGGTTGGAGTACTAAACGGTCTAAGATGATATGTGGGGTGAGGGTGGGAAGTGGGGTGGGGTGAATAGAAGATGGCACCAAGAGAAACTTGAAGGAATAAGAAAAATAGGATATTCTATACCACACAAAGAGGACATGGGAAGGGGAGGGGATGAATACTATTATAAGAAGGAGAGGAAAGGAGCATTAATAGGAAATAATTAAATTACTCTCAGCAGAATTAATCCTGAGAGGGAAGAGTAGCAATATCCATTGGGATATCAAATTCTATCTAACTCTACAGATAAACCAAGGAGGGGAATAGAGTAGGGAGTTCATAAAGGGAGGGGAAGAAAGGGGAGAGAGAATTCATTAGGCCTTAAAAAACAATAAGAGAGGGATAAAAAGGGAGGGGGTGAAAAGGAAAATTAACCAAGGAAGGGAAAAAGGGGGACTGGCATAAAGCAAGCCACTGGTTTAAAAGGAAATAGTTTAAGAAGAAGGGGTAGAACTAGGAGAGGATACCAAAATGTTGGGGAATACCCAGCTGATAATTATAACTCTGAATGTGAATAGGATGAACTCACCCATAAAATGGAAGCAAATAGCAGAGTGGATTAGAAACCAAAATTCTGCCTTATGTTGTCTACAAGAAAAACACACATGGGGTAAGTGAACATACACAGAGTTGAGGTCAAGGGCTGGAATAAAATCTTTTGGGCTTCAAACAAGAAAAAGAAGGCAGGAGTGGCCATCATGATTTGTGAAAAAGCAAAGTAAAAATAGATCTGATTAAAAGAGATAGGGAAGGTAATTACATCCTGATAAAAGGCAGTATAGATGATGAGGAAATAACAGTACTCAACATGTAAGCAACAAATGGTATAGCATCCAAATTTCTAAAGGAGAAACTGGCAGAGCTCAAGGAGGAAATATATAGTAAAACCATGCTAGTGGGAGATCTAAATATTTCTCCTTCAGATCTAGATAAATCAAACCAAAAGAATAAATAAGAAAGAGGTGAGAGGTGAATGAAATCCTAGAATAATTAGAGTTGATAGATATGTGGAGAAAAATAAATAGGAACAAAAAGGAATAGACCTTCTTTTCAGCTACACATGGTACATTCACAAAGATTGACCATGTACTAGGGCATAGAAACATGGCAAACAAATGCAAAAGAGCAGAAATAAAATTGTAACCTTTTCAGATCATAATCCAATAAAAATAAATATCAGTAAGGGCACCTGGACAGGCAAATCAAAAACTAATTGGAAATTAAATAATATGATTCTCCAAAATCAGTTAGGTAAAGAACAAATTATAGAAACAATTAATAATTTCATTGAAGAGAATGACAATGATAAGACATCCTACCAAACTCTGTGGGATTCAGCTAAAGCAGTACTCAGAGGGAAATTTATATGCTTGAGTGCATATATTAACAAATTAGAGACGGCAATGATCAATGAACTGGGCATGCAAATCAAAAACCTAGAAAGGTAACAAATTAAAAATCTCCAGTTATAAACTAAATTAGAGATTATAAAAATCAAAGATAAATCAATAAAATTGAAAGTAAAGGAACTATTAAATTCATAAATAAGACTAGATGTTGGTACTTTGAAAAAATAAATAAAAATGACAAAGTACTGCTCAATCTAATTAAAAAAGGAAAGAAAAAAAGCAAATTATCAGTATCAAAGATGAAAAGAGAGACCTCACCTCTAATGAAGAGGAAATCAAGGCAATCATTAAAAACT
The DNA here is from genome assembly GCF_016433145.1 of Gracilinanus agilis. NCBI lineage: Eukaryota > Metazoa > Chordata > Mammalia > Didelphimorphia > Didelphidae > Gracilinanus > Gracilinanus agilis. The sequence continues at coordinate 443,227,324 of NC_058132.1, forward strand.
ATTTTGCCCAATTATATGGCAATAAATATAGCAATCTAGGTGATATGGAGGAATGTTTACAAAAATATAAATGGCCTAGATTAACAGCAGAAGAAATAGAATACTTAAATAATCCCATATCAGAAAAAGAAATTGAAGGAGCCATCAAAGAACTCCCTAAGAAAAAATCCTCAGGACCAGATGGATTCACAAGTGAATTCTATCAAACCTTCAAAGAACAACTAATTCCAGTATTACACAAACTATTTGACATAATAAGCAAATAACGAGTTCTACCAAACTCCTTCTACGAAACAAATACGGTACTGATTCCAAAGCCAGGTAGATGAAAAACAGAGAAATAAAACTACAGACCAATCTCCTTAGTGAACATAGATGCAAAAATCTTAAAAAGGATACTAGCAAAAAGACTCCACAAGTGATCATGAGGGTTATTCATTATGATCAGGTGGGATTTTTACCAGGAATGCAAGGATGGTTCAACATTAGGAAAACCATTCACATAAATTACTGTATTAACAAACAAACCAACAAAAATCTCGATGTAGATTGTCTCGATGATTGTCTCGATGTAGAAAAAGCCTTTGACAAAATATAACACCCATTCCTACTGAAAACACTAGAAAGTTTAGGAATTGAAGGGCCTTTCCTAAAAATAATAAATGGTCTTGTTGACACAAGCATCATCTGCAATGGGGATAAATTAGAAGCATTCCCAATAAGTTCAGGAGTGAAACAAGAATGCCCATTGTCACCTCTATTATTTAACATTGTACTGGAAACACTAGCAATAGCAATTAGAGAGGAAAAAGAAATTGAAGGTATTAAAATAGGCAATGAGGAGACTAAGCTATCACTCTTTGCAGATGATATATGATGGTCTACTTAAAAAAGAGAGAATCAACTTAGAGAATCAACTAAAAAGTTAGTGGAAATAATCAACAACTTTAGCAAAGTTGCAGGATATAAAAATAAACCCACACAAACCATCAGCATTTCTATGCATTTCCAACACATCACAACAGGAAGAGTTAGAATGAGAAATTCCATTTAAAATCGTCCTAGACAATATAAAATATTTAGGAATCCATCTCCCAAGACAAACACAGGAATTATACAAACACAACTATGAAACCCTTTCCACACAATTAAAACTAGATCTAAACAATTGGAAAAACATTGAGTGCTCATGAGAAGGACCAGCTAACTTAATAAAAATGACCATCCTACCCAAATTAATTTACTTATTTAGTGCTATACCTATCAAACTACCAAAAAACTTTTTTACTCACTTAGAAAAAACTAAGAAAGTTCATTTGGAAGAATAAAAGACCAAGAATATCAAGGGAAATAATGAAAAAATATTAAGGAAGGTGACCTAGAAGTACTAGATATTAAACTGTACTATAAAGCAGTGGTCATCAAAATGGTATGGTACTGTCTAAGAGACAGAAGGGAGGATCAGTGGAATAGATTAGGGGTAAGTAACCTCTGCAAGACAGTCTACAATAAATGCAAAGAACTCAGATTTTGGGACAAAACCCCACTATTTGGCAAAAACTGCTGGGAAAATTGGAAAACAATTGGGCCTAGATCAATCACACCCTGTACCAATGTAAACTAAGAATGGGTGAATAACTTGAATATAAAGAAGGATATTATAGGTAAATTGGGTGAGCACAGAATACTATACTTGTCAAATCTATGGGAAGGGAAAGATTTTAAAACCAAGCAAGAGTTAGAAAAAAATTACAAAATGCAAACCCACAAAATTGTAAACATTTTCATATATTACCAAACATCAGGTTGTAAGAGATAGAGAAATTCCATTTAAAGTAACTGTAGCCAATATAAAATGACTGGGATTCTACTTGCCAAGACAAAACCAGGAATTATATGAACACATTTACAAAAGACTTGTCAAACAAATAAAAGAATATCTAAACAATTTTAAAAAATAGCTCAGCTAATAAAAATGGCAATTCCACCTAAAATAATTTACATTTTCAGTGCCATACTGATCAAATTACCAAATAATTATTTTATGGAACTAGAAAAAAATAATAACAGAATTCATCTGGAAAAACAAAAGATCGAGACTAGCAACGGAATTCATGAAAAAATATGAGGGAAGGTGGCCTAAAGTGCTAGGCCATAGGGCTACCAGAAAGAGAATAACATAAGATATAAAATGAATAATTTAACTATATTGAATTATAAAGCTTTTATAGAAACAAAACCAATATAACCAAGTTTAGAGTGGAAACCATATATTGGGTCATAGATTTCTCAAATTTGAAGAGAACTAAGTCAAATTTATAAGAATATAAACCATTTCCCAATTAAGTGGTCAAGGGATATGAATAATCAATTTTCAAATGAAGAAATCAAAGCAATCAATAATCATAGGAAAAAATGTTCTAAATCTTTTCCCTTGATTGGAGAAATGTAAATTAAAACAACTCTGAGTACTACCTCACACCTGTAGATTGGTCAATAGGACAGTAAAGGAAATCAAAAATATATTTGAGGGATTGTGGCAAAAGCTGTTTATATCTTTTGCTTCAGTAATACAACTACAAGTTCTATATCCCAAAGAGATAAAAAAAAAAGAGAGGAAAGTACCTATTTGTAAAAAAATATTTTAAACAACTCTTTTGTGGTGGCAAAGAATTACAAATTAAGGAGATGTCCATTAATTGGGTAATGACTGAACAAATTATGGTATATGTTGGTGACAGAATGCTATTATGTTTTTTTTTGTTTTGTTTTTTGGATTTTTTTAAATAATTTTTTATTTTTAGAAAAAATTTCCCTGATTACATAAGTCATGTTTTTACTTTACCCTTCACCCCCTTCACCCTCCCATCCCCTGACTCACCCCCTCCCCCTGCTGTAGCTATTTCGCATTTCCACTGGTGTGGTCAGTCAAGACTTATTTACACATTATTGATAGTTACATGGGTGTGGTCTTTTCAGGTCTACATCCCCAATAATGTTCTCATCAACCTAAGTGTCCACGCAGTTGTTTTTCTTCTGTGTTTCTACTTCTGCAGTTCTTCCTCTGAATGTGGATTGTGTTCCGTTCCATAAATCCCTCCGAATTGTCTTGGGTCATTGCATTGCTGCTAGTACAGATGTCCATTACATTCGATTTTACCATAATATATCAGTCTCTGTGTACAATGTTCTTCAGGCTCTGCTCCTTTTGCTCTGCATCAGTTCCCGGAGGTCTCTCCAGTTCACATGGAATTCCTCCAGTTTATTATTCCTTTGAGCACAATAGTAGAATGCTATTATGTTATAAAAGAAGGTATAGCAACATTATTTCAGAAAAATATGGAAAGAACTTCATGAACTTGATGCAGATCAAAATAAGCAGAACCAGGAGAACACTGCATATGATAATATCAACATTGTATGATAATCAATTGTGAAAGGCTTTTTGTGAAATTACTTTTGGTAATGCAATCATCCAGGACAATTGGGCAAAACATGTGACAGAGAATGCTATCCACCTCTAGAAAAAGAACAGTTGGATTCAGATGCAAATCAAAACATATTTTTCACATTTGTTTATTTATGGTTTTAGTTAGGAGTTTTATATTAATATTCTCTTACAACAATGACCAATACGGAAGTACATTTTGCATGATAATACATGAATAAACCATATCAAATTGCTTACCATTAAATTACTATCTCCTAGATAGAGGAGGGAAGGGAAGAGGTGAGATAATTTGGTTCTTATAATTTCAGAAATATATGTCAAAAATTGTTATTACGTGTAATTGGGAAAATAAAATATATTTGAATGAATAAATAATTTAAAAAGATATATATATTACATTATGCTGTTACTCTCCATGTTATTGTCATTATTCCTCTTTATACACCTGGGGAAAGTGTCACCCTTTATACAGTCTGCCAGTCTTTTCAATCAATTAACTAACAAGCCTTTATTAAGTAAGCCTAGTAGATACCAGGTCCTGCACCAGAAAGGTAGAAAGAATAGTCCCTGCTCTCAGGAAGCTTAAATGATATTAGAAGAGATTCAAAATGGAGTAATTGGGCATGAAGGGAAGAAGTAGCTGGGATGCAGATGGATCAGAATGACCTAAATCAGAGCTTTGAAGGAAAACTTAATTCTTAAGAGGAAGAAGTATATCTAGGCATTGGGTAAAGTCAGTATCATGGGTACAGCAACAGGCTAGAAAGTGTCATATGTGAAGATAATCAAGATCAATCTACATAGACTTTTCTTTCATAAGTCAATATGAATTGGTGCTTAATAGTTATCAAATGCTAATAAAATACCTACAGTAGTTAGGTGGCATGGTGTCTAGAGACAACATGGTCTATAATCAGGAAGATTCATCTACCTTAGTTCAAATCAGGTCTCAGACACTTTCTAGTTAAGTGATTCTAAGTCATATAACTCTTTGCCTCAGTTCCTCATCCATAAAATGACCTGAAGAAGGATGGCAAACTACTCTAGAATCTGAGTCAAGAGAATCCCAATGGGATCACAAAGACTGGGACAACTGAAAAAAAAAAAAGAACGATAATATGACCAGCAAATTGTTACTTTTTACTAGGCTTTGAGATACTATAAAATATTTTAGTATAATATTTTGAAATATGTTAATAATTAAGACAAAATATAAACTATAACAAGAGAATAAATATTTTTAAACAATACTATGAATGAGAAAAGAGAGAAAAATAGGCTTTAATGTATTATCCAGTTGAATACATCCTTCTCAAAGTCTGCTTTCCCAGCTGGCATGTTTGAGTAAACTGCTATTATCAAAACATTTAAACATGATTGAGATTGGAAGAATTTTTAAAGAATTTATTTGTATATATAAAAAGTTATTTTCTTTTTTTTTCTATTTTTCCACTACTCAACTTAGAATGTTATCCCTACTATGTCAAAGGAGTTACCTTCCACTCACCCCCAATCCTGAAATTATTTGCAAACAAACATTTTACTTTATCTTCACATTTTATCACTCTCTGCTTATTAGATATTGACAAGCTTTAAGAATCCCCTCTTTTCTGGAGGGCAATTTGGAATTATGTGCAAAGGGCTTTAAAGGCCTGCCCTTTAATCCAACCATACCACTGCTGGGTTTGTGTCTCAAAAAGATAATAAGGAAAAATACTTGTACAAAAATATTCATAGCCACACTCTTTGTGGTGGCAAAAAATTTTAAAGTGAGGGAGTGTCCATTAATTGGGGGATGGCTGAACAAATTGTGGTATCTGTTGGTGATGGAATACTATTGTGCTAAAAGGAATAATGAACTTGAGGATTTCTATGTGAATTGGAAAGACCTCAGGAATTGATGCAGAGTGAAAGGAACAGAACAAGGAGAATGTTGTACACAGAGACTGATGCACTGGCACAATCAAATATAACAGATTTTTCTACTAGTAGCAATGCAATGTTCCAGGACAATCCAGAGGAATTTATGAGAAAGAACGATGCTATCCACATCCAAAGAAAACCTTTAGGAGTAGAAATGCAGAGGAAAAATATATGATCAATCACATGGTTCATTGGGAATATGATTGGGGTTTTTATATTAAAAGATCACTCTATTTCAAATATGAATAACATGTAAATAAGTTTTGACCAATGACATATGTATAACCCAGTGGAATTGCTTGTCAGCTCTGGGAGTAGGGAGGGAAGAGGGGTTGGAAAGATCATGAATCATGTAACCATGGAAAAATATTTTAAATAAATAATTTATTAAAATGATAAAAACAATAATACATTTTTAAAGTTCCCTAAAATGACACTCATATTACTCTTTAAAATGCACTTCACAATTTAAAAAATATGCATTAATTTTCAACATTAAATAATAAACTATCATTCAGTATTAGATTTTTTTAACATTTATTAATATTCATTTTTAACATGGTTACATGATTCATGCTCCTCCTTTCCCCTTCAACCCCCCCCCCCGGACACCCCCCACCCATGACCGATGCTCATTTCCACTAGTTTTGTCATGTGTCCTTGATCAAGACCAATTTCCAAATTGTTGGTAGTTGCATTGGTGTGGTAGTTTCGAGTCCACACCCTCAATCAGGTCCACCCCGACCCATGCGTTCAAGCAGTTGTTTTTCTTATATGTTTCCTCTCCTGCAGTCCTTCCTCTGAATGTGGGTAGCTTTCTTTACCATAAATCCCTCAGAATTGTCCTGGGTCATTGTATTGCTGCTGGTACAGAGGTCCATTACATTCAATTTTACCACAGTATATCAGTCTCTGTGTATAGAGTTCTTCTGGCT
>NC_058132.1:443238254-443326052 GCF_016433145.1 Gracilinanus agilis
TATTTCCTTTAAAACCAGTGGTTTGCTATTAAGACCCTATCCCTTATCCCCTCCCTTGATTGACTTCCCTTTCTACCCCCTCCCTTATTCCCCCCCTTTTTGTTTTTAAAGGCCTTATGAATTCCCTCCCCCTTCTCCCCTCCCTTTTTTTGTCCTCCCCACTCCCCTGCTCCCCTTGGTTTATCCCTTCTAACTTTCTCAGAAGGGTTAGATAAGAGTTTTATTTCCCAATGGATAGTATAGCTGCTCTTCCCTCTCTGGGTTGATTACACTGAGAGTAAGGTTTGATTATTACCTCTTTATGCTCTCTTCCTCTCCTTATAATAGTATTTGTCCCCTCTCCCTCCCATGCCCTCTTTGTGTGTAATAAAATATTCTCTTTTCTTATTCACTCAAGTTTCTCTTGGTGTCCCCTGCTATTCACCCCCTCTTTCCCATCCCCCATGCCATCTTAGATTATTTAGTGTTCCACCCTCACCCTGTGAATTATTCTTCTTATTACTATAATAGTGAATATTATAATAGTGAATAGAGTTCACTACAGATAATTATACATAACATCTCTCTACATAGGAATACAGATAATTAGATCTCACTGAGGCCATTAAAAAGACAAATTTAAAAATTATAAGTTTTCTTTCTTTCCCCTATGTATCTTATTTGCCTTTTCATGTTTCTCTCGATTTTTGTGGTTGGATATCAAACTTTCCATTTAGCCCTGGTCTTTTCTGTGCAAATACCCGGAATTCTTCAATTTTGTTGAATGCCCATACTTTCCCTTGGAAATATATAGTCAATTTTGATGGGTAGTTGATCCGTGGTTGCAGGCCCAGCTCTCTTGCCTTTCTGAATATCGTATTCCAAGCCTTGCGATCTTTTAGCGTGGACGCTGCCAGATCCTGTGTGATCCTGATTGGTGCTCCTTGATATTTGAATTGTTTCTTTCTGGCTTCTTGTAAGATTCTTTCCTTTGCTTGGAAACTCTTGAATTTGGCGATTATATTTCTGGGTGTTTTCTTTTCTTGATCGAGTGTCGCAGGTGTTCTATGAATCCTTTCAATGTCTATATTGCCCTCTTGTTGTAGGACTTCAGGGCAATTTTGTTGAATTATTTCTGTTAGTATGGAGTCCAGGTTTCTATTAATTTCTGGTTTTTCTGGAAGACCAATTATTCTCAAATTGTCTCTTCTAGACCAGTTTTCTTGGTCTGTCACTCTCTCATTGAGATATTTCATGTTTCCTTCTATTTTTTTCAGTCTTTTGACTTTGTTTTATTTGTTCTTGTTGTCTTGAGAGATCATTAGCTTCTAATTGCTCAATTCTAGCCCATAGGGATTTGTTTTCGGCTATAATCTTTCGATTTTCAGCTATGATCTTTTGATTTTCAGCTGTAATCTTCTGGTTTTCGGCTATAATCTTCTGGTTTTCGGCTATGATCTTCTGGTTTTCGGCCATAATCTTCTGGTATTCCTTTTCAATCTGGACATTTCTGGTATTCAATTTGCTTATCTGTTCATTTGTTTTCTGAGCCTTACTTTCCATTTGCAAGATTCTACCTTTTAAACAGTTATTTTCTTGCCAGATCTCTTCCATTTCCCTCAAAATTTCAGTTTTGAACTCTTCCATAGCTTGTGAGGAGTTTTCCTTATTTGAGGAGGGTCTGGATGCTTGTTTGTTCTCCTCCTCTGTTTGCTCGGTTGTCTGGATTTTCTCTGTGTAAAAGTTGTTGAGTGTTAAAGACTTATTTTTCTTGTTGTTATTCTTTCTCTTCTGAGCTTCCTGAGACTGAGTAGCCATAGTTAGCCCAGCAGCTTCTCAGGTTTATCCTCACGCTCAGGGTCTGTCCGCGGTCAAGCCCCCTGGTGGATCCCCTTGCTCGATCCTCTACCTGAGGTTCCTTTACAAGTCTCAGGGCGCTGCTTCCACAGTTGTACACCCGTCCACGCTGGTTCCCCACTCAGGGTTTCAGAGCTTTAGCTCCTGGCTGTGTCTTCCTCCACCCACGCCTCCGCCTGTGCCTGCTCTCTGAGCCAGCGCTCTGCGCCCTGCATCCACTCTGCTCCCACGCTCAGATTTCACATGGGTTTTTTGGCTTATTGGGGTTCTAAATCTTGCTGCTCTCAGGAACAGGCCCCGGAGCTGCCAATGATTCAATGGGTGCCCCAAACTTGCTCTATTTCTTTTTAGCTGGCTTCGGTGCTATAGGTGTTGTGTGTAGAGGGGTTGGGGGTGGGGTGGTTGCTCAGTACGCGATTTAGTGAGAGCTGTTTCACCCCTTTATAGCATGGAAATGCCTCGATTCCATGTACCTTCCACGCTGTGCCCTGTTGTGGGGTTCCTCCATTCGTCTGGACTTGTTTTTATGTCCCCTTGAGGAGTTTTTTGTTTTTCGGTCAGGAGAGGTTAAGAGCTGCTTCTTACTCTGCTGCCATCTTAACCCGGAACCAGTTCATGTAAGTTTTACCAGATTTTTCTGAAATCACCCTGTATGTCATTTCTTATAACACAGTAGTATTCTATAGCTATTATATACTAAAACTTATTTAGCCATTCTCTAACTGATGGACAATTCTTCAATTTATCATTTTGTATTTTCCACTTTTTATCTCTTTTGGATACAGACCTATTAATAGTACTAATGGATTAAATGCTATGTAGTTTTAGTCTTTTGACCAGCTTTTTATCTGCTGTTATTATTCTGTGTCACTCTATTCCACACAGTCTCTATAAAAGTTGCTATACACAAGTGGTAAAGCATATTCCTTGGTGAACAGATTGGGGATGAATTTAGATTGATTCTCCATGTAATATATCTCATCTCTGCATCTTGGGTTCTCTGATTTTCTTCAATTTCCAACTAAAATCACACTTTCTTTAGGAATTCTTTCCTTATCCTTAATTCTAGTGCCTTTCCTCTATTGATAATTTCCAGTGCATCCTGTGTGTAGCATTTTTGACATAGTTATTTGTAATTTGCCTTTGCCATTGGATTGTGAGATCCTTGAGAGAGAAGATTGTGTTTTTTGGTTGTTTTTCTTTGTATTACCAACATTTAGCACTAAAGAAACAACTGAGTCCTCCTTTAACGTTGTTGCATTCCTAAGTCACTGTCCAATTTCTAACAAATTGGGGATACGAGATAAGTAGGGTTGTTGTGATAGCCTTAATTCATTTTATTCTTCATTGAACAGAAACTAATTAAAATTCTAAAAATTATTAAAACTTGCTGGAAAGGAATTACTTTTATTTTCTTTATTTGCTTTACAATATTGTCTCTTAGCCAAACTAGAATAACAACTCCTTTCTGTGAAACTCTTCTTTTTGGGAAAATGTCTTTTCTGTGTTTAATAAGTAAAGAATTTCTATTTGTTCTGTCTAGCCACCTCCAAAAAGGAAGTGGTTAATCAGGCTTCAAAACTATCCCAAGAAATGTCAATTGAAATAAAATTCTTGGGGCTATAACTGTGACTATGGCTGAAACAACCTTGAGTCCTAGGTATGTGATATTTTCTTCCAAACTTGCTTGAAATATGCAGAGAGCTGCACTGTGCTATTTTTTTTGGCAGATCATGAGATGAACAGGTTATAGGCTCCTCAGCTTTATATTTTACCTCTATTTCATTTGGAAGTTGAAAGAAAAAATAGAAATACTGTTACAATTAACAAGGGTTGTTTTGTTTGTTTGCTTTGGACCTGTGATTTCATTGGTGCTGGGAATTTTTGCCACAGAAATTATACATCCTTTACTCATTCAATTTGGCAATTCTTCTGTAATTTGTAGTATTAAAAAATTGCCTAGGGCACTTAAAGGTTAAGCGACTTGCCAATGGTCACAACCAGCTATATGTTGGAGGTAGAACTAAGTCTCTCAAATGTTCCTAAGATTAGCCTGGCCCTCTAGCCACACCATCCAGCCTAGAGGTGGGTGGGATGGTGGCTAAGGCCTGCCAAATTTCATAAAATTCTATAACAATTAGAAAATTGTAGAACTGCCATGCTTCCCATTTGTGAGCAAGTTGTCTGATAAAGACATTAAAAATAAAAAGTGACCTAATGTACATCCTTCCATGTGTCTGTATTGCATTGAGTGCAAATGAGTGAGACAATTCCCACAGTAATTTTCCTCTTATACTCTTGTGTGGTCCTATTTAGGAATCCAAACAATGAGATAATGACCATAGTCCACAGATTATAAAATCACATTTTGCACACTGTGTTTGCAGCTTCCAGTTTGTGGTTTCAGGCATCTTCTTTATTGGGAAAAGTTGGCTGAGTTAAGATTACATACGAGACACTCCACCTTTCCAAAGCACCCCTAAGCACCTCACACATTGCTGTCAGCCCCCTTCTGCTTCTTGTCAATGTCACACTGGCCAGTAAGCAGTGCAGGCTAGCTGGTCATCAGCTAATTAGACTGGGAGTGAAAAATAAAGATACAAATGCTAACTTGTGCCAGAGTATTTTAGGAGAAATTGCAGGGATAGGAAATTATCCATATGGAATTTGAAAATATTTGGGAGTTTTAAGATGAGGAAAACCTGTTGTTCTTCCTTATTGCCTGCATCTGAGGCTAGATTTTTACTAAAAGTACTCCTTTTCTCCTGGGTTTATTTGAAATCCACTATCCATGAGTACATGTGAAACCTTCCACAGTGCCTTGTGGGTCTTTGACTAAGTGACTGTTCTCTGGAATAATTATAGGCCAGTAAAAGTGCTAATTCTATAGGAAATACATTCATCTAGCTTGACAGCAACAATAAACAGTGTAAACTTGTAACATGTTGAAATCTCACACTGCAAATTGATTATTATTTTTAATATCATTAATTTATGGAGGATACTCTAAATTAATGCCATTGCTTTCCACATGACTGCACTGACTTGTATTCTGAATTGTTTATGCATTAGATAAATGTATTATGTAAATAGGACATGAGAGAAACCTATTTTCCTTTTAAATTTTTGCTAAAGGATTTTTCTATGTTTTGGAGGAATTTATTGAATTTGAATGGATTGAATGAAATAAACAATGAGTTTATTTCAGAATTTTTTTGAGGGGGCAGAGGGTTAGTATCAATCTTAAAATAGTGCTACAGTAGAATGCAGGTGTAAGTGCTCTACCATATTTTTTGCCAATCCTTTTATCATAGTATTTCTCCATTAGGAACTTTAATGTAGTTTATAGCTTTCAAGAGTTGCTGGACATTGTGTAACTGAATCGGGGATGATAGTCAGTGCACATCAGAGACTGGATTTAAAACTTAGTTCTTCTTAAACTGAGGCCAACTCTATTGACTATGCCACATTGTTTCTTTACCAAGAGATATTTTTATTTACTTATTTTTTACCATTATCTAGGTTATAACAGAAAGTATAATTATTAGTTTTCACAAATATAATTCTGAGAGGATAGATAACAGGACAAGATAATTTCATTTGTATAATATTTTCAAATTTGTAAGTTATTTTTGAAAATAGGTTTTTTTCCAAAAACTACAAGGTAAGTGGAAAGGTATGTATTATCATTTTGCTGCATAAGAAATTGAAGTTCTTTGAGAATAAGTAATCATTCTGTAGTCACATAGCTACTGTCAGATCTAGAAATTAGTCTCAACAACAAATCTAGTGCTTTTGGCAATGTAGAAATTTCCAACACCTTATTAGGTTTAGGTTGATTAGGACCAAATTCAATTCACTTTAGAAGAGAACTTAGTAAAGTTTTAAAAAAAACAAATTAATAGGGGGCAGCTGAGTGGTTCAGTGGATTGAGAGTCAGGCCTAGAAACAGGAGGTGCTAGGTTCAAATTTGGCCTCATACACTTCCTAGCTGTGTGACTCTGGGCAAGTCACTTAACTCCCATTTCCTAGCCCTTACCACTCTTCTACCTTGGAACCAATACAGTTTTTATTGTATAATACAAAACAATGCAAAATAGTATTGATTCTAAGGCAGAAGGTTAGGCCTTAAAAATAAGAAAAAAGAAATTAATAAATATTTGAAAATATAGCTGATGGGATATTGGTACATTTAGTAGTAAATCATCACAGTCAGAGTATAAGGGATTGAAAAACAAGCTATTTACAAGTATTGTCTGCTCTAAGTTATAACTTTAATGACAGAGAATGATAGTTAAGGATATAGGGCAATTATTTTGCATACATATACATATATTTCTCTATGTAAAACATAAGCATAAAATATTAGTATATGTGCATATAGACATATACATAGGCACATATGTGTATATTGAATTTGTACCTATAGAAATAGGCTACTTAAAAAGAGTGGAGATTCATAGGCAACACTTGAATTTCTCTTTGATCCAACTCTGTCTAAGCTTCTTTCAGTTGTCATTCTACAATATATAATTAGTCTTCTGCTTTTGAATATGTCAATATCTTATTGATTGATTATTTTTTATTGATTCCATTTATTTTCTTATATGCTTCCTCATGAAGAATCAACATGTTATAGTGGATAGAGAAATATACTTGAAGTTTGGAAGACCTGAGTTACAATTTCAATGTTGCCACCCATTAGGTGGGAGCCACGTTAGGGATTAAGGGAAAATTGCTTACCCACTCAGTGCCATAGGCAACAAAGATTTTGACAGATTTTACATGGTAAGAGTTCCTCATAACAATGAAATCACAAGTTGAGTCAAAAAACAACCTGTCCATTTCATTATGTTAACTTGGTATCATTACAGATCATTTAGGGTTAGAAGGGATCTTACAAGATGCCTTAACCAATACTTACATTTTACAGATGAGAAAACAGAAACCCAGAGTTACTTGCCCAAGTCATACAGATAGTAAGTAGGAGATCAATGCTTTGAATTCAATAATTTGAATTAGTTCCTTTGACTAAATCCAGCATTTCAACTCAGTATCTTTTTTGACACTCTCTTTAGCAGCTAATTAGCACCACAGATGGACAGGAGGATAACCTGCAAACAGTGCTCTCTGATGATGCTGATGAAGAAAAACTCAAATCAGGATCTTTCCTGACCCTGGATACCAGGCTAGGATCATATTTTCTGAAGCTATAGGAGAGTGTTCTCTGCTGTTTGCAGATCAGACAAGTACCACATTAACTCCCAGGGCTTGAATAGATGCTTTCCAAGTGTGCTTTAAGGATCCAAGCAGCAAACAAGTTGTGGAACTTGATATAATGGAATACTATTGTGCCATCAAAATGACAAGCAGGATGATTTTTTTAAATCTGAATTTAAATGAACTGATGCAAAGTGAAGTTAACAGAATGGGAAGAACATTGTATACAGTAACAGCAATACTGTATAATGAAAAATTGTGAATGACTTAGCTATTCTCAACTATCCCCAAGGTCTCATGAGGGAAAATGCCATCTGCCTTCCAAAGAAAGAAATAATAGAGATTGAATGCAGATTGAAACCTAATATATTTCTTTTTCTCTCTTCATTTTTTTGTTTAAGTTCTCTTCTACAAAATGACTAATGTGGGAAAATGTTTTATATCATTGAACATGTAAAATCTAGATCAGATTACATGCCATATCAGGGAGTGGAGAGGGGAAAGAAAGAGGGAGGGATGGAGAGAATTTTATTCAATTGTTTAAAAGAATGTTAAAATTTGATTTTTCCTGTAATTAGGGGAAAATATTAAATTACTTAAAAAAGAAACCAATTTTCAAGTCTCTCTACTTGCTCCAAGATAGCTCCCCTACCAATATTCTATCTTTATTTCATTTATTTTTTTGGCTTAAATTTAATGATAAGTTGATCCACCTTCTCTGGGGCTTCCTATAAAGATATTCTTTGAAGGTTCCTATTATGCTTCCTTCTCTTAGAACATTAACTTGCATCAATAACTCAGATTATATGGATCATCCTTTGGTAAAATCCGAAAGCCAGAGTCTGGAAGCATGAGATATGAGAAAATGAATGCCAGACACTAGGTGATATATATGAATGCTAGAATTGCTTCATGAAAGCAATGGATCTTTAACAGAGGGCCATAAGATAAATTAGAGGAGTGGTGACCAGGGAAAAGAGTTTTGGCTTGGGGCATCTCAAGTACTCTTTTGAGGTCATGGAGAATATGAACATGGCATCAGCACAACATGGCAAGATGCTGCAATAAGATGTGATTTCCTTGTGGATGAATTAGTTGGCATATAAAGCATAGTTGAAGCTACCTAGATATGTGCTTGGCCTGGAGTCAGGAAAACCTAAGTTAGATCCAACCTCAGTCACATGCCAGCTGTGTGACTCTGGGGAAGTCGCTTAATCTATGTTTGCCTTAATCCACTGGAGAAGAAAATGACAAACCACTCTAGTATCTTTGCCAAGAAAACTTCATGGACAAAATTGTCGTGCTATCATCCACAGGGTCACAAAGAATCAGATATGAATGACTGAACAAAACATGAGCTTAATATGCATTCAGGTAATGCAGGAAGGAGATATAGATTTGGACTTGAAGTCAGGGAGGCCTGAGTTCAGATCTGGCCTCAGATACTTACTAGCTGTGGAATGTTGATCAAGTAACTTCTTAACCCCTGAATGTCTCTGTTTCTTTAGCAGGCAAGTAGAGATCATAAGAGCATCTATCTCCCAGGATTATTATTAGGAGCAAATAGTCTCTGGATGTCCAGCTCCAATGGTTGATGTATGACTTTCTCTAAGGAGAGTCAGGTTATATTTGTAATTTCTTTTACATAGTGATGTAATTTTTAATAATTGGTTTACCTTATCCAGGGTAGTCCAGTCAGTAAGAAGTATCTGTAGAGAAATTCACATCTGGGTCTTCCCAATTCTAAATCCAATGGGAACTGGCTGGGCAAATCGTGATACATGATTGTGTTAGAATATCACTGAGCCATAAGAAATGATGAACAGTCTAATTTTTTAAAACTTGGAAAGATCTGCATGACATAATGAAGAAAGAGATGAGTAGAAGCAAGAGAAGATTATATATAATTATAGAATTAATATTTGAAGAATAACTTGTAAATTTCTATCTCCAGAGAATAAACTGAAAAACAGAACATGAAAAAGACACTTTCTATATATATACATACCTTTTTTCAGTGATGCCTTTTATGGTGCATGGAGGGTAGGAGGAGAGACCAAGATACTTGGGAATAAATTTCATTAAATAAATCATTTTTACAAGATATACTATCTCCAAATAATTACTGCTTCCTTTTCTTGATGACCACAAACTTTTATAATACATTCTAGAACTATATGAGAAATCAAAGTCAAGGTCTCTTTATTTAAAAAAAAGCACCTGATGCATAGTTAACTCTCTCTTGCCATACTTCTTTACTTTCCACTTTTTTAACATGGAATACTTTGTAAATTTTCATTTGATCTTCATGAAGTGGGAAGGCAAGGCTAAGATTTGTTGAATCATTCTAATTTTAGTAGTGTTCCTTCCCTCCCTATTGTGGAACATAAATACTTTCTTGTTCTTTAGCCTCTTCACTTCTTCAAAAAGGGAGGAGAGGAAATCTATTATCATCATTTGTAATTTGCCTAAACAAAATTCACTTCTTTTTTTTAGATTTGTTTGTTTATTACATTAAAATTCACAGATATCTTCCCTCTATCTTCCCACCTCAAACTAGAGAGTCATTTAACAAATAAAATGTATGTATATCTAAAACTATGTCTTGTTTGTTTAGATTCAGTTCTTCCTCTGAAGGTAAATAAACAAAAGTTATTATTTAAACAATATTTCTATTGTCATATATAATGTTTTCTTGGCTCTGTTCATTTTACTATTCATACTTCCATGGAAGTATTTCCATGTATTTTTTAAATTAACATGCTTGTCATTTCCTATAGTACAGTAACACTCTATCACAATCATATGCCACAAATTGTTTAGTCATTCTCTAATTAAAAGGCTTCCCCTTAATTTCTACTTCTTTGCCACCACAAAGAGAGCTGCTGTAAATATTTAAATATTTTAGAGCATATAGGTTCTTTTTCTCCTCCCTTGATCCACTTCAGAAACAGACCTAATAGCTCTTTAGCTGGGTCAAAAGGTATATAGAGTTTTACAAGTCTTATCTCATTTCTATTATTTTCTTACAGTAAAACGCCCAAATATCTGCAATATTAAGCCTTTAAAATGAAATATTTTATATCCTTAAGGAATAAATTTCAGGGAAGAGTGAGTAGATAGAAGATATATTCTTTTGGGTAGAGAACCCTTCTTCACTTTAACATTGCACACTTGAAGCAAAGCATAGTGTCAGGCTAATCATGTCTCTTGTTGGAAAGCAACTAGCTACTTAGTTTAAATCACCAGTCCTATACTAATTATAATGGAGATAGTGAAAAAACTGGAAGATGAGTTAGCTGAAATTATTTCCATGAAGGAACATGGAAAATGTGACAATCAAACTTATAGTGCTTTAGGCTTCATTACTAGAAATATAGTGCTTACACCACAGGTAATAATGGCCCAATATATTTTAGTACAGTGTTGGTAAACCTTTTCCGAGTTTGAGTACCCAGAGCAAATTCAAGCTGTCTGTGAGTCCCCCTCCCATATAACCCAAGAGAGCTGAGGGAGAAAGTGCTTGCTTTGGGTGGCTGGGAAGATGGGCATTCAAAATAAATATCCTTGGGCACTGGGAAGACGGAGAACAGAGCAGCTCCCCAAATGCTGTCTCTGTATATTGTCACATCTTCACCAATGCGGTTCTAGTAGGATATAATGCTCAATAATAGATTAATTAATTAATTAATTAGAGTTTTCCAGAGAAGAGTAAATAAAATGGAGAAAGAATCTGAAACTACTTTACACATAAGAATCTTACAAAGGAATTATGACTATCCTGGATGGAAAAAAATAACATGATCAATAGTTGAAATATTGTCTTGTAGAATGAATATAAGATGTATTTTAAGATGCAAAGTTAAGACCAGTAAGTGGAAGTTACAGGAAGACAGATTTCAGTTTAAAATGGAATGGTTGCTTTCATAATACAGTGAATTTCCCCATGGACACTTAAACCAAGATTGAACAATCACTTTGTAAAGGGATAAGAGATTCACAAATTTAGTAGCAGGTTGGATTATATGACTCATGAATTCTCTTCCAAATTCAAAATCCCATGCATCACAGCTAGAAATATTATCAAGGTGAACCCTTAGGTAAAATGTATCAGAATTCAAAATGACTTTGTTAAATGAGAGAACTTGCCAGAGACAGAACAGAATGAAATTCAAAAAAACGAAACACCTAAAGTGGAAAAAAATTCAACAATTAAGAAAATGTGTCTTTACATGTTAAATGTTCCAGAAAAATTCAAACATAACAAAGACAATCCATAATTAAGAAATTCAAAGCTTAGAAGTGTTTTTGTTTCTTGTATTTTTTTAAGTATAATATTGGATGATATGATGATAGATATACAATTGTATGGAAATCTCAAAAGCTATCTTGTGCAGCTTTGTGCTTTACAGATGAAGAATCAGAGGTTCCTCACAAGTGAAGATACTTCCCTAAACTTGTACAGGTAATAAGTGTCAAAGGTGGGATTTAAACGCAATTCCTCTAACTCCAAATTGAGGACCTTATTCACTATATCATATTCTGTTAAATTATTTGTTTTGTCACACAGATGACAAAGATAGAATGTTAACCTATGTCCTCTGACTTGAGAATCAATTATCTTTTCATCGTGTCCTTAATTACCCAAGTACAAAAAAGAAATTATCCCTTTATTATACATAGCAAAGGTCAAGTCATGTAGTATATGTACTTCTTGTTTTTCTGACTTAAAAGGCATATCAAAAGCTGGGGTACAAGTCTGTTTATTTATGATCTCTTTACAAACCCAACAATGGTATGGTTGGATCAAAAGGCAGGCAATCTTTTATAGCCCTTTGAGCATAGTTCCAAATTGCCAGCCAGAATGGTTGGATCAGTTCACAACTCCACCAGCAATGCATCAATGTCCCAATTTTGGCACATCCCCTCCAGCATTCATTACTCTCCCCTTCTTTCATTTTAGCCAATCTGCTAGGTGTGAGGTGATACCTCAGAGTCATTTTGATTTGCATTTCTCTAATTATTAGAGATTTAGAACACTTTCTCATTTGCTTATTGATAGTTTTGATTTCTTTACCTGAAAATTGCCTATTCATGTCACTTGCCCATTTATCAATTGGGGAATGGCTTGATTTTTTTATACAATTGATTTGACTCCTTGTATATTTGAGTAATTAGACCCCTGTCAGAGTTTTTTGTTACAAAGATTTTTTTCCCAATTTGTTGTTTCCCTTCTGATTTTGACTACATTGTTTTTGTTTGAACAAAAGCTTTTTAGCTTAATATAATCAAAATCATTTAATTTATATTTTGTAATTTTCTCTGACTCTTGCTTGGTTTTAAAATTTTTCCTTTCCCAGAGATCTGATAGGTATACTATTTTGTGTTCACTTAACTTATTTATAGTTTCCCTCTTTATATTCAAGTCCTTCACCCATTATGAATTTATCTTGGTGTAGGGTGTGAGATGTTGATCTAAACCTAATCTCTTCCATATTGTTTTCCAAATTTTCCAGCAGTTTTTGTCAAATAGTGGATTCATGTCCCAAAAGTTGGGCTCTTTGGGTTTATCATACATTGTCTTGCTGATGTCATTAACCCCAAGTCTATTCCACTGATCCTCCCTTCTGTCCCTTAGCCAGTACCATATTGTTTTGATGACTACTGCTTTATAGTATAGTTTAATATCTGGTACTGCTAGGCCCCCTTCCTTCACATTTTTCTTCATTATTTCCCTTGATATTCTTGATCTTCTGTTATTCCAAATGAAATTTGTTATAGTTTTTCCTAATTCAGTAAATAAGATTTGTACAAAAATATTTATTGTTGTGCTTTCTGTGGTGGCAAAGAACTGGAAAAGGAGGGTATGTCCTTCAATTGGGGAATGGCTGAACAAACTGTCGTATATGCTGGTGATGGAATACTATTGTGCTCAAAGGAATAATAAACTAGAGGAGTTCCAGGTGAACTGGAAAGACCTCCAGGAACTGATGCAGAGTGAAAGGAGCAGAGCCAGAAGAACATTGTACACAGAGACTGATATACTGTGGTAAAATTGAATGTAATGGACCTCTGTACCAGCAGCAATACAATGACCCAGGACGATTCTGTGGGATTTATGGTAAAAAACACTACCCACATTCAGAGGAAGAACTACTGGAGAGGAAATATATAAGAAAAACAACTGCTTGAACACTTGAGATGAGGTGGACATGATTGGGGATGTGGACTCGAAGCTACCACACCAATGCAACTATCAACAATTTAGAAATAGGTCTTGATCAATGACACAAGTTAAAACTAGTGGAAATGTGCATCGGCCATGGGTGGGGGAAGAGCGGGGGGTGAAGGGGAAAGTAGGAGCATGAATCATGTAACCATGTTAAAAATGAATATTAATAAAGGATTAAAAAAAGAAGTGAAAAAAAAAGCTGGGGTAAAATGTATAAAATAAAAATATATTCTTTAATATAAATACAAGTTGAACAGCATTATATTGAAGAAAATTTTGATGAAAAGATCATTTATGAATATGCAAACAAAAGCCAGTGATTCATTAACAAATTTTAGGCAAATGAAAAAGGCTACTGGCATAAAGAATTGGCTGAAAACTGACTTTCCAATAATGACAGAGCATGTACGGAATAATGTTATGTTGATCTGTTTGATAATTTGCTTGATGTTGTATCTGGACATCTTTAACATTTGCAAAGTTTGTCATCTGCCTGGAATAAGTTAAAATGTGACAGATCGTGGACAAAATTATTATATTTTGGGGTCCCTTCTCACTCTAGGATTCCATAACCTTGTGAATACAAGCAGAAGGCTTCATCCCTTTTAAATCTTTTAATTTCGAGAGATGTCAGAGGCAAAGATGCCCTACTGGAAGATTTCTTTTCATGATTAATGCACTCATATTTGCTTGAATCTTTTGCCACTTCCAGCCAAAAGACAAATAATGTTTGCATTAGTGTGGCTCCACCCACAATTTCTCCAGCGACTGCTTTTGTGCACCAGAGGAATCTTGGATCGTGCTTAATTACCAATGTATACATCTGTTTCCAATCTCTGAGTCATTGCACAGGATGACTTGTGCTGGTCCTTGCGAAGTGGTTCCACTTGTTTATTTATGTTTTGCTTTTTAAATTATATGTAAACATGCATAGTGACAACAGCATTATAATGTCTGACATCTGTCAAGCCATGGACTTAGGAAGCAAGAAGAATTTGCTTTATTACTGGGCTGTGGATGCTGATCTTTAACAGAGTAGCCATGGTGTTCTAGCTTAATAAAATAATTAGAGTAGTGTTCAAGCCAATTAATTTTCATTGATAGTATTCTCAGTGTGTCCTATATCCTCAAGGGATTACTTTACTATTTGTGTAAGTTGAACACTTAGCTATTCATCAAATGTTAGGTCCATTTTATGACTACACTGATTAATTGTGGACCTGGGTGACTTATGTGAGACCCTACACATAATTTTCTATAATATTGAGGTGTGCTGTGCATCTATTTTTTAAATGAGGGCTAAGTTGTAGATCTTCCAGAAGTAAAAGAAATTTAGTTTATTAGTAAATAAACTGAAAAGACATAGAAAAAGAAAAAGATGTTGGGCACAGTTGAGGGAAAGAAAGGATTTGGGTATTGACAGAAGTTCAATATGGCCATTAGAGGTAAAACTTCTAACTCAACAAAGAGGAAATTCAATTGTGGAACTGATTCTCAATAAAAGAGAAGAATTAGCTTCTGGGGGTAGAAAAAATATCAATATCAAAAGTTTTATGGTGAGCATAGATTCATTGATCATTATAATTAGAAGAGACTTTAGAAATAATCTAGTCCTGAGATTCTTAACATGTCCATGAATTTCGTCTTTAAAATTATTTATTTTAGCTGAGTGTCATGGCACAGAGCTTTAATGCCTACTGTTGGAGAAGGCTGACATTGGTCGATCACTTAAGTTTAGAAGTTCTGAACTAGTGATAGCAGCAAGGCCAGTGTCAATACGGTAGGTCTCTGGGTCAGGGGGGGCCAACAGACTGCTTAAGGAGGAGTGAATTAGACACAGTTGGAAACAGATAGCCAAAGTTTGTTGCTTTTTGGAAATGGGATAAAATTAATTAGTGGCCATTAAACTTCTTAAACTTCTTACTTAGGTGAGGGAGACTCTTTCTCAAACAAACAAATAAACAAAATGATAATTGCATTTCCTTTTATTTATAAATGGTTTCTTTTATAAACTCTATGCATTATATTTTATACTTTTAAAGGTATTATTCTAAGAAATGGTCCACAGTTTTCGCCAGGTTGCCAAAGGAGTCCATAACACACATATACTCAAAAAATTAAGAACTTCTTTTATTGTCTGCCTTCCTTGTTTTAGAAATAATAAGGATACATAGTCAGTTAGTGGGAGAGATTGGTGTTGATGAGATCTCTTTCCTCTAGTATTTCTTTCTGTGTATCATCAAATTATTGAGAAATATGCCCAACTAAAGTGGCTGGATGTATAAGAATGAATAGAAGCAAAAAAATGCTAACAGCTGAATAGAAAGTAGAGCATAATTCCTATGTTTTATCCAACATTGATGCAAAGTTCATAATTCCAATAGGAATTTTTTTGTCCAATTACAAGTTGTAAACTATAGAGGATGTTTATGGTAATGCTGTTTGTAAGTTTAAAAAGTAATGCCAATTATAAGAGGGATCTCTACTTTTTTGCCTGAACGTGGAAGGAAGTTACAATAAATATATGTTTTTCTACTCTATAACCTTTGCCTGGAAATGAAGATGATCAGTATCTATTCAGGTCAAGAGGTGAATCTTATAAAAGGGCAATAAGCATGAGCATCAGGTCTCTTTCGTCTTTTAAAAGATGGAAAAGCCAACAAAAAAGAAATTCTATTCTGGATCTGAATCTCACTAATAGGGATGAACTAGCTTCTGGGTTAGAAATGATAGAAACCTCAGGGGAAAGTGAGGAATCCCTCCTAGAATTTGTGATAGAGGAGAGGAAAGCCAGGCATTGTCTGACATGTACCATATATTTTGGGAGAGCAGGTTTCAAAGAGTTCAGAGGAAGGCTAAGTGAGATCCTGTGGACTAAAATTTGACAGGGAAAGATAGCTGGGGAGGGATGGAAAACCCTCAAGAAAGATGTTCTGAAGGCACAAAAGGAAACACTTCTAATGAGGAAGAAAAACATAAGCAGTCAGATGAGACCCATATGGATGCCCAGGGAACTTATCAACTACCTCAGATTTTAAAAGATTTGTATGGGAGATGGGAACAAGGTCAAACAACTAAGGAAGTCAGTTATATGAGTATAGCACAATCCTTCTAAATTTAGGAATATTAAATGTCTAAATGAGCTGGTATAGGCAAAACAGTAGCACAAAAGTTGTGGATAACAAATAGGGACTTTTGCAAAAATCTATATTGAGAGGAATATAAGGATCCCCAAAAGAATATGGTTTGGGCTTGGGGTGTATGGGAAAATGACAGGCAACAGCAGAAAGAAAGTTGAACTTCTTTATTTCTCATTTCACTGTGTTTTCTTTGCCAAGGAGAACGACCTTTGCACTAGGAAAAAAAAGAAACAATTAACAGGGATATGATGACCAACATAAGGAAATAGTAAGAGAAGCCTTAGCTGCCCTTGATGAAGTCAAGTCACCTGGCCCTGGAGAATTTGTGCATGTGATTAGTAAATCATTGTCAGTGATATTAGCCAGGTCATAGAGAATAAGAAAAATACCACAGTACTGGAAAAGGTCAAATGTATTGATTTTTTAAAAAGAGAACATAATAAATTTTGCAAACTATAGGCAGGTGATATTGACCCCAATTTCTAAAAAGAAAAAAATTATAGAATAGATTTTCAAAGAGATAATTATTTGTTTTAGAAATATTTATAAGATGAAAATGAATGAGCAAAAATCTCTAAAAAGTTATTGTGGTGACAGGGAGGATCATGACACAACTTAGAAGAGAAAAATGTAAAAAAGGATACAAAGAAAAATATGTATTTGAGTTAGACTCAAAAGAACTTCTAAAAGAGGTTTTTAAAAGGACTTTAAAAATCAAATGAGAGAGTGTAATAATAAAGGAGCCTGTAACCAATATTTGATAGAAGGGAGATGGAGAAAGTCTGTATGATGAGTCTCTCTTCCAGCACTTCCCTGGGGCCAAGTATACACTGGGAGACTTTAAGGGGTGTCACCCCAAAACTGGGTGATCTGGAAGGTTGTGCCAGGAGTTGTAGGTGAGGCTTCCCTATAAGAGGAAGTATGTGGTACCCCAATGCAATTTTGAATAAGGATGGGATTCACACAAAACTTCCCCCCAGGCAGTTAATTTCGCTATTATAATGGAAGGGAAGATGGAAGGGGGTGACAGGTAATGCTTGAATCTTACTCTGATTAGATCAGATTTAGGTCAAAGAGTGAATAGCATGCAAACTCAGTTGGATATATAAATCTAACTTACCCTATAGAGGAGTAAAAAGAGACAAGAATAAGAATAGAGGGAGAGGAGGCAGGTAGAAGGGAAGACAAGTTTCGGGAGACAGTGCTCTGAAATAAGCCATTCATTAGGAAGAACATTATGAAGGGAGAGACAAAGAAGAATAAACAGGGTAAATGTAAGATGGAAGGAAATACACAATTATCATAAAACTAAATGAGAATGGAATGGACTAACCCATGAAATGGAAGCAGGGAGCAGAATGGATAAAATTCCAGACTCCTACAATATGCTGTCTATAAGAAACATATTTGAAGCATGGAGATACATACAGAGTAAAAGTAAAGGGATGGGGCAGAATCTATTATGCTTCAGCTGAAATTTAAAAAAAATGGGAGTAACAAGCATGATTTCAGACAAATATAAGATAAAATATATCTAATTAAAAGAGATAAGGAAAGAAATTATATCTTGTAAATGCAGTATAGACAATGAAGTAATATCACTACTAAACATATATAGTATAGCATCCAAAATTTTTAAATCATTTATTAATATCCATTTTTAACATGGTTACATGATTCAAGCTACGACTTTCCCCTTCACTCCTCTCTTTCCTCCCACCCATAGCCAACGCACATTTCCACTGGTTTTAACATGTGTCCTTGTTCAAGACCTATTTCCAAATTGTTGATATTTGCATTGGTGTGGTAGTTTCGAGTCCACATCCCCAATCATGTCCTCCTCAGCCCATGCATTCAAGTATTTGTTTTTCTTACATGTTTCCTCTCCTGCAGTTCTTCCTCTGAATGTGGATAGTGTTCTTTACCATAAATCCCTCAGAGCTGTCTTGTGTCATTGCTTTCTGCTGGTACAGAAGTCCATTGTATTCAAATTTCACCATAGTATATCAGTCTCTGTGTACAATGTTCTTCTGGCTCTGCTCCTTTCACTCTGCATCAGTTCCTGGAGGTCTTTCCAGTTCACACGGAATTCCTCCAGTTTATTATTTCTTTGAGCACAATAGTATTCCATTACCAGCATATACCACAATTTGTTCAGCCATTCCCCAATTGAAGGACATACCCTCATTTTCCAGTTCATTGCCACCACAAAAAGCACAGCTATAAATATTTTCGTACAAATCTATTTATCTATGATCTCTTTGGGGTACAAACCCAACAATGCTATGGCTGGATCAAAGGGCAGACATTCTTTCATAGCCCTTTGAGCATAGTTCCAAATTGCCAGCCAGAATGGTTGGATCATTTCACAACTCCACCAGCAATGCATCAATGTCCCTATTTTGCCATATCCCCTCCAGCATTCATTACTCTCCCCTTCCTTCACTTTAGCCAATCTGCTAGGAGTGAGGTGGTACCTCAGAATCAGTTTGATTTGCATTTCTCTAATTATTAGAGATTTAGAACACTTTCTCATGTGCTTATTGATACTTTGGATTTCTTTACCTGAAAATTGCCTATTCATGTCACTTGCCCATTTATCAATTGGGGAATGGCTTGATTTTTTATTCAATTAATTTAAATCCTTGTATATTTGAGTAATTAGACCCCTGTCAGAGTTTTTGTTACAAAGATTTTTTCCCAATTTGTTGTTTCCCTTCTGATTTTGACTACATTGTTTTTGTTTGTACAAAAGCTTTTTAGCTTAATATAATCAAAACCATTTAATTTACATTTTGTAATTTTCTCTAACTCTTGCTTGGTTTTAAAATTTTTCCTTTCCCAGAGATGTGACAGGTATACTATTTTGTGTTCACTTAACTTATTTATAATTTCCCTCTTTATATTCAAGTCATTCACCCATTCTGAATTTATCTTGGTGTAGGGTGTGAGATGTTGATCTAAACCTAATCTTTCCCATATTGTTTTCCAAATTTCCCAGCAGTTTTTGTCAAATAGTGGATTCATGTCCCAAAACTTGGGTTCTTTGGGTTTATCATATACTGTCTTGCTGATGTCATTAACCTCAAGTCTATACCACAGATCCTCCCTCCTATCTCTTAGCCAATACCATATTGTTTTAATGACTGCTGCTTTATAGTATAGTTTAATATCTGGTACTGCTAGGCCCCCTTCCTTCACTTTTTTTTTCATTATTTCCCTTGATATTCATGATCTTTTGTTATTCCAAATGAAATTTGTTATAGTTTTTCCTAATTCAGTAAAGAAGTTTTTTGGTAGTTTGATAGGTATGGTGCTAAATAGATAAATTAATATGGGTAGGATGGTCATTTTTATTATGTTAGCTCGTCCTACCCATGAACAATTAATGGTTTTCCAATTGTTGAGATCCAGTTTTATTTGTTTGGAAAGTGTTTTGTAGTTGTTTTCGTATAATTGCTGTGTTTGTTTTGATAGATAGATTCCCAAGTATTTTACATTGTCTAGGGTGATTTTAAATGGTGTTTCCCTTTCTACCTCTTGCTGCTTTAATGTGTTGGAAATATATAGAAATGTTGATGATTTATGTGCATTCATTTTGTATCCTGCAACTTTGCTAAAGTTGTTGATTATTTCTACCAGCTTCTTAGTTGATTCTCTAGGATTTTTTAAGTAGACCATCATATCATCTGCAAAGAGTGATAGCTTAGTCTCCTCATTGCCTATTTTGATACCTTCAATTTCTTTTTCTTCTCTAATTGCTACTACTAGTGTTTCTAATACAATGTTAAATAATAGAGGTGATAGTGGGGATCCTTGTTTGACTCCTGATTTTATTGGGAAGGATTCTGATTTATCCCCATTGAATATAATGCTTGTTTATGGTTTTAAGAAAATACTGTTTATTATTTTAAGGAAAGGTCCTTCTATTCCTATACTTTTCAATGTTTTCAAGAGAAATGGGTGCTGTATTTTGTCAAAGGCTTTTTCAGCATCTATAGAGATAATCATGTGATTTTGGTATGTTAAATTGTTGATATGGTCAAATATGTGGATGGTTTTCCTAATGTTGAACCATCCTTGCATTCCTGGTATAAATCCCACCTGATCATGGTGGATGATCTTCTGAATTACTTGCTGGAGTCTCTTTGCTAGTATTCTATTTAAGATTTTTGCATCTATGTTCATCAGGGAGATTGGTCTATAGTTTTCTTTCTCTGTTTTTGGTCTACCTGGCTTTGGGATCAGTACCATTTTTGTGTCATAAAAGGAACTTGGTAGGACTCCTTCTTTGCTTATCATATCAAATAATTTGTATAGTATGGGGATTAGATACTCTTTGAATGTCTGATAGAATTCACTTTGAATCCATCATGCCCTCGCGATTTTTTCTTAGGGAGTTCTTTGATGGCTTGTTCAATTTCTATTTCTGATATGGGATTATTTAGGTATTCTATTTCTTCTGCTGTTGATCTAGGCAATTTATATTTTTGTAAATATTCATCCATATCTCCTAAATTGTTATATTTATTGCCATATAATTGGGCAAAATTGTTTTTAATGATTGCCTTATTTTCCCCTTCATTAGAGGTGAGGTCTCCCTTTTCATCTTTTATACTGTCAATTTGGTTTTCTTCTTTCCTTTTTCTCATTAGATTGACGAGTACTTTGTCTATTTTATCTGTTTTTTCAAAATTCCAACTTCTAGTCTTATTTATTAATTCAATAGTTCTTTTACTTTTGATTTTATTAATTTCTCCCTTAATTTTTAGTATTTCTAATTTTTAGTATTTCTAATTTAGTTTTCATCTGGGGATTTTTAATTTGCTTGCTTTCTAATTTTTTGAGTTGCATACCCATTCATTCAACTCTGCCCTCCTTAATTTGTTAATATATGCAATCAAGGATATAAATTTCCCCCTGAGTACTGCCTTGGCTGCATCCTACAGAGTTTGGTAGGATGTCTCATCATTGTCATTCTCCTCAATGAAATTGTTGATTGTTTCTTTGATTACTTCTTTGACAATTTGGTTTTGGAGAATCATATTGTTTAATTTCCAATTGGTTTTTGTTTTGCCTCTCCAGGTGCCCTTACTAATTATTATTTTTATTTCATTATGATCTGAGAAGGTTACATTTATTATATCTGCTATTTTGCATTTGTTTGCAATGATTCTATGCCCTATTACATGGTCAGTCTTTGTGAATGTACCATGTGCAGCTGAAAAGAAAGTGTATTCCTTTTTGTCCCTATTTATTTTTCTCCACATATCAATTAAATCTATTTTTTCTAGGACTTCATTCACCTATCTTACTTTTTTCTTATTTATTTTTTGGTTTGATTTATCTAGATCTCAAAGAGGAATATTTAGATCTCCCACTATTATGGTTTTACTATCTATTTCCTTCTTGACCTCTGCCAGTTTCTCCTTTATGAATTTGGATGCTATACCACTTGGTGCATATATATTGAGCAGTTTTCTTTCCTCATTGCTTAGAGTGCCTTTAATTGGGATATAATGTCCTTCCCTGTCTATTTTAATCATATCTATTTTTACTTTGGCTTTGTCAGAAATCATAATAGCCACTCCTGCCTTCTTTTTCTCATTTGACGCCCAAAAGATTTTGATCAAGCCCTTATCCTTAAACTTGTGTATGTCTACCCGCCTCATATGTGTTTCTTGTAGACAACTTATGGTAGGATTTTGGTTTCTGATCCACTCTGCTATTTGCTTCCGTTTTATGAACGAGTTCATCCCATTCACATTCAAAGTTATAATTATCAGTTGTGCATTCACTGACATTTTTGTATCCTCCCCTACACCCACCCCTTCTTCTTACACTATTTCCTTTTAAACGAATGGTTTGCTTTGAGCCAGTATCTCTTATCTCCTCCCTTGATTAACTTCCCTTTCTATCCCCTCCCTTATTATTCTCCTCTTTTTATTTTTAAAGGCCTAATGAATTCCCTCCCCCTTCTTCTCCCCTCCCTTTTTTGACCTCCCCACTCCCCTTTGGTTTATCCCTTCTGACTTTCTGAGTATGGTTAGATAGAGTTTTTTATCCCAATGGATAATAAAGCTACTCTTCCCTCTCCTGGTTAATTACACTAAGAGTAAGGTTTGATTATTACCTCTTAATGCTCTCTTCTTCTCCTTCTTATAATGGTATTTATCCCCTCCCCTTCCCATGCCCTCTTTTTGTGTAATAGAATATCCTATTTTTCTTATTTACTCAGATTTCTCTTGGTGTCCTCTACTATTCCCTCCCTCTTTCCCACCCCCCCATATCATCTTAGACCATTTAGTATCCTGTCCTCTCCCTATGAATTATTCTTCTGGTTGCTATAATAGTGAATATTATAATAGTGAATAGAGTTCACTACAGAGAATTATACATAGCATTTCTCCACATAGTAATACAGATAATTAGATCTTATTTAAGCCCTTAAAGAGTCAAATTAAAAAGTTATGTGTTTTCTTTCTTTTCCCTCTGTTTCTTATTTACCTTTTCATGTTACTTTTGATTTTTGTGGTTGGATATCAGACTTTCCATTTAGTCCTGGTCTCTTTTGTGCAAAAACTAGGAAATCTTCAATTTTGTTGAATGCCCACACTTTCCCTTGGAAGTATATAGTCACTTTCGATTGGTAGTTGATCCGTGGCTGCACGTCCAGCTCTCTTGCCTTTCTGTATATCGTATTCCAAGCCTTGCGGTCTTTTAGCGTGGAGGCTGCCAGATCCTGTGTGATCCTGATTGGTGCTCCTTGATATTTAAATTGTTTCTTTCTGGCTTCTTGTAAGATTTTTTCTTTTACTTGAAAGCTCTTGAATTTATTTGAAAGCTCTTGAATTTATATTCCTTGGTGTTGACTTTTCTGGGTCCAGTGTAGAGGGTGATCTATGGATCCTTTCAATGTCTATATTCCCCACTTGTTGTAGGACTTCAGGGCAATTTTGCTGAATAATTTTTTTAAGTATGGAGTCCAAGTTTCTATTAATTTCTGCTTTTTCTGGAAGACCAATGATTCTTAAATTGTCTCTTCTAGACCGGTGTTCTTAGTCTGTCACTTTCTCATTGAGATATTTCATGTTTACTTCTATTTTATTAGTTTTTGACTTTTTTTTTAATCCCTTAACTTCTGTGTATTGATTTATAGGTGGAAGAGTGGTAAGGGTAGGCGATGGGGGTCAAGTGACTTGCCCAGGGTCACACAGCTGGGAAGTGTCTGAGGCCGGATTTGAACCTAGGACCTTTTTAAGTCCTTTGGCCATAATTCCAAATTGCCTTCCAGAATGGTTAGATTAATTCATAACTCCAGCAGCAATTAATTAGTGTCCCAATTTTTCCACATCCTCTCCAACATTTATTACTTTCCTTTACTATCATATTAGCCAACTTTTTGGTGTGAGGTGGTACCTCAGAGTTGTTTTGATTTACATTTCTCTAATTATAAGAGATTTAGACCACTTTTTCATTTGCTTATTGATAGTTTTGATTTTTTTATCTGAAAATTACCTATTCATGCTCTTGCCCATTTATCAATTGGGGAATGGCTTGATTTTTTGCACACTTGATTTAGCTCCTTTTAAATTTGAGAAATTAGACCTTCATCAGAGGTTTTTGTTACAAAGATTTTCCCCCAATTTGTTGCTTCCCTTCTAATTTTGGTTGCATTGGTTTTGTTTGTACAAAACCTTTTTAATTTAATGTATTAAAAATTATTTATTTTACATTTTGTAATATTCTCTATCTCTTCCTTGGTCTTAAATTCTTTCTGACAGGTAAACTAGTCTATGTTAACCTAATTTATTTAGACTTTCCTTTTCTATATTTGTCATTTTACTCATTCTGAATTTATCTTGGTGTAGGTTGTGAGATGTTGATCTAAATCAAATCTCTCCTATACTGTTTTTCAGTTTTCCCAGTAGGTTTTTTGTCAAATAGTAAGTTTTTGTCAACAAAACTGGGATCTTTCGGTTTATTGTACAATATCTGGCTGAGGACATTTACCCCAAGTCTATTCCATTGATCCTCCCTTCTGTCTCTAAGCCTATATACCATATTGATTTGATGACCACTACTTTACAGTAAAGTTTAAGATCTGGTACTGCTAGGTACCGCATCCTTCATGTTTTTTTTTCATTATTTCCCTTGATATTCTTGATCTTTTGTTCTTCCAAATAAACTTTGTTATTTTTTTCTAATTCAATGAAAAAAATTTCTTGGTAGTTTGATATATATGGCACTAAATAAGTAAATTAATTTGGGAAAGATTATAATTTTTATTATGTTAGCTCATCCTATCCATGAGTAATTAATGTTTTTCCAAACATCCAAAATTGCAAACAATTCTAGTTTTAATTGTGTGGAAAGTATTTTGTAGTTGTGTTCATACAGTTCCTGCGTTTGTCTTGATAGATTCCTAAATATTTCATGTTATCTAGGATGATTTTAAATGGAATTCCTCTTTCTAATTCTTGCTGTTATATTGGAAATATATAGAAATGCTGATGGTTTGTGGGAATTTATTTTGTATCCTGCAACTTTGCTAAAGTTGCTGATAATTTCCAATAGCTTTTTAGTTGATTCTCTAGGATTCCTTAAGTAGACCATAACATCATCTTTAAAGAGTGATATTTTAGTCTCCTCATTGCCTACTTTAATCCTTTTAATTTATTTTTTTCTCTAATTGCTAATACTAGTGTTTCTAGTACAATGTTAAATAATAGGGGTGATAGTGGGCATCCTTGTTTCACTCCTGATCTTATGGGTAAGACTTCTAATTTAAATCCATTGCAGATGACACTTGCTGATGGTTTTAAATATAAACTTTATGTTTAGGAAAGGTCTTTATATTCCTATATTTTCTACTGTTTTCAATAGGAACGAGTGTTGTATTTCATCAAAGGCTTTTTATGTAATTATTGAGATAATCATGTAATTTCTGTTGGTTTACTTGTTGATATGAATGATTATGTGGATGGTTTTCCCAATATTAAACCATCCTTGCATTTCTGGTATAAATCCCACCTGATCATAGTGAATAATCTTCCTGATAATTTTTTGCTAGTATTCTATTTAAGATTTTTGCATCCATGTTCATTAAGGAGATTGGTCTGTACTTTTCTTTCTGTTTTTTTGCTTATTTTGTCAAATAGTTTTGTGTAGTATTGAAATTAATTGTTCTTTACATATTTGATAGAATTCACTTGTTAATGTATCTGTCATTGGACATTTTTTCTTAGGGAGTTCCTTAATGACGTGTTCAAATTCTTTTTCTGAGATGGGATCCTCTTTTGTTAATTTGGCAATTTATTTTTTTTTAGATATTCACCCATTTCACCTAGATTGTCATATTTATTGCCTTATAATTTGGCAAAGTAGTTCTTAATAATAACCTTAATTTCCTTTTATTACAGGTGAGGTTTCCCTTTTCATTTTTGATACTGTTTTTTAAACATTTATTAATATCTATTTTTTAGGAAAGTTAACATGGTTACATAGTTCATGCTCTTACTTTCCCCTTCACCCCCAAACTCCTTCCCCACCATGGCTGATGCGTATTTCCAATAGTTTTAACATGTGTCATTGGTAAAGACCTATTTCCAAATTGTTGATAGTTGCATTGGTGTGGTAGTTTCGAGTCTACACCCCCAATCACGTCCGCCTCAACTCATGTGTTCAAGCAGTTGTTTTTCTTCTGTTTCCATTCCTGTAGTTCTTCCTCTGAATGTGGGTAGCATTCTTTTCCATAAGTCCCTCAGAATTGTCCTGGGTCATTGCATTGCTGCTAGTACAGAAGTCCATTACATTATATTTTAACACATGTATTGGTCGCTGTGTACAATGTTCTTCTGGCTCTGCTCCTTTCACTCTGCATCAGTTCCTGGAGGTCTTTCCAGTTTACATGGAATTCAGCCAGTCTATTATTCCCTTGAGCACAGTAATATTCCATCACCAGCATATACCACAATTTGTTGAGCCATTCCCCAACTGAAGGGCATACCCTTGCTTTCCAGTTTTTTTATTTTTGCCACCACAAAAAGCACAGCTATAAATATTTTCATACAAGTCTGTTTATCTATGATCTCTTTGGGGTACAAACCCAACAATGGTATGGCTGGATCAAAGGGCAGGCATTCTTTTATAGCCCTTTGAGCATAGTTCCAAATTGTCAGCCAGAATGGTTGGATCAGTTCACAACTCCGCCAGCAATGCATCAATGTCCCAATTTTGCCACATCCCCTCCAGCATTAATTACTCTCCCCGTCTTTCATTTTAGCCAATCTGCTAGGTGTGAGGTGATACCTCAGAGTTGTTTTGATTTACATTTCTCTAATTATTAGAGATTTAGAACACTTTCTCATGTGCTTATTGATACTTTTGATTTCTTTACCTGAAAATTGCCTATTCATGTCTCTTGCCCATTTATCAATTGGGGAATGGCTTGATTTTTTATACAGTTGCTTTAAGTCCTTGTATATTTGAGTAATTAGATGCCTGCTAGAGTTTTTGGTTATAAAGATTTTTTCCCAATTTGTTGTTTCCCTTCTGATTTTGACTACATTGTTTTTGTTTGTACAAAAGCTTTTTAGTTTAATATAATCAAAACCATTTAATTTATATTTTGTAATATCTCTAACTCTTGCTTGGCTTTAAAGTCTTTCCTTTCTCAGAGATGTGTCAAGTATACTATTCTGTGTTCACTTAACTTACTTATAGTTTCCCTCTTTATATTCAAGTCATTCACCCATTCTGAATTTATCTTGGTGTAGGGTGTGAGATGTTGATCTAGACCTAATCTCTCCCATATTGTTTTCCAAATTTCCCAGCAGTTTTTGTCAAATAGTGGATTCATGTCCCAAAAGTTGGGCTCTTTGGGTTTATCATACAATGTCTTGCTGATGTCATTTACCCCATGTCTATTCCACTGATCCTCCCCTCTGTCTTTTAGCTAGTACCATATTGTTTTGATGACTGCTGCTTTATAGTATAGTCTAATATCTGGTACTGCTAGGCCCCCTTCCTTCACATTTTTTTTTCATTATTTCCCTTGCTATTCTTGATCTTTTGTTATTCCAAATGAAATTTGGTATAGTTTTTTTCTAATTCAGTAAAGAAGTTTTTTGGTAGTTTGATAGGTATGGCGCTAAATAGGTAAATTAATTTGGGTAGAATGGTCATTTTTATTATGCTAGCTCATCCTAACCATGAGCAGTCAATGGCTTTCCAATTGTTTAGATCCAGTTTTATTTGTATGGAAAGTGTTTTGTAGTTGTTTTCATATAATTGCTGTGTTTGTTTTGGTAGATTGATTCCCAAGTATTTTATATTGTCTAGGGTGATTTTAAATGGTGTTTCTCTTTCTACTTCTTGCTGCTCTAGTGTGTTGGAGATGTATAGAAATGCTGATGATTTAGGGGCATTTATTTTGTATCCTGCAACTTTGCTAAAGTTGTTGATTATTTCTACAAGCTTCTTGGTTGATTCTCTAGGATTTTTTAAGTATACCATCATATCATCTACAAAGAGTGATAGCTTAGTCTCCTCATTGCCTATTTTGATACCTTCAATTTCTTTTTCTTCTCTAATTGCTACTGCTAGTGTTTCTAGTACAATGTTGAATAATAGAGGTGATAGTGGGCATCCTTGTTTCACTCCTGATTTTATTCGGATGGCTTCTAATTTATCCCCATTGCATATAATGCTTGTTGATGGTTTTAAGTAAATACTGTTTATTATTTTTAGGAAAGGTCCTTCTATTCCTATACTTTTCAGTGTTTTCAATAGGAATGGGTGCTATATTTTGTCAAAGGCTTTTTCAGCATCTATTGAGATAATTATGTGATTTTGGTATGTTAGATTGTTGATATGGTCAATGATGTGGATGGCTTCCTAATGTTGAACCATCCTTGTATTCCTGGTATAAATCCCACCTGATCATGGTGGTTGACCCTCTTTATCACTTGCTGGAGGCTCTTTGATAGTATTGTATTTAAGAATTTTGCAAGTATGTTCATTAGAGAGATTGGTCTATAATTTTCTTTCTCTGTTTTTTGATCTACCTGGCTTTGGAATCAGTACCATATTTGTGTCATAAAAGGAATTTGGTAGGACTTCTTTGCTTATTATATCAGATAATTTGTGTAGTATTGCTCTTTGAATGTCTGATAGAATTCACTTGTGAATCCATCAGGCCCTGGTGATTTTTTCTTAGGGAGTTCTTTGATGGCTTGTTCAATTTCTTTTTCTGATATGGGATTATTTAAGTATTCTGTTTCTTCTGCTGTTGATCTAGGCAATTTATATTTTTTTTAAATATTCATCCATATCTCCTAGTTTGCTATATTTA
Organism: Gracilinanus agilis; assembly: GCF_016433145.1. Taxonomy (NCBI): domain Eukaryota; kingdom Metazoa; phylum Chordata; class Mammalia; order Didelphimorphia; family Didelphidae; genus Gracilinanus; species Gracilinanus agilis. The sequence goes on from NC_058132.1 coordinate 443,267,038, forward strand.
TTGCCATATAATTGGGCAAAATAATTTTTAATGATTTTCTTAATTTCCCCATCATTGGAGGTGAGATCTCCCTTTTCATCTTTGATACTGTCACTTTGGTTTTCTTCTTTCCTTTTTTTATTAGATTGACCAGTACTTTGTCTATTTTATCTGTTTTTTCAAAATACCAACTTCTAGTCTTATTTATTAATTCAATAGTTTTTTTACTTATGATTTTATTGATTTCTCCATTGATTTTTAGTACTTCTAATTTAGTTTTCATCTGGAGGTTTTTAATTTGCTAGCTTTCTAATTTTTTGAGTTGCATACCCAATTCATTAATCTCTGCCCTCCCTAATTTGTTAATATATGCACTCAAGGATATAAATTTCCCTCTGAGTACTTCCTTGGCTGCATCCCACAGAGTTTGGTAGGATGTCTCATCATTGTCATTCTCCTCAATGAAATTGTTGATTGTTTCTATGATTTCTTCTTTGACTAATTGGTTTTGGAGAATCATATTATTTAATTTCCAATTAGTTTTTGATTTTCCTGTCCAGGTGCCCTTACCAATTACTATTTTTATTGCATTATGATCTGAGAAGTTTACATTTATTATTTCTGCTCTTTTGCATTTGTTTGCAAGGTTTCTATGCCCTATTACATGGTCAATCTTTGTGAATTTACCATGTGCAGCTTAAAAGAAGGTATTCCTTTTTGTCCCTATTCATTTTTCTCCACATATCTATTAAATCTAATTTTTCTAGGACTTCATTCACCTATCTTACCTCTTTCTTATTTATTTTTTTGATTTGATTTATCTAAATCTGAAGGAGGAATATTTAGATCTCCCACTAGTATGATTTTACTATCTATTTCCTTCTTGAGCTCTACCAGTTTCTCTTTTATGAATTTGGATGCTATGCCATTTGGTGCACACATATTGAGCAGTGTTATTTCCTCATTGTCTATACTGTCTTTTATCAGGATGTAATTACCTTCCCTGTGTTTTTTAATCATATCTATTTTTACTTTGGCTTTGTCAGAAATCACGATTGCCACTCCTGCCTTTTTTTTTTCTCATTTGAAGCCCAAAAGATTTTGGTAAAGCCCTTTACCTTAAACTTGTGTATGTCCACCCACCTCATATGTGTTTCTTGTAGACAACATATGGTAGGATTTTGGTTTCTCATTCACTCTGCTATTTGCTTCTGTTTTACGGGCGATTTCATCCCATTCACATTCAGAGTTATAATTATGAGTTGTGTATTCGCAAAAGTTTTGGTATCATCTCCTAGTTCTACCCCTTCTTCTTACACTATTTCCTTTTAAACCAGTGGTTTGCTTTAAGCCAGTAACCCTTGTCCCCTCCCTTGATTTACTTCCCTTTCTACCTCCTCCCTTATTATTCCTCTCGTTTTATTTTTAAGGCCTAATGAATTCCCTACCCCTTCTTCTTTCCTCCCATTTTTTGACCTCCCCACTCCCCTGCTCCCCTTGGTTTTTCCCTTCTGACTTTCTCAGTAGGGTTAGATAGAATTTTATATCCCAATGGATAAAGCTACTCTTCCCTCTCAGGGTTAATTACGCTGAGAATAAGGTTTAAATATTACCTCTTAATGCTCTCTTCCTCTCCTTCTTATAATAGTATTCATCCCCTCCCTTTCCCTTGCCCACTTTCTATGTAATAGAATATACTATTTGTCTTATTCATTCAAGTTTCTCTTGATGCCATCTACTATTCACCCCACTCTTTCCCACCCCCCCATATCATCTTAGATCATTTAGTACTCCAACCTCTCCCTATGAATAATTCTTCTAATTACTATAATAGTGGATACTATAATAGTGACTATAGTTCACTACAGAGAATTACACAAGACATTTCTCTATATAGGAATATGAATAATTAGATATTATTGAAGCCCTTAACGAAGCAAATTCAAAAATACGAGTTTTCTTTCTTTCCCCTCTGTTTCTTATTTACCTTTTCATGTTTCTCTTGATTTTTGTGGTTCTATATCAAACTTTCCATTTAGTCCTGATCTTTTCTGTGCAAATACTTGGAAATCTTCAATTTTGTTGAATGCCCATACTTTCCTCTAGAAGTATATAGTCAGTTTTGATGGGTAGGGGATCCTTGGTTGTAGACCCAGTTCTCTTGCCTTTCTGAATATCATATTCCAAGCCTTAAGGTCTTTTAGTGTGGAGGCTGCCAGATCCTGTGTGATCCTGATTGGTGCTCCTTGATATCTGAATTGTCTCTTTCTAGCTTCTTGTAAATTTTTTCTTTTACTTGGATGCTCTTGACTTTGGTTATTATATTCCTTGGGTTTGTCTTTTCTGGGTCCAGTGTAGAGGGTGATCTATGGATCCTTTCAATGTCTATATTGCCCTCTTGTTGTAGAACTTCAGGGCAATTTTGCTGAATGATTTCTTTTAGTATGGAGTCCAAATTTTCATTAATTTCTGCTTTTTCAGGAAGACCAGTGATTCTCAGATTGTCTCTTCTAGACCTGTTTTCTTGATCTGTCTCATTGAGATATTTCATGTTTCCTTCTATTTTTTCAGTCTTTTGACTTTGTCTTATTTGTTCTTGTTGTCTTGATAGATCATTGGCTTCTACTTACTCAAATCTTGTCTTTAGAGATTGGTTTTTTGCTGTAAACTTTTGATTTTCCTTTTCAATTTGGTCTGTCCAATTTCCTAGCTGTGTGATTTTGGTCTCCAATTTACTTATCAGTTCTTTTGATTTGGGGGCATCTTTTTTGAATTTCTCAATTCTATCCTTTAGAGACTGGTTTTCCTTTTCAATCTCGTCTTTTCTGGTCTTTGATTTACTTGCCTCACTTTCTAATTGTGAAATTCTGATTTTTAAACTGTTATTTTCTTGCCAGATCTCTTCCATCTTTCTCAAAATCTCAGATTTGAACTCTTTAAGACCTTTTGACCCATTTTCTTTGTTTTGGGAAGGTTTGGATATGATTACTTGTTTGTTCTCCTCTGCTGTTTGCTCTGTTGTCTAGATTTTTTCTGTGTAAAAGTTGTCGAGTGTTAAAGATTTCTTCTTCATCTTTCTCTTCTGCTTTTCCTGATTCTGGCTTGCCATTGTGTAAGCTCGGTGCCCTCTCTGCTTTATGCTCCTGCCCAGGATCTGTCTGTGCTCTTTAGGCTCCTGAAGTCCCAGGTCTGGTTGTTCTCTGGGTCAAGCCTCCTGGTGGTCTCCTTGCTCATTCTTCTGCCTGAAGCTCCTTTGACAGTCTCAGGGCGCTGCTTCCACCATCAAGCACCTCTCTGCACTGGGTCCCCACTCAAGGTCCACTCCTCAGCTCAGGATCAGCCCCTTTGTCCACACCTTAGCTCCGCACCTATGTCCACACCTCCTCCTGAGCTGGTACTCAAGGTATGTGTTCAAAGTCTGTGAGTTCTTTAGCCTCTTGGGGTCTTAAGTCTTTGCTCTCAGGAACAAGCCTTGGTGAGCTGCCAGTGACTTAATGGGTGCCCCAAACTTGCTTTAACTCTTTTGAGCTGGCTTTGGCATGGTAGGTTGTGTGGGTTAGGGGAGGGGGTTGCTCAGCTCTGGTTTTAGTGAGAGCTGTTTCACCCCTTTGTAGCATGGAAATGCCCCAAACCTATGTACCTTCAAAGCTGTGCCCTGTTGTGGGGTCCCTTCATTCTTCTGGATTTGTTTTTATGTCTTCTTGAGGAGTCCTATATGTGTGCGTTAGGAGTGGTCAAGCAGCTGCTTTTTACTCTGCTGCCATCTTAACCCGGAAGCCTTTTGCCAAGTTTTTATCCTAAATTCCTGTGTCAAGCCTAGGTATGTCTCTAAACACATTAGACATTTAGTACTTGACTTTTTCAAAACTTTTATTACCTAGGTTAATTTAAGATAATCAGTCTGGATTTCATTTTAATTTCTTTTAAAACATATTTCTCTTAAATTTTTCTTTAAATGTAGAATGTTTGCTCCTCAAAAGCAGAAAGGGGTTTTTATTGTAATTTTTGTGAGTGTCAGCAAGAAATAATTATATATAAATACATAAAAGGAAAATGGTTGGATCTTTTCTATTTAGATGTTCTGGTTCATAGGTTAATGGTTGTTGGTATATAGTACTATGTGAAGAACTTTAAAACCAAGATACCTAACAAAGCCATAAAGAGGTGTAAATGTCAGACTAAGCTCAGGACCAAAAATACAGAGTTCTGAATCTTATGTGAAGTAAAGGAAGAAAATAAGAAAGAAATAAAACTAGAAACTAAAAAACTAATTCAAGGTCAGAAGCACAGATGATCAGCATAGCCAAAGTTAATAATCTTCTTCAGAAGCTTGAGGAGTACAAAGAAAAGTGTTTCAGGAGGCCTTAATTGAATAAAGTGAGTTTTGTCTTCACTCTTCCACATGATCCTGATTCACAAGTTAATACCAGCCTCCAAGTTTTTCTACTTCTCTATGATGTATTTCTTGCTCCTTGAATTTTCCTAAAGCACTTTGGATCACTTCTTTGTAGCAATAGCTTTCTTTATTTCATCACATTTGGTTCTTGATCTTCCCCCGTAATTAGACTACAAACCCCTTTGAAGGCAGTCATTCAAGATTTTTTAACTTTAAATTGTTAGTACTCTAATCTAGTCCAACCAAAAACATATATTAAACACCTATTATGTGCTAGGCACTTTTCTAATTACTGGAGATAAATTAACAACAAAAAAACCCAAAAAACAGAAAGGAAGACCCTTCCCTCAAAGACCTTAAGGTCTAGTGGAGGAAACAACTGACAAAAAGAGGCAGGAAATTGGGGCACTAGGAGGTCTCTGGAAGGAAGCTTTCTTCTTCTGTGAAGCTGAAACCAGGAAGAGTGGCAGGTGCAAAGTGAAGCAAGCATAAAAAGGAAAGCTTTGGAAGGTATTTTGTACCTCTAATGAGAGGGCAAAGGAGGTGAGGAAGGTGTTTCCAATAAAGACTTGAACCAGCAGCCTTGTGTATTGAGCATAGAGTCTGGATATTAGTAGATACTTCAAAATATTGTTGAGGGGGCAGTGGGATTGAGAGCCAGAGTTAGAGACCAGAGGTCCTGAGTTCAAATACGACCTCTAAAACTTCCTAGTTGTGTAATCCTGGGCAAGTCACTTACCCTACATTGCCCAGCCCTTACCACTCTTCTCTTGGAACCAATACAGAGTATTGAATCTAAATAGAAGGTAAGCATTTAAAAAACTTCATTAAATTAAATATTCATATAGTGAGGAGTACAAAAATGCCCCCAAATCAATGATTCTACAGAGAATATGCCACATTCTGGGATAGAAGAATCAACTAGAAGGGTAACCGTCCATTTCTTCTTGATTGTAAAGCTTCTGTACTTGAATTTTTGGGATCCAAGTTCAAAATGGAGGAGATAACTGTTCAGTTAAGGAAAGAGGTTTTGGAAATTTAATATAACTAATGATGGTAAGCAACAAAGCTGCCACAAAGTTAAAGTTAAAGTTGCAGAAAAAATATATATAGCTATATATTTGAAGAGGATTTGATGTGGAAAGAGTGACACACCTGGTGTGAATGTCTGTCAACTCCCCTCTGAATACTCTACTTTTACTAAAGACAACAGAGCAGGTTTCTCTGGAATGGTGGATGTCCAGAGAGCTGGAGCCAGCCCTGGATGCTAAAGGGAAGAGGTAGGTAGGTTGATCAAGGTCGGACCCTCTCCCTATAGAAACCTCCCCACAGCCAATATTAGCACTGCAGGGGGTCTTGCTCAAATGGAGTCTGAGCAAATCAGCCTCTCATACCCCCTTTCCCCTCTTTGCCTCGTGTAATGATGTCTCCTTGATCTGACTGTGAATTGGTTTATTTTTTAGATGAACAAGGTAGCTGGAGAAGGGAGAGAACAGAAGAATCAAAGAGGGGATAGGTTTGAGGGAAGAAGAGACCCTTTGTGGGGTTTCTTGTCTCCTTCATCTGAGCCAAGGTGGCTCTGCTCCAACTTAACTATCCTCTTTTTATCTAATTAAAGTCTTTCTCCTACCTTAACCTGTGGCAAAGTGTCCTTCTTGGGAAGGTCAAGGGAAGGAAAGGATCTTCAGGGGGACCCCCTGAAGTAAGGGATCAGCCCTCCTCGGCAGCTGTGGTTGTTTGATCTTCCTCTAATGGAGGCTCTCCAACTACAGGAGCCTTTTTTCCTGTTCTGGGCAAGGGAAAATGGAGGCAAAGTTTTTCCACAGGTGGAAATCTAGAGCTCCAGGACTTTGCTCCTCACTCGACAGAGTTCAGGGGGCCAAAAGCCCTTTCAGTTAACAATTTTTCGCATAATCCTCTTCTCTTGCTCCAGTTGTCACTGCCCCTCCCATCACATTCCAACTGCTGTCTGCTTCTTCTCAGTGGGCTGAAGTGCCAACACCTTGATTTAGTTTTCCTTTCCACACTAGGTTGGATTGAGTATGAATCCTGTATAGGACCCAAGTATGAATCCTGACACAGATACTTTATAGCAATGTAATCTTGAAAAAGTTACTTAACCTCAGTATCAGTTTCCTTAGCTTTAAAATAGGGTTAATAATACCATGACTTTATAGAGTTGTCATGTAGATCAAATAAGGTAAAATATATAAAGTGATTTACAAACCTTAAACTGCTATGCAAATGCTAGTTTATTTTTTTTTTACTTCTAAAACAGGTCAAAGTAAGGAAGCAGAAATTCCAGAAAGTATGAATTGAGAACACTCCCATTCCATATTAGTCAGACAAGTGTGTTCAGTCCTGGTAGAAGAGACTTTAGGATTGTGATTGGAAATGAGCAGCCACAATGATGAGTAGCTTCAAAACCATATCTATCATTTAGATTAGTTGAAGACATTAGTGATGATTACTCTGTTAAAAATTGTCTTAGGAAGTTTGAGAGGACTGTCTTCCAGGAACAAAATATCTATTATGTGGAAGAAGGAAGGGATATCTACTTAGCCCTATGGGGTAAAACTAGGAACAATGACTAAGAGTTACAAAAAGGCACATTTATGTTTATTGTAAAGACGAATTTTCTGCCTTAGTGATTATCAAGATGATTTTCTTAATGATTATCAAGATGACTACTTTTCAGAGATTTTGTAGAAAAAGATTCATGTTCAAGAATAGTTTGGACAGGAAGACCTACAAAAGTCTCTTCCAATTTTGAGAATTTCTGACTCTGTGAACACTGGACCACATTTGATATATACTTTTGTATTAGGAGCAAAGAAATACGATCATGGGAAAATTACGTCAGAGATACTTAATTTAACAAATACAAAGGAAAACACTTCAGGGATTTCTTTTCTCTTGGATAAAACTGATGGTCAGAAATCTAGAAATATTTCTTTATTGTAGTCCAATAAACTGACAATTAAATTCCTTCTATATGTTGCAACCAGTAAGCTCACTGCAATTTACCAGAAGTGGTGAGTGAATCTGAAGCTAGTTAGAAAAGAGCTCCAAGAGAATTTACTAACACAATAGTTTGCAAACAGGGAATACACGATCTCCCAAAAGCTCCACAATGGGCAGTCCCACTTTCACAAATAGGGAATATATTGGTTTGAAGAAAGGACTATAGTCTTTGGTCTGGAACTGAAAGTGACCTTTGAAATTATAGAATCCAGTGCTCTTGTTTTACAAGTTTGGAACTAAGGCCTAAAGAGATTAAGTGAATTGCCTAAAGTAGTCAATTGTGAATTTAGAATGTGAACCAGGGACTTCCAATGAAAAACTATGAACCTGTCTCACTGACTAAGGCTATGTCTCTTCCAACATTACTAAGCCTCAAACTCATGTAACATTATCTTAAAAATTAACTTAAAATTTTAAAAATGAGCATTTAAGCATTGCAAAGAACAAAAAATTGTACATTAAAAAGGCAAACATGAAATTATAAAATGACTGTGTATATTTTAATTGCATGTTATCTTAAATTGAACAAGAAAGATATAAAACTATCCTTTATTTCTCTGACCTCTTCTGGAATTTCATCTGTTGGTTTTTTTTTGTATACTGTAAATATTTCATCAACATTATTTTCTTCTTCACTGAGCATAATTATTGCTTACTCACTCTTCCCACAAAATTCTTCACTCTTCTCAAATATAAGTTCCTTATTATAACAAATAAGAATAGTCAAGCAAAATAAATTCACATATTGATCAGTTCTCTAAATATGTAAGTCTAATCCATCATTTCTCTGTCAAAAGGTGAGAAGCATGCTTTATCATCAACTTCTGGGGTTCATTTCCTTGACGTGTTAAACATTACAATTTATTATTATTATTATATTTTTATTCTGTTCTGTTGAGTAGAATACTCTACTGAATGCATCAGTTAATTCAAGTCCTCTCAGCTTTTCTGAATCCTTTTCTTTTGCCAGTTCTTATTATATATCTATTCCATAATAGTCATTTATCATAAATTATTCAGCCATTGCCTTGGTCAGTGTTCATTTTGTTTCTAGTTCATTTATGCAGCAAAAGATACTATTATTTTTATACATTTCTGTATATTCCTTCTATCTTGAGATTCCCTGAGTTATATGCATGGTGTGTGACTTGTTTTCCAAATTAGTTGGGCAAAGTAATAACTATACCTAGAGTGCATTACTGCAAGTATCCTCTAATCTTTGCTAATCTGAAAAGTGTGAGATAAAGGTCTAAGATTATGTTTAAATTCATTTCTTTTATTTTTAATGAATGGAATTTTTATGTTTTTTGATAGCTTATAATTCTTCTGGTGGAGTTTTAGAAATATTTTTTCTTATCTTTATTTTGAACTTAACAATCACCAAATAAAATAGATTTTCATTATGTAGTAAGTACAGATCTCTATTATACACACCTTACATTTCTTTTAAGAACACAAGTTCAACCTATACATTTCAAAACTGTCTTACTTTTTCTTTGCTTTTTTGCCTTTCTTGTGTTTTCTTTTCTGCATTAGAAAAAAAATCTCACATTTCTTCTTTAGAAAACTACTCATGTCTTTGACAATTTACCTACTGGAGAATAGCTCTCATTTTGTATATTTGTATCAATTTCCTATATCTTGGATATATGAGTTCTTTGTCAGAGAAATTTGTTACAAAGGTTTTCCTCATATAATTGTTTCCTTTTAAATTCTAACTATGTTGATTTTGTTTGCATAAAAATATCAATATGATGTAACCAAATTTATTCATTTTTATGTTATGGTTATTTTTATCCTTTGGTAAAGAATTCACCTACCCATAGGGAGTCAGAATTCCATGCCTAATGGGAGTGCTTCCTCCCTCCCCTGTCTGGATTGGTATGGGGCTCATATGCTGTGTGAGGGTGTGCCACAGATGGCAGCCTGTTGAGTCTGTGTTAGAGGGAATTCCTATGGTGAGGATGGAGAGGATCTAGTTTTAAGGGGAGCATAGCTCACAGCATGACTCATAGCTGGAGGGAGCTGAGCTGGATGGGACTAAAACTCTCAAGTCACTCTCCATATGCACCTCTCATCATTCACTGCCCAGCAGCCCAATGGGAGAACCTCCTCCCTCCCCCGTCTAGGATAAGGGAGGGATCTGGGGTTTGAAGTGAAGGCAGGCATAGCACTTGGTCTTGGGAAGGGTGGGCACAGCACTTGGTCTGGGTGGGGGCAGCACTCCATCTCTAAAAGGTTTGCCAACACTGGTCTAAGACACACCAAATCCAAATTAAGATTCCTAAATCCAGGAACTGATGCTTGCTGATACTTCTCTTGTATTTAAAGCTCTTTCTTCTAATAGTTTGTATATCTTGCTTCTGAATTGAAATGCAAATTCAATTGCGAACTTTAAATTCATATTTAAGTACTATTTGTCTTGGAGTTTGCAACCTATTCTACCCCCCATCCCCCACCTGTTACAGATGGATCTGTGAATTATTTCAGTTAGAATTTCATTTTCTTTCTTCAAAAGTTATAGGCAATTTTATTCTATTCTATCCTTCGTTATAGAATTAAGGGGTTTTGTCCTGTTGTTTCATTTTGGGAGACATATGATCTGATCCTTGGGTTATCTCTACACATTATGTCTTTGAGATCAATATGCTTTGCTTGCATAGTGAGCATATGTTCTTTAACTGTTCATGTTTTTGTTTTTCTTCTTCTAGGTTGCCTTTTACTTCCGTGTATTTACAATCCCAATCTATTCTCTTTGTTTCTTTGGTAAGGCTTGCCAATTTCAGATTAAAATACCTTTTATTTTGCTTATTATTTTTGATGTTTAGAACAGAAGTTCTACTCTCATAATTCATATTTCTCTTTTACATAATTCAGGAAGATCATGCTGTATTTCCATTTTTTCCTCAAATTTTACAGGATTTTGTGTTTCATCAAGTGTTGGATAATTTTCCTTTATTTATTCATAGATGCTTGATTTTATTTACTAGATCTTGAGGCCATATTTCTTTCTGTTGCTACTGATTTTCCTGTTAACTTATCTAATTTTATTTAAGGTCTTTAATATTTCTTCTTCCTGAAATCTTCAGTTCTTTCAGTCTTACTTCTTGCCTTCTTTATGTTCCTTATCTCCCACTTCCCAACTCCTTCCCATCTGATTGTCATTTCCTTGGGAGTTTGGTCCTAAAGTGTCTCAGTCCCCTCTAATATTGAGCAATTAATATTCATCAGCCTAAGTCTTTCCTTCAACTAACTTTTGAGTGGTCAGAACTGACCCCAGTTAAGTATTGTACTCTCTTGGCCAACTACAGCAAATGCTTCAGCTACATGTTTTCTTGTCATGGTGCCCTATCTCACTCCCTCAGTTCTCTAGTATGGCACCAGCAGTTCAGCACTTTGCAGCATTAGCAATGGGAAATAGGGGATAGGATTGGGTTTTAATGTAATCCTATGTTATATTCTTGGGTCTACAAGTGCAGTCTCACTGCCAATAATGCAAGGGATGGAGGAGGAATGCTGAGGGACCTCAGAGTCAGAGAGCAACAGTTCCAGAGACTGGTAGGATATTTTTTTAAACTTCTGTTGACTCTGGGTATTGTAGACCATGGAAACAGTACTATTTGCTTTAGCTTTGAAACATAATCTCTGTTTTGAAGAAGTTTTAGAGGTCATAAGAATAAGAGAAAATTTCCAGTCCTCTATCTTGTTGTTCACTTACCTCAAAAGAAGTCTAGTATCAGTTCCAAATATACTTATTGTGAACTGAGAAATATCTTAGACATAGAGTAGTCTAACTCTTCATTTTATTTATGGGGAAACTGAGTTACATTGTGGAAAAATTGAAAGTAGAACTCATATCTCAAATTCCTAACTCCCAATCCTATGTATTTCTTCTATGTCATGTTTCTGGGTATATATCTAAAAATATTGAACTCTCAGCCTGAGGAATTTAGGATTAGAGAAGAACATCATGGGGATAGTCAATAGGCTATTTTAATACTTATGTGCAAGAGTTGCCACAGTCTTTAAGCTAGTCTGTTTCTACAGACAGGGCTTGGAGGCCTACTTCTAGATCAGGATCCCCCGAATGAGAGAAACCATACAATATTGAGAAATGATGCTATTTAATTTATTACTAGTTATACATTATAATTGGCTAAAGATTAGAAGTGACACAAATGGCTGCCGCTCTCTTCATTCCTTTTGAAAATTTTCTTAAGTTTTTATCATACTTTATCTAATTCCCACATTTTCCTTCTCTCTTTCCATAACATGAATGCGTGTGCTCTTATAAAAGCTTGCATTAATAAGTGATAATGATGAAGGTTTTAACTTGGACTTCATTAATGTTTAAAATCAAGATCCAGTTAAAACTATCACATGCTATATTTTATACTACTAAAAATGTGATTCACATTCTTTTTCCCTTTTTATTTTGCTTAATTCCTTTTAAAATGTCAAGTAATTTTTCTAGGAAACACATTTCTAGGAAACTTCTTTAAATGGAAAATTATATGGGTTTCCTAAACAAACTGTCAAAAATTAAGTAACACTGAATCCCCAAATATGCTGGTGTTGCAGAATGTGAGTGGCTGACCTATAAACATCCCTTACAAAAAGGGATTGGACTTAATGGTGATTTTTTACATTGAAAGTGCCTCCAGAAGCCAGAGAAATCACTTGGTAGCACATCTTATAAATTACTGGTTTAATTATGATATAATATGCATTATAAATTACATTCATGAAGTGTCATTGGAGAATATCAGATGTTCTCTGTCTTCTTTCTCAAATATACTTTTTAAAAACATTTAAAAGCCTTTATTAATATTAGATTAATGCAACACCCTTTAATCTTTTCAAAAAATAGCAGAAATAGATGTATATATATATATGTATACATTATAAATGCCTTTATTATAAAAAAGAAAGAAAGAAAATAGGAGATCATAAACTGGGAAAACACTGAAAAAATTTAGTAAAGAATGAAAAGGAATGTTATTTGGATATAATAAATTATGTGTATGAAGAATACAAAGAAACAGGAAAATTTTTGTCAACTAATTTAGAGAAGAGAACAAAATCAAGAGGATGATAAGCAAAACAAATGATTTAGGTGAAAAACTAAAAGACAGATTGAGTTTAGATCAAAGGCAATGATGAGTATTTTGTACTCAAGAACAAATGTTGAAATATTTTTTCCTTTACCTCTGTGTAAATAGAATTAGCTCAAGCCCATTCATAATTAAAACTCTAGCCATCAAAGATAATGTCATCCCCACCTCCCTTAGTGGGGAGGGGAGATGAGTTACCTACACGTGACAATAAGTAACAAATCAAGAACAAGGCACTGCTCTTTGGGCAGTCCAAATCAATGTAAAGGCTGCCATTTGTCCACTTGAATTAGAGGTGGACCCACAGGAAGTGACGAAAGACACTATCTCTTCAAGTATATTGGTTACTTCCTGTTGGGGCAATTCCCACTTTGAACTTGGTGCTGAAGGATCTCCGCTGAGACCTCAGGCTGCTTCCACTCTGAATGGTCACGTGGGTAAGTTAGGCTGACTTCCTTGTCCTACCTTGGCATTTCCAGACTCTCTACCTTAAGTAGGCTTCTTGCCTCCCTAATTGCTAAGGCCTTGCAGCTTGTAGCCTCCTTTAATTAGCTTTTCAATCCTCTCCCGCCCTGCCTCAGGTAGGCCCAGGCTAGCCTCTCCCTCTCTCTATTTCCCTACCTTCTACCTTCCTGATTGTAAATAAGCTACCTTAAACCCAATCCTGACTTGGGTCTATTTTAATTATGGAATCAACCTGAATTATTGATTCCTGGAGGCCACACCTTAATATATATACATATATATATATATATAAAATATCTAAAATTTCCCTCTTACACCTCTTTAGATAATCAAAGAACTATTTACCAAATATATGTATGAGTGTGTGTATACTATTGAACCTCTTTCCATTTTACTGTTCTAGTTTGTTTTGATTAACTGTTTTTCTGTGATGGATTTGTGGGGAATATGGGGAAAGTTTCAGGAAAAGTCTTCAGTATAAAGGAAAAAAAAGAATCAATAAGCCTAAAAAGAAGTACAAGTTTATAACAAGGCCATTGTAAAATAGGCAAAATTAACTAAGAGTGACCTATATTTACAATTAGATCGCAATTCTTTCGTATAATGATTCCCATGAAGTGGTTGTATGTATTTAGATTTGAAATATTCAAAATTAGAATTATGTTCAACAGTTATGTCAAACTCAAATAGAAATGAAGATCTCTAAACTTTACATAAGAATTCCTCTAGATTGCTTCTAGAATTAATTTTAAAATATAATATCTCAATCAATCAGCCAATAAATATGTGCTACACCATACATTGTAGTATGTATGATGCCACGTGACAAGTACCGTGCTAAGCACTGGGGATATGTAAGGAGGCCAAAAAAATAATAGTCATTGCCCTCAAAGAGCTTAAGATCTTATTAGTGAGACAACATGTGAACAAATATATACAAAACAAGCTATACACAAAGCAAATGGGAAATAGCTAACAGAGGAAAGATACTGGATTTAAGCAGATGTGGTAATGGCTTCCTATAAAAGTTGGGATTTCAGGACCAAATGGAGGCAGGGTAATTACTAGGCAGCAATGAGGAGGGAAATCATTTTAGGCATGAGGCCAGAGAAAATGCCCAGAGTCAAAGGATGTAATGTTTTATTCATGGAACAGCCAGGAGTCCAGTAATACTGGTACAAAGAGTACATAGTGGGGAATAAGATATAAAGAGAATGGAAAATTAGGAGGAGAGTTCAATTATGAAGGACTTTGAATTCCAAACAAAGCACTTATATTTGATCCTGGAGATGTTAGGGAACTATTGGAGTTTAGTGAGTAAGGGAGCAAGGTGGGATATGACATAGTTGAATTTGAACTTTAGAATAATCACTTTACTTGCTGAATGGAAGATGGATTGCAGTGGAGAAAGACTTGAGATAGGTCAAGACACCAGCAGGCAATTACAAATGTGCAAGTATGGAGTGATGAGGGCTTTTACTAAAACTGTGGCAGTTTCAGAAGAGAGAGAATAGGGTATAAATGAGAAATTTTTGCAGAGATGAAATGGACAGAAATAGATTGGATATGGTAGGTGAGAAATAGCAAGGAGTCAAGGATAATGCCTCTTGGACTGGGAAGATGGAGTTGCTATCTATCATATTGGGAAAATATGGTATGGAGATAATGGAAGATTATGAGGAAAATACAATGAGTTCTGTTTTAAATATGTTCAGTTTAGGATGTTTAGTGGACATGCAGTTCGAGATTTCTGAAAGATAGGTGATGATGTCAATAGAGAGAGCTGGGACTAGATTAGCAGATTTGAGAATCATTAATATAGACATTATAATTAAATCGATAAGAACTATTGAGATCGGCAAGTGTAGTAATCAGAAAGAGAAGAGAAGAAGATCCAGGACAAAATTATGAGGGATGCTTGGCTTAGAGGTATGAGAATCCAGCAAAAGATATTGAGAAAGAGAGGTAAAATGGGAGGAGACAGGAGGACTGGCAGAGTGAGTAGTGTCTCAAAAACCTAGGGAAGAGAGTAACTAGGAGGAAAGAGAGATCAATACTATCAAAGACTGTAGAGAAAGGTCAAGGAGAATGAAAACTCGTAAAAGGGCACTGAACCTTGCAACTAAAAGATCATAGGTAACTTTGAAGAGAGCAGTTGCAGTGGAATAAGGTTGGAAAACAGATTACAAGGGGTAAGAAGAAAGAAAGAAGATAGACACCTTTTGAAGACACCTTTTGAAGTTGGCCTTTTCCAAGAGTTTAACTACAAAGGGCAGAAAAAATATAGGTATGATGAAGTAGACATACACTTCGTTTTTAGATATTAGAAAATGAACCAGTAGATAGAAAGAAATTAAATATCTATGATAAAGTCCTAATGTCAAAGGGAGTAATATCCTGGAGGAAACAGAATAGAATGAGATCACTTGTAAAGATAGAGGGTAAGAAGTAATGTCACTTCATCATGTGAGAGAGGGAAGAAGAAGGAGATAATGTAGAAGACATTTGAGTATGAGATGACTGAAAATAAGATAAGAGAGATCTCACTCAAATGGCCTCAATATTTTTCTGTAAAATACAGGACAAGGATCTTTGCTGAGAAGGTGGGTTCATGGGGGCCATGAAAGGTATGAGGAGATATATGAAAGTTTGGAAGAACTGCTGTGGAGAGTGGGAGAATGAGTTGAAAAGAGAGATAAAGTAGAATTGCGTAACTAATGTGCTCTAAGGATGATTTCAGAAAAACCTGGAAAGACTTACATAAACTGATGTAAAGTGAAGTGAGCAGAATCAGATTAGTAATGTACACAGTAACAAATGATTTTTTACGAACAACTGTGAAATACCTATGTATTTTCAGCAATACAATAATCAAAGACAATATTAGAGATTGATGATGAAAAGTGCCATTAGCCTACAAAACAAGAACTGATGGAAACTGAATTCAGACCAAAACATACTATATTTCATTTTCTTTCTTCTTTTTCCTTTTGTTTTGTTTGAGCTCTCTTCCACAAAATGACTAATGCGAGAAAATGTCCTTACATGTGAAAGAAAGTATCTCCATTCCATGGACTGATGGATATCAGAGTAATGTGTCATGAGCTGGTGTCTCCTGGCATCCCCAGGCATGAGTGCTAGCATGAGTGACAACGTGGCAGAGCCAGTCTCACCATGGGTGTCACTAGAAAACAAGGAAGGGCCAGTGGAATGTTGCCATGGTAGGGTAGCTGGCATGACATTTGAAAGCCAAAGGACAAGGATGGTTCTTAAACCCAAGCAGGAAGTGAATTGGTCTCTCTTACCTTCCAGACCTGAACTGGCTGACTCTCTAAATTGTTCAGGGACTGAGCCTGCTGCCTGGGATTCAGGACCTTATCTCTACCTCTATCATTCTCTCTTTTTTATTAATAAATGTTTATAACTCTGGTGCTGAGCCTCCAGACCAATTTTTATTTGTTACACATGTTTACACACGTAAAATCTTAATAAAAAGATGACAGCTCATAGAGACTATGCCAGTAAATGGAATCCACCACAGTCTGAAATGAGCACTGATGTATGGCAGGTATACATATTAGTTATCCCCTGAAAGTTAGAATAATCTCAGCTAATTTGAGAAGAAATAAGAAAATAATGCTTAAGTTAATGCATAAAGAAAATCACCATTGCTTCTTATTTCTGATTTTCTCCAATGACTCTTCTATATATGTTTTATAAGTCAGAGAACTGTGGCATGAAAGTTGGTTGATTCTTCAAGTATCTAGCAATTTCTCAATTAAAAAAAATTAAAGACTATATAAGTAAATCTTACCAAGATATTTGATTAAAAATATGTATACTGAACAATAGTAAATGGTATTTATAAATAAATGAGATTAAAATTACTAATATGGAAAAATGTTTTACATGATTGCATATGTAAAATCTAGATGAACCAGGTTAAGATGGCTGCAGAGTAGAAGCAGGTCGACTTTCTCTCCTTACCAACTGATATAGCATACCTCCAAAGGACAAAAAACTAAATCCAGATGAAAGAAGGGACCTCAAAATAGGGTGCAGTATCGAAGGTATGTTGGATTTGGGCACTTCCACTATATAAGGGAGAGAAATAGCTCCTATCAAAACGCAAGCAGATCAACCCTCTCCCACTCCACCCACAGTACCAGAGTCAGAGGCTGAGCTCCAGAGTTAGAGGAAGCAGGGGCACAAAATCTAGCTCCTTGGCAGCTAACTGGCACCACTAGGAGCTTGCCCCTGAGAGCAGCAAGACCTGAGACCCCAAGAGGCTGGACAACTCATACCTTGGACATTGGAGTGAAGCAGAGAGAGGCAGCAGCAGCTTGCAGCACTCTCAGAATCAGGGGAAAACCGCAGGTGGAGGAGCAAGCGTGGGCCAATTTCTGGGCTCTGGGCAGCCTGCTAGGACCACTGGGGCTTGACCCTGAAAACAGCTAGAGTAGAGACCCCAGGAGGCTGGAAACCGCAGACCTAGGAAACAGGAGTGGGGCTGAGAGAGATAGCGGCAGCACTCTCAGACTCAGGGGAAAATCTCAAGTGGAATTGGAAGCATGGGCCAAGTTCTGGGCTCTGGGCAGCCAGCTAGGATCATGGGAAGCCAATGATCTCACAAGACAACGAGAATTAATAAAGCAAAGTCAAAATATTGACAACATAGAAGGAAACATGAAATATCTCAATGAGAAGATGACAGATCAAGAAAACAGGTCTACAAAAGACAACTTGAGAAGGATTGGTCTTCCAGAAAAATTAGAGACAAATAGAAACCTAGATAACATATTACAAGAAATTACCCAACAAAACTGCCCTGATGTCCTCAAACAAGGGGGCAAAATAGACATTGAAAGGATCCATAGATCACCGTCTACACTAAATCCTCAGAAGACAACCCCCAAGAATATAATAGTCAAATTCAAAAGCTTCCAAGTTAAGGAGAAAATATTACAAGAAGCCAGAAAGAGACAATTCAGATATCAAGGAACACCAATAAAGATTACACAGGATCTGGCAGCCTCCACACTACAAGACCTCAAGGCTTAGAACATGATATTCAGAAAGGTAAGAGAATTGGTCTACAACCTAGGATCACCTACCAATCAAAATTGACTATATACTTCCAGGGGAAAGTATGGGCATTCAACAAGACTGAAGATTTCCAAGTATTTGCACAGAAAAGACCAGGACTAAATGGAAAGTTTGATATCCACCAACAAAAACCAAGAGAAACATGAAAAGGTAAATAAGAAAGAGAGGGGAAAGAAAGAAAACTCTTAAGTTTAAATTGCCTTCTACAAGCGCTTCAATAAGATCAAAGTATTTGTACTTCTTTATGGAAAAATATCATGTATAATTCTAAAAAATCGTAATCACTATTATAATAATTAGAAGAATTAGTAATGAGGAGAGGTTGGAGTACTAAATGGTCTAAGAAGACATGGGGGGAAAGGTGTGTGGGAGAATAGAAGATGGCACCAAGAGTAACTTGAAAGAGTAAGAAAAATAGGATAATCTATATCAAACACAGAGGGCATGGGAAGGGGAGGGGAGGAATACTATCATAAGAAGGAGAGGAAGAGAGTGTAAAAGGAAATACTTAAAACTTACTCTCAGCAGAATTAATCCTGAGAGGGAAGAGTAGTTAGATGCATTAGGATATCAAATTCTATCTAACCCTATGGATAAAGTCAGAAGGGATAAAACCAAAGGGGGCAGTGGGGTGAGGAATTCTTAAAAGGGGGGGGGAAGAGAGGGGAGAGGAAATTCATTAGGCCTTAAAAATAATAAGAGGGGAAGGGAGGAGGTGGAAAGGGTACAAATCAAGGGAGGGGACAAGGGGAACTGATTTAAAACAAACCACTTGTTAAAAAGGAAATAGCATAAGAAGAAGGGGTAGAAGTAGGAGAGGATACAAAAATGTTAGGGAATACACAGCTAAAAATTATAACCCTGAATGTGAATGGGATGAACTCTCTTATAAAACAGAGGTAAATGACAGAGTGGATTAGAATACAAAATCCTACCATATGTTGTCTACAAGAAACACACATGAGGCAGGTAGACATACACAGAGTTAAGGTCAAGGGCTGGTGTAAAATCTTTTGGGCTTCAACCGAGAAAAAGAAGGCAAGAGTGACCATCATGATTTGTGAAAAAGCCAAAGTAAAAATAGATCTGATTAAAAGAGATAGGGAAGGTAATTACATCCTGATAAAAGGCAGTATAGACAATGAGGAAATAACAGTACTCAACATGTATGCACCAAATGGTATAGCATCCAAATTTCTAAAGGAGAAACTGGCAGAACTCAAGGAGGAAATAAATAGTAAAACCATACTAGTGGGAGATCTAAATATTCCTTGATCAGATCTAGATAAATCAAACCAAAAAATAAATAAGAAAGAGATAAGAGAGGTGAATGAAATCCTAGAAAAATTAGAGATAATAGATATGTGGAGAAAAATAAATAGGGACAAAAAGGAATGCACTTTCTTTTCAGCTGCATATGGTACATTCACAAAGACTGACCGTGTAATAGGGTATAGCAACATTGCAAACAAATGCAAAAGAGCAGAAATAATAAATGTAACTTTTCAGATCATAATGTAATAAAAATAATAATCAGTTAGGGGGCATGCAAAGGGAAATCAAAAACTAATTGGAAATTAAATAATATTATTCTCCAAAATCAGATAGTTAAAAAAGAAATCATAGAAACAATTAAATAATTTCCTTGAAGAGAATGACAATGATGAGACATCCTACTAAAATCTGTGGGATAAAGCTAAAGCAGTACACAGGGAGAAATTTATATCATTGAGTGCATATAATAACAAATTAGAGAAGGCAAAGATCAATGAACTGGGCATGCAAATCATTGACCTAGAAAGGGAACAAATTAAAAATCCTCACCTTAAAAACTAAATTAGAGATTATAAAAATCAAAGGAGAAATCAATAAAATTGAATATAAAAGAAATATTGAATTAATAAAAAATAAGACTAGATGTTGGTACTTTGAAAAAATAAATAAAATTGACAAAGTACTGGTCAATCTAATTAAAAAAAGGAAAGAAGAAAATCAAATTACCAGTATCAAAGTTGAAAAAGGAGACCTCAGCTCTAATGAAGAGGAAATTCAGGCAGTCATTAAAAACTATTTTGCCCAATTATATGGCAAGAAATATAGCAATCTAGGTGATATGGATGAATATTTACAAAATTATAAATTACCTAGATTATCAGCAGAAGAAATAGAATACCTAAACAATCCCATATGAGAAAAATAAATTGAAGAAGCCATCAAAGAACTCCCTAAGAAAAAATCCCCAGAACCAGATGGATTCACAAGTGAATTCTATCAAACCCTTCAGAAAACAACTAATTCCAATATTATACAAACTATTTGACATTATTAGCAAAGAAGGAGTTCTAACAAACTCCTTCTATTACACAAATATGGTACTAATATCAAAGCCAGGTAGGTCAAAAACAGAGAAAGAAAACTATAGATCAATCTCCCTAATGAACATAGAAGCAAAAATCTTAAGCAGAATAATAGCAAAAAGACTCTAGCAAGTGATCACAAGGGGTATTCATTATGATCAGGTGGGATTTATACCAGGAATGCAAGGATGGTTCAACATTAGGAAAACCATCCACATAATTGGCCATATTAAAAAACAAACGAACAAAAACCACATGGTTATCTCAATAGATGCTGAAAAAGCATTTGACAAAATACAACACCCATTCCTACTGAAAACACTAGAAAGTTTAGGAATAGAAGGGCCTTTCCTAAACATAATAAATGGTATATATCTAAAACCAACATCAAACAACATCTGCAATGAGGATAATTTAGAAGCATTCCCAATAAGATCAGGAGTGAAGCAAGGATGCCCTTTGTCACCTCTATTATTTTACATTGTCCTGGAAACACTAGCAGTAGCAATTAGAGAAGAAAAAGAAATTGAAGGTATTAAAATAGGCAATGAGGAGAACAAGCTATCACTCTTTTCAGATGATATGATGGTCTACTTAAAAAATCCTAGAGATTCAACTAAAAAGTTAGTGGAAATAATCAACAACCTTAGCAAAGTTGCAGGATACAAAATAAATGCATATAAATCATGAGCATTTCTAAATATTTCCAACACATTGCAGCAGGAAGAGTTAGAAAGAGAAATTCCATTTAAATTCACCCTAAACAATGTAAAATACTTAGGAATCTATCTACTAAGACAAACACAGGAATTATATGAACACAACTATGAAAACCCTTTCCACCCAATTAAAACTAGATCTAAACAATTGGAAAAACATTGATTGCTCATGGGTAGGATGAACTAACGTAATAATAATGACCATCCTACCCAAATTAATTTACCTATTTAGTGCCATACCTATCAAACTACTGAAAAACTTTTGTTACTGAATTAGAAAAAAACTATAACAAAGTTCATTTGGAAGAACAAAAGACAAAGAATATCAAGGGAAATAATGAAAAAAAATTAGAAGGAAGGTGGCCCAGCACTTCCAGATCTTAAACTGTACTACAAAGCAGTAGTCACCAAAACAATATTATAATGGCAAAGAGACAGAAAGGAGGACCAGTGGAATAGAATAGGGCTAAGCAACCTCAGCAAGACAGTTTTCGATAAACCTAAAGAACCCAGATTTTGGTACAAAACCTCACTATTTGACAAAAACTGATGGGAAAATTGGAAAACGATATGGGAGAGATTGGGCCTAGATCAACATCTCACATCCTATACCAAGATAAACTCAGAATGGGTGAATGACTTGAAAAGAAAGAAGGAAACTATAGGTAAATTGGGTGAGCCCAGAATAGTATACTTGTCAGGGAAATATTTTAAAACCAAGCAAGAGTTAGAAAAAAATCACAAAATGTAAAATAAATAATTTTGACTACATTAAACTAAAAAGGTTTTGTACAGAAAAAACCAGTGCTACCAAAATTAGAAGAGAAATAACAAATTGGGAAAAAAATCTTTATAACACAAAACTCAGATAAAGGTTTAATCACTCAAATATACAAGGGGCCAAATCAATTGTACAAAAAATCAAGCCATCTCCCAATCAATAAATGGACAAGGGACATGAATAGGCAATTCCCAGATAAGGAAGTCAAAACTACCAATAAGCACATGATAAATGTTCTAAATCTCTTATAATTAGAGAATGCAAATCAAAACAACTTTGAGGTATCACCTCACATCTAGGAGACTGGCTAAAATGACAAAAAAGGAGAGTAATGAATGTTGGAGGGGATGTGGCAAAATTGGGACATTAATACATTGCTGGTGGAGTTGTGAACTGATTCAACCATTTTGGATGGCAATTTGGAACTATGCTCAAAGGGCTTTAAAAGATTATCTGCCTTTTGATCCAGCCATAGCACTGCTTGGATTACACCCCAAAGAGGTAATAAGGAAAAAGGCTTGTACAAAAATATTTATAGCCTCACTCTTTATAGTGGCAAAAAATTGGAAAATGAGAGAAGGTCCTTCGATTCAGGAATGTCTGAACAAATTGTGGTATCTATTGGTGATAGAATACTATTGTGCTCAAAGGAATAAACAACTGGAGGAATTCCATGTGAACTGGAATGACCTCCAGGAATTGATCCAGAGTGAAAGGAGCAGATCCAGGAGAACATTGTACTCAGAGACTGATACATTGTGGTACAATAGAACATAACGGACTTCTCTACTAGCAGCAATGTAAGGATCTAGAGCAAGGCTGAGGGACTTATAAGAAAGAAAACTAGCCACATTCAGAGGAAGAACTGTGGGAGGAGAAACAGAAAAAAAGCAACTGCTTGAGCACATGGGCTGTTGGGGATATTATTGGGGATGTAGACACTAAATGATAACTCTAGGCCAACTATCAATAATATGGAATTAGGTCTTGATCAGTGATACATGTAAAACCCAGTGGAATTGTGCATCAGTTAAGGGGTGTTAGGGAGGTTTGGGGGAGAGGGAAAGAACATAAAATATGTAACTAGGAGAAAATATTCAAAATAAAATTTAAAAAATCTAGATGAAATTGCTTATCAACTCACTGAAGAATGATGGGGAAAAGAGTAGGTAAGAGAGAGGGAGAATTTGGAACTCAAAATTAAAAAAAAATCAAATGATAAAATTTGTTTTTACATGTAATTGGGGAAGATAAAATATCGTTAAAAATAAATATATGGGATTTGAAAAAGCTAAATGTTTGCTCTTCATTTACTATCCTTTTGCTTTCCTGTGTTGCTCCAAAAATTATATTTATGTTCTGACACTGGTTAGTTAGAATTTGTGTGTTGATATTGTATTTTATAATGCTTCCCCTGACCACCCTACCAGTTAGCATTATAAGTTAGTAAACATATAAATAAACAGTGCAAGGTAACAATAAAATAGGAAACAGGAGTCAAGAATATAGAAACAAATAGAAATAATTTTCAAAAGTGCTCCTAAATCAATAAAGACTACATCCAAAGTATATGTGTTAAATTAGGAAAAGCCAGGTAGACTGCCAATGTCTCTATCCCAATAATGGTCTCTGGATCTGCAAGTTAGAGATAAACTTCAGGCATGAGAAATATCATTCTAATAAGCCTAAACTGGCCCTGATAATTTTGAAATGATATTGATATGTTAATGAACACGCTTCAAGGTGATCATCTACCACCACAGGATGCCTATAAGAATAGAACTCTCAAACTCTGCTCTTCTAGTATTCTTCCACCTGCCACAGGACTATGTAACCTAAATCTAACAAACTCCAATTTGTGCTCAACTAAGTGACTTTATATGCCTTTTCCCTTTTCTTTTCTCCATGTCATCTGCCTTCCATTCCCCAAAGTGTCCCTGAAAAGTGAACCTCTGTATTCTCTGTGCTTTATTAAGTTGTGATTGATGTGTTCTTCTTTCACTAGCTGCCAGCATGATTTTTCCCAGGAAGTATCTAAGGACTAGGTTTATTCCCAGTATTGGGCTTATTTGCCCTAACCCAATCAGAGAACCTTTTGTGACAATTTTAGTTAAGCCATAAACTGGAGCTCCAGGGCTATTTATTCACAGCCACACATCCCATCAGGCAAGTAAAACATCATTAACTCACAAGGAAAAGGCAAGGGTGGTCAAAGAACTCAATGCCCTCCCTAGGGACGTCCTCTCTCAGTTGGGTTGCAATAGAACAACTGTTATACTTAGCAGGACATTGTAGGAAATATCATTTATCTGCTAATTGTAAAAGGGATCATACAGGTGAGCTAAAACATTTGGGGTTTTAGAAGGGGAATTTGACACAGTATCAATCAGATGAGGAAACCAAGATTATATTATTGAGAGAATCCAAGAGAATCTCCATTTCCTCCTCTTTCTCATGATGGTACATTGAAACTGTACAATTCTACTTGGATGATGACCTGGACTTTTTGAGAGACACCAAAGTGAGTCCTTGCCATCCAAGTGAATAGATACCATTGACAAAGAGGTAGTAGGTAAAGCAATAAGGGGAATACTCACTGGGGCCTAAATTCCAAAGCTTAAGTGGACAATAGGTGAGCATGGGCATCTTAAGAAAGGGAACAATGAGATTGATGTTTACAGTGCACGGCACCCAATAATGAGAGAGTAAGACACCATGAATTCCCTGGGAAAAAGCAAGATTGGAACTCTCCTTATCTTATCTTCTTTCTTTCCACTACCTTCTCTCAGAGTTGAGTTGTGACATGCCTCAGGTATGTGATGATTCAGTGTGCAGAACATTGTATCTGGAGTCAGGAAGATTTATGTTTAAATCTGGTTGTAGACACTAGCTGTATGGCCCTGGACAAGTCACTTAACCCTGGTTTACAGTTTTCTAACCTGTAAAATAGTGATATTAATTGCACCTACCTTTCAGGGTGGATGTGAGGATCTAATGAGATTTTTTGGCAGCTCAATTTTTTTCCAATTACATGTAATAACAAGTTTCCATGTAAATTTTCAGAACTTATATGATTTACATTGTCTCCCTCCCTCCTTTCTATCCCCCTTCCCAGAGCTGGAAAGCAAATCAATATCAGTTACATATGTATTATCTTGCAAACATATTTCCACATTGTTCATTTTTATAAATTTATAATTCTAATGAGATATTTATAATAGCACTTAATGGAATGCATTGTACATTGTGAGTCCTATAAATGCCTTTTCCCTTCCCCTTTTCCCCCATTTTGGATTCTATAATTTCTGAACTTTTAAAGAAAGTTTTAAAAAATAAATCCAAACATTATCCTTAGTTGATAGTTCTACAAAAGTTACTGCTTATTGGCTGTATTTTTAGACAAAAGTATATTCTAGAGTGTAGAGATGAACTTTCCTTATGGATTGTGTTGTTACAATAAATACCCAAGGAATAGAGTATTTATTATTTTTCCATGCCTGTGCCCCAAAAGACTTTACAAGTCTACTCCTCTCACAACACTCCTCCTTCATTCTTTTGCCAAGATATAGGTAATCCCTCATTTTCACTAATACAAAGTACATGGTATCTTTCACAGACAATTATAGTGACAGAAAAATATATAATCAGCACTAGTATGCCAGGTTTTTTTTCAATGCTCTGTGAACATAAGGTTTGTTACCTTTCAAGTCACGGATTTTGGGTACCAACCAGACTGGCAAATGAAAAATGGCTTGGCTGAGTTGTTTCACCCACTGGTGCTCTGTCTTAGAGATAATTCTACCCTGATGTTTCTTTCTCCTTGCTTTTATGTTCTTAAAGGCCTAACTTTGGGGTAGCTCTCTGGTGCCACTGTCATACTTTTTCTACTAAGTAGAATAATAACCATCAAGACCACAGCAATTTCGAGTGTTTCTCTAGTTCATAGATCTTGGAGAACTTGAAAAATGTTAACTTATTAATCCTCCCAACAACCCCCAGAGATAGAACACAAAAAAAAGCCAGGGAAAAGATCAGGTTTGAATCATATCTCTGTTAGCTATGTATCCTTGGAGCTTACTGTGAAATCTATGTGGACACACTGTACCCTACAGTTAACCTCATGGAGAAAATGCATTGATCAAAAGAGCTCTGTCAGTATCTGATTAAGAGCCATGTAAGAGCACTGAAGACATTTCCTTCTGGTTAACAGCTCTGATTACTGGGGTTCCTGGAGTGAGCCTTCCTGGAAGCAGTCAGTTTCGTCCCTGGGCTCCAACTGAAGCGATAGAGTTTCTGAACAGCAGAGCTTCCTGTTGTTGAAGGCTTCTATTCATTCACAGCTTGTAAATCAGTAGCTTGTAAATCAGTGGACTGAAGAACTACTGTTTTAAAATGGTCCACTCCCTCTCCACATTTCCTCTGAGTCTCCTCCCCACCCCCAAGTATACATAACATGATTATGGAAAATATGGTCAAAATTTTAACACATTGAACTGTCAGGGTTTAGACAGATAGGTATACTTTGTACCAGGCTCTGTGGATTTTGTTTTTCTGTTTCAGTGAGGAGTAGGTTACAGGAGAGAGAAATTGTTGAGATAAATCCAAAGGAGACATTTAATTTTCCTTAGGGAAAAAATATTGGGAACCTATTTTGTTCCTCTTGCAAAATATAAATGCAATTTAAATCATTAAATATTTGTCAAATCCCTATTATGGGCTAGATACTGGGAATATAAGGAGTATTTGATTAGATATAGAAAGATTAAAATAGTAGGAATCAAAGGATGTACATTATTTGTCAGAATATTCCTGATATTAGGAGTTGCTGACTAAAAATCAATTCCAATTCTATCTTATTTCACCCAGCACCTTTTGTGACACAGTGCTTGTTGAGACAGGATTAACATTAAAAAAAAGACTAGTTAACTCTAAGAAAACTTGTATTGTGGAATAATTATATTGTGTTAGGCATCAAGAAGCCAATGATTTCTAATATGACAGAACTTCAAATTAAAGTAATCTTTTCTTTTATAGTATTTCTGATCATGATAGCAGGTCTCATATGCTTGAGTTGAAGTTATTGTGTATGGGTCTTGACTTCATTATTAACTTGTCTGTTTTCAATGGACAAATTTCCTTGGGGGGATGATTTGAAAAGTGCATTTTTACTTATACGGAGAGAGAGAGAGACAGAGAGAAAGACAGAGAGAGAGACAGAGAGAGAAAGAGAGAGAAAGAGAGAGAAAGAGAGAGAGAGAGAGAGAGAGAGAGAGAGAGAGAGAGAGAGAGAGTTAGTTCACATGAAACTTCATTGAGGAGGATACAGAAGGTAAATGGACACAGATTTATTCCTAAATTATGTTACACAATACAATTGATTTTTAATATTTGAATAACCTTCTTAAAATGAAGTAACAGAAGTTAAGTATATCAGATGAAAACATACTAAATTGATCTTTAAATCTGAATAATATGGATGTTACAGTGTCAATACTAATACTATTGTTCTACAAGAAATGACAAATAGAATGATCTCAGATAAACCTGGAAAGACTTAAATGAATTGAAGCAGAGTGAAATAAGTAGTACCTGGGGGACATTTTACAATGACAGGAATACTTTACAATGACAACTGTGAATAACAGTTATTCTCAGCAATACAATGATCTACAACTATCCCAAAGGACTTATGTTTGTTTTTTTTTTTTAATGCCATCCAGAATACTATACTGCTCAAAGGAATAACGAACTGGAGGAATTCCATGTGAACTGGAATGACCTCCAGGAATTGATGCAGAGTGGAAGGAGCAGAACCAGGAGAACTGGTTACACAGAGACTGATATGATACACTGTGGTATAATCCCATGTAATGGACTCCTCTACTAGCAGCAATGCAATAATCCAGGACAACTCTGAGGGACTTATGAGAAAGAATTCTATCCACATTCAGAGGAAGACTGTGGAAGTAGAAACACAGAAGAAAAACAACTGCTTGATCACATGAGTTGATGGGGATATGACTGGGGAAGTAGACTCTATTGCAAATATGAATAATATGGAAATAAATCAGTGACACATGTAAAACCCAATGGAATTGTGCATTGGCTATGGGAGGTGGTTGGGGGGAGAGGAGGGAAAGAATGTGAATTCTGTAATAATGGGAAAATGTTCTAAATTAATTAATTAAATAAAAAATTTTAAAAAAGTCAAGACTAAAATGACGGAACACTGAAATGATGTATGTATTTACAAGTTTATCTAGAACAGGATTAACAGAGAAAGAACATGAATCCTGTAAACATGGGAAAATGTTCTAAATAATTAATTAAATAAAATTTGCAAAAAAATAAAGTTAAAAAAAGTAAAAATACCATCCATATCCAGAAAAAAAAGAACTAAGTCTTAATCCAGACCAAGGCAACCTTTATTTTACAATTTCTTAATTTTTTTTCTATTTGAATTTCCTGCCACAAAAGGATTAAAAGGAAAAAAAAGTTTACATGATTGTAATATCTATGCTTACCATCTCAATGGATTGTAGTGGAGGGAATAAGGGAGGGAGACAATTCAAGACTTGATATTCTTTGAAAAATGTTGGAAACACTTTTTACTTGTAATTGGGGAAAATAAAATTAAAAAATTTTAAATTGTAATCATTACTTGCCTAGTATTTAATGTGCAAACTACTTTCTGTTTGTCAGCTTGAGGAGATTATTTTACCTCTTTATCATTAAATTTATGCAGCTTTAAAATGATGAGGTATATCTCTAATGTTCCTTTCATCTTAAAGACCTACGGTTCTATGAAAATTTCTTTCTAGGAATCAAGTCAGAAACATTTTAATAGAAAGTGAAATATGAAGAATGAATAAAACAGCCATAGTGAGTTTACATATACAGTTTTCCCTCTGTCTTTTGTTGTATTTAAATAAGCCTAACTTGTATTCAAACTCACAGGACAACCCTCAGAAATGGTTGCCAGGGATAGCCTGTGGGTTTGCACTTCCATCACTATATTAGGCATATTTTTCAGTAAGATTGAACAATTAACTCAGCAAAAATAACAAAGATGGAATATTGAGAACAGTAGCTACAAAGTATTCCCCCACATAAACCTGGGGTGCAGCCTCCCAAAAACAATATTCATGGGAAGAGTTGGCACAGACTTAGAATTAGAATGATAGTGAGATCCATATGTAGGGAACACATGTGCCCAAGGCAACTAACAGTTACAGCACTTCAGGACTCCAATGTCATCCTCTCTTTCATTATTCAGTTCTATCTATAACCCAACTCTATTGCTAGGTAGGATTAGTTAATTCTTGAATATTTTTCCTTTTCTTCTGTCAGAGATATCAATCCTAGAGGCTTTAGATATAAAATCATTGCTACTTACACTCCTGTGATTATCTATTCCCTGCCAAAATGTATGACAACCTCCAGGTTGTGCTAACGGCCCTATTAAGTAAACAGTAATGTACACCTTTGTGCTCCACATTTTATACAAGAGCTGTATTCTGAAAAGATCTTTGTTAAATCACATTTCTAGAGATTAAACCATGTTCAATTTGTACATCCATTTGGCATGTCTTAAGGAAGGTTGTTTATGGAAATCTTGCAGCTTTCTCAAGCTTACTGTAGAGATTTACCAGTTGCCCCACTCCTGTTTTCACTCTTGTGCGTTGGCCTTGGCGCTGTGCGTGGTGTGTGTGTGTGGGGGGGGGTGGAGGGGCTTCTTCCTCTCACGTTTTAGTGAGAGCTGTTTCACCCCTTTATAGCATGGAAATGCCCCGATTCTGCGTATCTACAATGCTGCGCCCTGTTGTGGGGTTCCTTCGTTTGTCTGGATTCGTTTTTATGTTCCCTTGGGGAGTCTTGTATGCATCAGTTAGGAGAGATCGAGCAGCTGCTCCTTACTCTGCCGCCATCTTAACCGGAAGTCTAACAAAGTAGTTCCATGTATTCTTACTAATAACTATTTTTATTGTATTATCATCTGAGAAGGCAGCTGAGTGGCTCAGTGGATTGAGAGCCAGGCCTAGAGACTGGAGGTCCTAGGTTCAAGTCCGGTCTCGAACACTTCCAGCTGTGTGACCTTGGGCAAGTCACTTGACCCCTACTGCCCACCCTTACCACTCCTGGGCCAAGGACGGTCCCTAGCCCGGATGAAAAAGGAGGAGGGTTGGGCGTGGGGCTAGCAACCCCACCCTGTAAAAACTACATCTGCTAAAGAAACTGCAACCTAAAGTAGGGGCAGCTGGGCTAGCTCAGTGGATTGAGAGCCAGGCCTAGAGATTAAAGGTCCTAGGTTCAAGTCTGGGCTCAGACACTTCCCAGCTGGGTGACCCTGAGCGACTGTGTGTCCCATTGCCTACTCGTTGTGGCCCTATGCTCCTAGAATGGAGTCCCAGGATAAAAAAAAATCATCTGAGAAGGTTACATGTATTATTTCTGTTTTTTTTGCATTTTTTTGCCATGTTTCTATGTCCCCTATTACATGGTTT
This sequence comes from Gracilinanus agilis, assembly GCF_016433145.1. Lineage (NCBI taxonomy): Eukaryota > Metazoa > Chordata > Mammalia > Didelphimorphia > Didelphidae > Gracilinanus > Gracilinanus agilis. Next base: position 443,297,483 of record NC_058132.1, read on the forward strand.
ATCTTTGTGAATGTTCCATGTGCTGCTGAAAAAAAGGTGTATTCCTTTTTGTCCCTATTTATTTTTCTCAATATATCTATTAACTCTAATTTTTCTAGGGTTTCATTCACCTCTCTTATCTCTTTCTTATTTATTTTTTGCTTTGATTTATCTAGATCTTATAGGGGAAGATTGAGGTCCCCCACTAGTATGGTTTTGCTATCTTATTTCCTCCTTGAGCTCCACTAGCTTCTCCTTTAGAAATTTGGAAGCTATACCATTTGTTGCATACATATTGAGTACTGATATTTCTTCATTATTTATACTGCCTTTTATTAGGTTGTAGTTACCTTCCCTATCTCTTTTAACCTCGTCTATTTTTACTTTGTCTCTATTAGAAATAATGATAGCCACCCCAGCTTCTTTTTCTCATTTGAAGCCCAAAAGTTTTGCTCCATCCTCTCATTTTCACTCTATGCATGTCTCTCTGTCTCATGTGTATTTCTTGTAGACAACATATGGTAGGATTTAGGTTTCTCCCTCTGCTATTTGCTTCATTTTATGGGTGAGTTCATCCCATTGACATTCAGAGTTATAATCATCAACTCTGCATTCCCAGACATTTTGATTCTCTCTCCTAGTCATGTCCTTTCTTCTTTCACTGTTTCCTTCTAAACCAGTGTTTTGTTTTTAGTCAGTTCCTATAATCCCCTCCCTTGTTGTACTTCCCTTTCTCCCCGCTCCCTTTTTATTCCCCTCTTTTTGTTCTTTAAAGCCACACAATGCTCCCCACCCTAGCCCTCTCCCTCCCTAGAATTGCTTTCCTCTCCACTAGTCCATTTGTTACCCTTCTACTTCTCTATAGGGAGTGAATCAATTTTCTGCCCCTATGGATCTGATTGTTCTTCTCTCTTTAAGTTGATTTTAATGTACTTAAGTATTGAATATTTCCTCTCTCTAACCTCTTTACCCTTACAGTGTGTGTTTATTTTTCCCTGTTGGTCCCACATGCTTCTTTATGGAATAAAAATTTATTCCTTTTTGTTTGTTTTCCTATTTTATTATTATTATATTCTTCCCCCCAGTTTTGTATATAGTTATACCTACATACATACACACATACACACATTACATACATACAAATATATACATACATATATATATTTATGCATATATATCACTTGACATTTCATCCTATACAGTTTGTCCCTGTTCCCTCTATATAAACTTCTTCTATTTACCCTGTTGCTAATAACAATTTTTAATATTTTCCAATATCTTCTTTTCTTCTTGGGATATAATTTGATTGAACTTGTTGTGTCCCTTAAAGAAAAGAATTTTTTTCTCCTCCCCCCTTTCTCTTAATTACCTTATGTTGATTCTCTTGATTTCTGGGTTTGGGCAGCAAACTCTGTTTAAGTCCAGTTTTTTCTTGATGAATGTTTGGAACTCCTCAATTTTATTGAATGACCATATTTTCCCCTGCAATAATATAGTTAGTTTTGCTGGATAGGTGATTCCTGGTTGTAGACCCAATTCTCTTGCTTTCTGGAATATTGTGTTCCATGCCTTCCAGTACTTCAATGTAGATGCAGCCGGATCCTATGTTATTCTAACTGTGGTTCCCTGATATCTGAATGACTTCTTCTTAGCAGCTTGTAATATTTTTCCTTTGTCTGGTAGTTTTTAAATTTCGCTATAATATTCCTGGAAGTTGTCAGTTGTGGATTAAATGTAGGAGGTGATCTGTGGATTCTTTCTATTTCCACTTTTCCCTCTTGTTCAAGAACTTCAAGGGCAATTTTCTCTGATAATTTCTTGTAACATGCTGTCTAAACGTTTTCTTTTATCATGATGTTCTGATAAACCAATAGTTTGTAGTTGTTTCTTCTAGCTCTGTTCTCCAGATCTTTGGTTGTATGAATGAAGTGTTTCATATTCTCCTCAAATTTTTCATTTTTTAAATTTTGTTTAATATATTCTTCCTGCCTTGTGAAGTCATTTGCTTCTAGTTGTTGAGTTCTGTTTTTTAAAGACTGAATTTCTTCCCTGGCTTTTTGGTCATCCTTCTCCTTCTGGTCTGATTTTCTTTGTATATCATATTTTGCCTTCTTTGCTTCATTCTCAAGCTGGCCAATTCTGGATTTTAAGATTTTATGTTCTTGTTTTAGTTCATGTATTTCCTTTTTCAAATTGTCTTCAGCCTCTCTTGCCTCTCTTGCTTGCTTTTTGAGTTCCTGAAGTTCTTGAGTTAATTGAATTTTGAGATCTTCCAAAGCTTTTGTCCAGTTTGCTGGAACTACTTCCTCTTCTTCTATTTCTATTTAATTTGCTCTCTTCACTTCCTTGAAAGAAGCTGTCAATTATCATTTCTTTTCTCTTTTTCTGTTGCTGACTCATATTTTTCCCTTCCTTGTTCTGCTAGTTTGAGCAGATGTATTTAATGATCTTCATGAAAGATCTTCATCCAGCTGGCAATGGAGATTTGTAGTTACTTTCTCTGCCCTCTGAAGACTTCTTTTCTGTTCAATTATTGGGATCAATCCTTTTTTGATTGAATTAATCTTACTGCTTAACCAGCCCTGAGGCTAAAACCTCAAGAGGTGGGAAAAACAAACAAACAAACAACCCCCCCCCAAAAAAAACAAACTTGAGAGGACAAGAAGGAGCATTTTTTGCTGAACTGAGCTCTCCAACAGTGGGGTCCCCCTGTGATGTCCACTGTGTTTGATCTGACTTTCTTTCCTCTTGAAGCTCTCCATTCTCTACCTTGGTTTGAGGAAGCCAAGCTGCCTGTTGTCTGGGGTTTGGCTCTCTCCAAGTTACCATCTTCTGGGCATTTTTGCTGTGTTTCTCTGGTTTTCTCCTCCAGTCACCTCTCCAGTGCCTGTGTTTAACTCCCCAAGTCCAGTGCCAGCAAGGCCCTCTCTCCCAACCAGTGTGCCCACCAGCCCTGATATTTCCCTAGCTGCTGGAGACTCTGCACAGCAGATGGGGGAAGCATCCTGGGATCCTGGGATTCTCCTTCTATGCCCTCAGACCAGACAGTTTAAGAATTGAAGCCTTTTTCTTGGAGTACCTCTGTAGTTATGCTACAGTAGGGTTCCCCCTGCTCTGTCCCCTTATTAGATTTGGTCCTCTTTCTTCTTGAAGTGCATTGTTTTCTATCTCGATGTGTAAGGGTGCAGAGGTTTAAAGATTCATTCTGTCTAAGCCACCATCTTCCTGGAAACCATTTCATTCTCTTTATTCATTCATTCATTCATTCATTCATTCATTCATTCGTTTGTTTATTTATTTTTAAACCCTTAACTTCTGTGTATTGGCTCCTAGGTGGAAGAGTGGTAAGGGTGGGCAATGGGGGTCAAGTGACTTGCCCAGGGTCAGACAGCTGGGAAGTGCCTGAGGCCGGATTTGAACCTAGGCCCTCCCGTATATAGGCCTGACTCTCAATCCACTGAGCTACCCAGCTTCCCCTTTCAGTCTCTTTATAAAAAAGTAATAAAAGGTGAATTTGCTCAATACTACTGATTTCTAATTAATATGATTCTCTTCTGTTCAATTCTTCCTGTTTTTTTCTCAGTGTATGAGACCTTCCATCTCTATGATAACTATCTATCCATTGTCACCTGGCTATTTCTGTACTTTCCATTCTTTTTTTTAATTTTTTTTAAATTTAAACATTTATTAATATTCATTTTTAACATGGTTACATGATTCATGCTACTACTTTCCCCTTCACCCCCCACACTGCCCCCACCCATAGTAAACGCACATTTCCACTAGTTTTATCATGTGTCCTTGTTGAAGACCTATTTCCAAATTTTTGTTAGTTGCATTGGTGTGGTAGTTTCGAGTCTACATCCCCAATCATGTCCACCCCAACCCATGCGTTCAAGCAGTTGTTATTCTTATATGTTTCCTCTCCTGCAGTCCTTCCTCTGAATATGGGGAGCATTCCTTTCCATAAATCCCTCAGAGCTGTCCTGTGTCATTGCATTGCTTCTGGTACATAAGTCCATTGCATTCGATTTTACCATAGTATATCAGTCTCTGTGTACAGTGTTCTTCTGGCTCTGCTCCTTTCACTCTGCATCAGTTCCTGGAGGTCTTTCCAGTTCACCTGGAACTCCTTCAGTTTATTATTCCTTTTAACACAACAGTATTCCATCACCAGCATATACCATAATTTGTTCAGCCATTCCCCAATTGAAGGGCATACCCTCCTTTTCCAGTTTTATGCCACCACAAAAAGCACAGATATATACTTTCGTACAAGTCTATCTATGATCTCTTTGGGGTACAAACCCTACAATAGTATGGCTGGATCAAAGGGCTGGCATTTTTTTATAGCCTTTTGAATATGGTTCCAAATTGCCAGCCAGAATGGTTGGATCAGTTCACAACTTCACCAGCAATGCATTAATGTCCCAATTTTGCCACATCCCCTCCAGCATTCATTACTCTACCCTTCTTTCATTTTAGTCATTCTGCTAGGTGTGAGGTGATACCTCAGAGTTGTTTTAATTTGCATTTCTCTAATTATTAGAGATTTAGAACACTTTCTCATGTGCTTATTGATACTTTTGATTTCATTACCTGAAAATTGCCCATTCATGTCTCTTGCCCATGGGCTTGATTTTTTATACAATTGATTTAACTCCTTGTATATTTGAGTAATTAGACCCCTGTCAGAGTTTTTCATTATGAAGATTTTTTCCCAATTTGTTGTTTCCCTTCTGATTTTGACTACATTTTTTTCTTTGTACAAAAGCTTTTTAGTTTAATATAATCAAAATCATTTAATTTACATTTTGTAATTTTCTCTAACTCTTGCTTGGTTTTAAAATCTTTCCTTTCCCACAGATCTGACAAGTATAATATTCTGTGTTCACTTAACTTATTTATACTTTCCCTCTTTATATTCAAGTCGTTCACCCATTCTGAATTTATCTTGGTGTAGGGTGTGAGATGTTGATCTAGACCTAATCTCCCCCATATTGTTTTCCAAATTTTCCAGCAGTTTTTGTCAAATAGTGGATTCATGTCCCAAAAGTTGGGCTCTTTGGGTTTATCATACACTGTCTTGCTGATGTCATGTACACCAAGTCTATTCCACTGATCCTCCTCTCTATCTCTTAGCCAGTACCATATTGTTTTGATGACTGCTTCGTTGTACTATAGTTTAATATCTGGTACTGCTAGGCCCCCTTCCTTCAAATTTTTTTTTCATTATTTCCCTTGGTATTCTTGATCTTTTGTTATTCCAAATGAAATTGGTTATATTTTTTTCTAATTCAGTAAAGAAGTTTTTTGGTAGTTTGATAGGTATGGTGCTAAATAGGTAAATTAATTTGAGTAGAATGGTCATTTTTATTATGTTAGCTTGTCCTACCCATGAGCAATCAATGGCTTCCCATCTGTTCAGTTTTATTTGTTTGGAAAGTGTTTTGCAGTTGTTTTCATATAATTGCTGTGTTTGTTTTGGTAGATAGATTCCTAAGTATCTTGTATTGTCTAGGGTGATATTAAATGGTGTTTCTCTTTCTACCTCTTGCTGGTCTAATGTGTTGAAAATATATAGAAATATTGATGATTTATGTGCATTTATTTTGTATCCTGCAACTTTGCTAAAGTTGTTGATTATTTCTACAAGCTTCTTAGTTGATTCTCTAGGATTTTTAAGTAGACCATCATATCATCTGCAAAGAGTGATAGCTTAGTCTCCTCCTTGCCTATTTTGATACCTTCAATTTCTTTTCCTTCTCTAATTGTTACTGTTAGTGTTTCTAGTACTATGTTGAATAATAGAGTTGATAATGGGCATCCTTGTTTGACTCCTGAACTTATTGGGAAGACTTCTAATTTATCCCCATTGCAAATGATGTTTATTGATGGTTTTAGGTGTATACTGTTTATTATTTTTAGGAAAGGTTCTTCTTTTCCTGTACTTTTCAATGTTTTCAATAGGAATGGATGCTGTATTTTGTCAAAGACTTTTTCAGCATCTATAGAGATAATCATGTGATTTTTGTTTGTTAGACTGTTGATATGGTCAATTATGTGGATGGTTTTCCTAATCTTGAACCATCCTTGCATTCCTGGTATAAATTCCACCTGATTATGGTGGATGATCTTCTTAATTACATGCTGGAGTCTCTTTGCTAGTATTCTATTTAAGATTTTTGAATCTATGTTCATTAGGGAGATTGGTCTGTAGTTTTCTTTCTCTGTTTTTGATCTCCCTGGCTTTGGAATCAGTATCATATTTGTGTCACAGAAAGAATTTGGTAGGACTCCTTCTTTGCTTATCGTATCAAATAATTTGTATAGTATTGGGATTAGTTGCTCTTTGAATGTCTGATAGAATTCACTTGTAAATCCATTAGGCCCTGGCGATTTTTTCTTAGGGAGTTCTTTGATGGCTTGTTCATTTTCTTTTTCTGATATTTCTTTTGCTGTTAATCTAGGCAGTTTATATTTTTGTAAATATTCATCCATATCTCCTAAATTGTTACATTTATTACCATATAATTGGGTGAAACCCCTTCATTAGATGTGAGGTCTCCCTTTTCATCTTTGATACTGTCAATTTGGTTTACTTCTTCCCTTTTTTTAATTAAATTTACCAGTACTTTGTCTATTTTATCTGTTTTTTCAAAATACCAGCTTCTAGTCTTATTCATTAATTCAATAGTTCTTTTACTTTTGATTTTATTAATTTCTCACTTGATTTTTAGTATTTCTAATTGAGTTTTCATCTGAGGATTTTTAATTTGCTCTCTTTCTAATTTTTTGAGTTGTATGCCCAATTCATTAATCTCTGCCTTGTTATGATTAAAAATGATAAAGACTTATATAAATATAGAAATTAGTATTTTAATTAAAGCCATGCTGCTAGAGATAAAAATCATTAAACCACGCGCAGGTAAGAATTCAAAACTGCCGCCCCCCTCATTATTGTTACCTCTTCATATCTTCCCATGCCTGGTAGCTAAAGAGAATTTACTTTCAGATTTCCTCTCATTTAAACTGTCCTCTGCGTGGTGACGCAGGAGTCCCCACGCCCAAAGAACCAGAACCAGAAACCCGTTGGACCATGGGAAATGTAGTTTGATAGTTCCCACGTGTCCAAAGAAAATATATATATATATATATATACACTTTTAAATGGAATTTCCCAAATTTCAATTAACACTCTCCTTATTTTGTTTATATATGCACTCAAAAATATGAATTTCCTCCTGAGTACTGCCTTGGCTGTATCCCACAGAGTTTGCTAGGATGTCTCATCATTGTCATTCTCTTCAATGAAATTGTTGATTGTTTCTATGATTTCTTCTTTGACTAATTGGTTTTGGAGAATCATATTATTTAATTTCCAATTAGTTTTTTATTTGCCTGTCCAGGTGCCCTTACTAATTATTATTTTTATTGCATTATGATCTGAGAAGGTTACATTTATTATATCTGCTATTTTGCATTTGTTTGCAATGATTCTATGCCCTATTACATGGTCAGTCTTTGTGAATGTACCATGTGCAGCTGAAAAGAAAGTGTATTCCTTTTTTTCCCTATTTATTTTTCTCCACATATCCATTAAATGTAATTTTTCTAGGACTTCATTCACTTCTCTTACCTCTTTCTTACTTATTTTTTTGGTTTGATTTATCTAGCTCTGAAAGAGGAATATTTAGATCTCCCACTGTTATGATTTTACTATCTATTTCCTTTTTAGCTCTGCCAATTTCTCCTTTAAGAATTTGGATCCTATGCCACTTGGTGCATACATATTGAGCAGTGTTATTTCCTCATTGTTTATACTGCCTTTAATCAGGATATAATGACCTTCCCTGTCTTTTTGAATCATATCTATTTTTACTTTGGCTTTGTCAGAAATCATAATCGCCACTCCTGCCTTCTTTTTCTCATTTGACGCCCAAAAGATTTTACTCAAGCTCTGACCCTTAAACTTTTGTATGTCCACAGGCCTCATATGTGTTTCTTGTAACCAACATATGGTAGGATTTTGGTTTCTAATCCACTCTGCTATTTGCTTCCATTTTATGAGCGAGTTCATCCCATTTACATTCAGAGTTAAAATTATATGTTGTGCAATCGTTGACATTTTCTTATCCTCCCGTATTCCTACCCCTTCTTCTTAAACTATTTCCTTTTAAGCCAGTGGTTTGCTATTAAGGCACTATCCCTTATCCCCTCCCTTGATTAACTTCCCTTTCTACCCCTCCCTTATTATTCCCCTCTTTTTGTTTTTAAAGGCCTAATGAATTCCCTCCCCCTTCTTCTCCCCTCCCTTTTTTGACCTCCCCACTCCCCTGCTCCCCTTGTTTTATCCCTTCTCACTTTCTCAGTAGGGTTAGATAAGAGTTTCATATCCCAATGGATACTATAGCTACTCTTCCCTCTCCAGGTTGATTACACTGAGAGTAAGGTTTAAATATTACCTCCTAATGCTCTCTTCCTCTCCTTCTTATAATAGTATTTGTCCCCTCCCCTCCCCTGCTTTCTTTTTGTGTAATAGAATATCCTATTTTTTCTCTTGGTTTCCCCTATTATTCAACCCCCTCTTTCCTACCCCCCTGTCATCTTAGACTATTTAGTATTCCACCCACTCCCTATGAATTATTCTTCTGATTACTATAATAGTGAATACTATAGTAGTGAATAGAGTTCACTACAGAGAATTATATGTAGCATTTCTTCACATAGTAATACAGATAATTAGATCTTACTGAGGCCCTTAAAAAGGCAAATTTAAAAATTATGAGTTTTCTTTCTTTCCCCTCTGTTTCTTATTTACCTTTTAATGTTTCTCTTGATTTTTGTGGTTGGATATCAAACTTTCCATTTAGCCCTGGTCTTTTCTGTGCAAATACTTGGAAATCTTCAATTTTGTTGAATGCCCATACTTTCCCCTGGAAGTATGTAGTCAATTTTGATGTTTAGTTGATCCATGGTTGCAGGCCCAACTCTCTTGCCTTTCTGAATATCATATTCCAAGCCTTGCGTTCTTTTAGTGTGGAGGCTGCCAGATTCTGTGTGATCCTGATTGGTGCTCCTTGATATTTGAATTGTCTCTTTCTGGCTTCTTGTAAGATTTTTTTCTTTTACTTGGAAGCTCTTGAATTTCGCTATTATATTCCTTGGCGTTGTCCTTTCTGGGTCGAGTTTTGAGGGTGATCTATGGATCCTTTCAATATCTATAATGCCTTCTTGTTGTAGAACTTCAGGGTAATTTTGCTGAATAATTTCTTTTAGTATGGAGTCCAAATTTCTATTAATTTCTCCTTTTTCGGGGAGACCAATGATTCTCAAATTGTCTCTTCTAGACCAGTTTTCTTGGTCTGTAACTTTCTCATTGAGATATTTCATGTTTCCTTCTATTTTTTCAGTCTTTTCACTTTGTTTTATTTGTTCTTGTTGTCTTGAGAGATCATTAGCTTCTAATTGCTCAATTTTAGCCTTTAGGGACTGGTTTTTAGCTATAATCTTTTGGTTTTCCTTTTCAATCTGGTAATTTCTGGTGTTCAATTTGCTTATCAGTTCATTTGATTTCTGAGCCTCACTTTCCAATTGCAAAAATCTGCCTGATTTCCTTTTGAGCTATTTCCCATTTCTCTAACCAAATCTTTTCCAACTTTCTCATCATCTCAGTTTTTAATTCTTCAAGAACTTGTGACCAGTTTTCATTATTTTGGTACAGTCTGGATGCTTGTTTGTTCTCTTCTTCTGTTTGCTTGGTTGTCTGGATTTTCTCTGTGTAAAAGTTGTCGAGTGTTAAAGATTTCTTCTTCTTGTTGTTAATCTTTCTCTTCTGAACTTCCTGATTCTGGGTAGCCATTGTTAGAGCAGCAGCTTCTCAGCTTTATCCTTGAGCTCAGGGTCTGTCTGCGGTCTTTTGGGTCTTGAGGTCTGAGGTCTGGTTGTTCTCAAGGTCAAGCCCTTTGGTGGACCCTCTTGCTTGATACTCTGCTGAAGGTTCCTTTACAGGTCTCAGGGTGCTGCTTCCACAGTTGTATATCCGTCTGCACTGGTTCCCCACTCAGGGTTTCAGAGCCTTTGCTCGCGCCTGTGTCCGCCTCCACCCATGTCTCTGCCCACACCTGTGGTCCATTTCCATGCTCAGAGTCCATGTGTGTTCTTTATCTTTTTTGGGTCCTGAGTCTTGCTGCTCTCAGGAACAGTTCTTGGAACTGCCAATGACTCAATGGGTGCCCCAAACTGGCTCTATTTCTTTTTAGCTGGCTTTGGAGTTGTAGGTGTTGTGCATGGAGGGGGTGTGGGGGTAGGTTGCTCAGCCCACGATTTAGTGAAAGGTGTTTCACCCCTTTATAGCATGGAAATGCCGGATTCCATGTACCTTCCAAGCTGCGCCCTGTTGTGGGGTCCCTCAGTTCGTCTGGGTTTGTTTTTATGTCCCCTTGAGGAGTCCTGTATGTTTCGGTTAGGAGAGGTTAAGCGCTGCTTTTTATTCTGCCGCCATCTTAACCCGGAACCCTGTACTTTCCATTCTAATGAGCATCAATCCTCAGTTTTTTCAGATTAGGAACATCTTTAAATTTATTTTAAATGACTCTTTGACATCTCCTGTTCACTAATTAATATGGAAGTCCTTGACAATTATCACATAAATCTTTGCCATCTAATATCAATATAATAATTAAAACTTTCTAGTTCTTGTTTTCAATGAGCTATATTTTATTTTAATTTTATTAGTGATTTAATTTTTTGTAGACCTACATTGTCTTCCCAAGAAAACAGGGAGTTTTCCTTACAGAGCTCCTGTAAAATGTGTAATAGATGTACTATCTTAACTTATAGTTGAAGAAACTCATAATCAAAACTTTTAATTGAGTTACCTTAAAAACTATGTTAGAATTAGGTTATGAATCTATATCTTGAATCTAAACTCAATTCCATTAAATATCAACTTTTCTATCAGCATCATATTTGTCTTTCTTGATGATGCATTTTCTAAAATAAAGTTTTGTTTTTCTTAAGACTAACTCCTCAAGAAAAAATACCCTCTCTTTTATTCCTATCCTGGATCAACTATCTCTTCCTATCTATTTCCAGGAAATAGATAAATATGTTAAAACAAATATTTTAGTACAGTGTCTAGATCTAACAATAAAACATTGAAAACTAACACACATGAAAGTTATAATTTTATCATATCCACGATAGGTTTCATGACATTATTTACAAGGAGGAGATCCCACCAGTTTTTTTCTCTCATGTCATATGGCTCAGTCTTCTGAAATCAAATACATTTTTTAATACTTTCATCACATTAAGGAGTAGTCTGGCTGAAGTTAAACACTTAAAAAATTATGGTTAATTTAATTTTTGACATATCATCATATGGGAGGAAGTGACCTTTGCCTGGTGTGAGAGGCCACTATTTCTCCTGCTTGTCTGTTTTGTAGGTCCTGGGGATGATTGGAGGTCCGGATTCCTTCTTTGTTCCCTAGAGAATCTAGCCAAACTGTGAAGAAAACAATCACCATAAATCATGCAGGTTGTGTTGATGCTTAGCATTTGTCATGTAGCTCAAGTATTGTTGGTATCATGACCCCTGAATGACATAAAATAATATGTTACACAGATGCTCAATTATCAGATCAAACTAGCCTTTAAACTAGGAAAAAGAAGATGTGAAAATATTTAAGTTCTGTTATTCCTTTTCAGAGGGTAGAGAGAGTTGACAACATATTCAAGAAGGTCTGAATTCAAATCCCTCCCCTGACTATCTTTGCTTTGTGATCTGGGGAAGATCATAGCCACAACCATTGGCAAATCACTTGGATTTTTTTGATACTCAGTTTTTTTCTACTGTAAATTAAAATAATATACTTATTGCTCACCTTAAAGTAGTGCTGAAAGAGGAATACTTTAAAAAATATGGTACTATAAAAGCATGAGATATTATTTGATGTTGTTGAGTAATTTCAGTCATGTCCAACCTTTTATGTTCCTATTGGTATTTCTTGGAAAAGATACTGAAATGGTTAGGAATTTCCTTCTCCAGCTCATTTTATAGATGAGGAAATTGGGGCAAGCAGGGTTATGTGACTTGCCTAGGTTCACATAAGTATTATTATTGCTGTTATAACAATTTCCCTACAAAGCTACCACTGTGTTTTTCTTTTAACTTTGTCCCCATAACTTTATCAGTATAAAATCAATTTTTTTGAAAAAATCTTGATTAAGAAGTTATAAAAATTAATGGATTACTCTTTGACACACCCTTACATTTTATACTTTATTTCTCTTCTTATACGGTCCTAATAAGAACTAAGTAAGGAAAAACATAATATACATACTAAGGGAGAAAAAAAAACCTAATACATTCTAAATGTTATTGCTCCAAAACAGATAATTATAAGGAGCTTGCCTTAAGGATTTTGGGAGTTACCAACTCAATGCTAATAATACAGATTTTATTTTATTCTATCCATTGTCTACTTTTATATGTGTATCTTTTATAACTTAACTCTGATTTTTGTGGGATATGTATCCCTCTTCCTTTCCAAGACTAACCCTTTCACCTGGAATTAAGATATGGAGCAGATTTGACCTGGGAACTGCACTAAATGACTTCTAAAGCTCCTTTAAAGACTGGATTTAGGATTATATAATTTCCAATTTATATTTTCAAATCTAAGTTCTTTCCCAAGGCCTAATTCTATATTAATTTAGCAAATATTTATTGAGTAGTGACTGTATTAAAAGGATTGTACTAGACATTATGTTGCCTACATAAATATGTAACAATATCCCTGTCTTAAAGGAGTTACAATCTTACTACAATGAAAGCTCCAAATTTCCACAATACAGTGGAATATATAATATTTGTTATATTAGTAGTACAAATTAAAAGGTATGAGAAGGAAGAAAGTGCATTAGTATTATGAAGAAGGGAGCATTTACCCTGGATTTAAGAGTACTAGTAAGATTTTTAAAAAATGAAAATGATGAAGGTGATAGAGGGGACATCCTAAGCAAATGAAGTGGCATAATGAAACTATATTATGGGAAGAGCATATTGTCCAGATAGTTGGAATATAGGATTCTTTTTGAAGGGTAGTGAGAGATAAGACTAAAAAAAGTTAAGTTGAAGCCAAATTATAGACCACTGGAATGCCAGTATGAGGCATAAATGAATAGACAAAGAAGAGAGCACCTCTAAACCAATAGAATAGTTTGGCTAGATTGAAAGGATCTTCATTTTTATGTTATTTGCTTCAAGGGGGTTTGTGAAGATCAGATGAGCTTACATAATTGGAAGTGCTTTAGAAATCTAAAGATCTACTTAATAGAGGACTGGAAATGAGCCTGGGTTTCATGAATATTCCCAGAATGCTCAGCTGAGGTATTCTCCACATTTACTTTGAAGATAAAGTAGACCTTCTATGATTGGTTTCTGATCTGATAGCAATATGATGAAAATGAATCTTTTTTGATTACCTATAGAGATAGAAATTAATGGTGACATTCAATTGGAACCATGCCCTGGAACCCTTTGATCTATCTTCTTCCTACCTGAGATGGTTGTCAGAGCCATCATATAACCCATGAATTTGAGTTTTGGTGACTTTGGGAATACAAGAGAGATTTCCCATTGACTGGCAGACATCTCTATTCATGTGTTCTTCTGTCACTTCAAATTCATCAGCTTCTTTTGAAAATTAGCATCTCTAAATGACCTCTCTATTTTTTAAAATAGTAGCACCATTCTCAGTCATTCAGTTGCAAAGTCTTTTAAAGTTACTTTTGATTTCTCAACAACTTCCAAGTCCAATGGAGGGTTGCTTTGCAATGTCTCTTGCATCTACATTTTCTTTTCAATTCACACTGCTGTCACCCTAGTTTAGATTCTTATTCACCCTATATCTTCACTGCAACAGTATCTTCCTCCCTTATCTCCATCACTTCCAGTTAAGTTATGGGGTTCCTAGGTGTTATGGGGGACAGAAGCAGTAGGCTTTGAGTCAGGAAGATGTGAGCTCAAATCCGACCTCAGATACTTTATTGCTGTGAGATCCTTTTCAAGTGATGCAACATCTGCCTGCTTTGATTTTTTAAATTATAAAACAGGGAAAATAATTGGATTGTTGAAAGGATTAAATGAAATATTTTAAAGTGCTTAGTACAGTGCCTGCCACATAACAGATGCTTAATAAGTCCATCCTAGTCTTTTCCTCTATAGTCAATTTTTCTATATTCTAATATATGCACATATATTATATACTAATATCCTAATATCAATTCAACAAGATCTCTGGAAATATCACTTTATTTTACAATCTCTGACAACTTCTCCCACTCATAACCTTCTACATTCCCTTTGTTGTGCACAGAAAAGAGGGCTTAGCCTGGCATTCCAAGACCTCCACAATCTAGTTCTAACCATCTATCTCATATTATTTCCCATTACTTCCTTGCCAAATTCCTCTGCTCCATTCACTATACTCTGAACATAACATATGCCTTGTGATTTCCATTCTCTGATTCTGATCATTACATTTCCTTTTACTAGAATGTTTTCTACTATCTTGCTCTCAGTTGAAATATTGAAAATTCAAGGTCTACTCTAAGCATTTCTTTAGAAAGAACTTTCTCTACCTCTTCTCTGAATTAATTAATAGTTGCAAAGGATACCATCACTTGCCAGCTAAGGAAGTACTTTTTTGTTTGTCTATTCAATCCTCATCCTCACCCAACCCATGCCTCTAGCATAGTTGATGAAATCTCAGAAGGGGCAAGTAACAGGGCCCTTATGAATCAGGGTGGTAGTTACCTCCCAGGGGATCCAACATATAACCTGAGACTGACTGGGCCTGGGAAGCAGTAATCCAAAGGGAATGCTACATTATCACTACTTAATACTTGGATTGTAATTTAATATTTCATATATTTGTGTCTTATCTCCCAAAATAAATTATAAGCATCTTGAGAACAGAGATAGTGTCTTATAATTCTGTGTACCCAATATGACACTTAACAAAGCTAAAACTGTGCCTTGAATAAAGTCCATATTCAATATTTTAATTAAATATTTAAATGAAGTTTTGAAAAAGAAGTTTTTACTTTATTATATTTTTGTAAAATGTGAAATTTCTTTTAATGGAATTAATTAGGCAATTCTATTTGTGTCTTGGGACTTAGCATAGTGTCTAACACATAGTAAACCTTTCCTTTTTATTGTTATTGCTTTTTGTCTTATGTTTTTGAAAAGGACCAATGTCATCATGAGGTGATGATGTGTGTGAATTGAATTGAAGTGAGGCAGCACAAAGTCATCAGCCTCACTCTCTATTCCAATCATCAAAGTCTAGTGACAAGACAAAGGTCAGGATGACTGGTACCTTGGCACTCTCGATATCTAGCCAAACTAAAGACTTGTTATTTGTATAATAGATTGATTGTAGTAGCTCTGTGTTGCCATAGCAAGGAGCAGGTTTGTTCACATGTGCTGGCTTTTTTTTGTATTTCATTATCAATATGTGCAAAAATATTTTGCATATTTGAGTGAGAGTGAGCTGTGGGTTTATGAGGAACATCTTTTATAGCTAATGTTCTATGCCATTTTCCTATGTTTTTTCTTTGAGCTAATTGTGACTATTGCCTGACTACTATTGGAGGCAGCTAGCCGAATTCAGTAGGTAGAGTCCAGACCCAGTGTGAGGAAGATCTGAGTTCAAATCCAGCCTCAGATTTTTATGAGCTAAAACTAAGTCCATATTCAATATTTTTAAAAATTATTAATGCTGCATTTTCAAGCTCTTGCATTAAATAGTGAAAACTAAACAAATGTTTGGTGATTTTGAAGTATTGTGGACTGTCTTCAAACTTATTTATTCCATGTTTTGAATTCCTACTAAATCTTTTTAAAGGAGTTTGCAATGGGTAAGAAAAATTTCAGTAAAGTCAAAATTTATTCTGTGACTAATTGACTTGGATATTTAAATTATTATTTATCACACTTAATCACATTTTGATCATTTGTCCTAATGATTCAATTATCTCTAATTCTATTATGGTGTCCTGGACATTGGTAAGATCAGGCCTCTGGATAGCTGATGTTACTTGAAAGGCCTTTGATATGCCGGTCACAACAATCGTTTCCCAAATCCATCATTTTCCTTTTCAGTTATTTAATTACTTCCAAGTTACTATAATAAGTTCAAGTCCTCATTCTGCCTATTAGTTTTAATTAAATCAATCAACAGGATCCATTAAGTACCTACTATGTGCACTGTGTTAGGTTTTGGAGAAACAAAGAATGAAATAAACTACTTTTACCTTTTTAGACAACAGAGGAAGATATTATAAAAAAATGTTTCTTGAGTACAGTAAATTATCAATATTTTAAAGTAGATAATCCTTTCCACTCAATTCAAAGATATAAAAGTATGTATGATGGGAACAGAAGTAGAAAAGTCAAAACTGTTTTCCAAGATTGTTTGGAATAAGTAGGGTTTTTGGTGACAATATATTTTGTGATTATTGTTTTGACTTGCTTTAGTTTTCACTTTTTTTCAATGTCCCTGGTCTTCCATGTTTGTTAGTTTTTGTCTTTCACTGTAGATTCTCCTCCAACCTTCCTTTTTCTGCTGAGGGCACTGCATTTGATCACCTGGAGAATACACTTTTAGTTGTCTTTGACTTTCTTGCTAAATTTTGTCAATTACATTTCCACAATATCTCTCACATTTATTTTATTTCCATTTTCAAAGCCTCTACTCTAGTTTAGCTTCTACTTACTTCTTCTGGACTAACAAATTCTTCTTATTTGTCTTCATTATTCTAATATCTCCCTTTTCTAATTTATCCTCCACATAGCTGTTAAATTGATATGTGTAATTACAGATCTGATCATGCCACTCTTCTAAAAATCATTAATAACTCTATTGTGATTAGCATAGTATATTCAATCCTACATTCAAAATTTAGAGCCCTTAACAACCTGACTTCACCTACTAGACTTAAAAAAATTAAGTTCACTTTTTTGTAACACATACTACAGGTTTTAAAATGTAACTCTAACATGTTTACATGGTAAGCCAATGATTCTTATTTTAACTAATGCAGCATAACATTTAAATCAAAGTTGTTCCATAAAAGGAAGATGGAGTGGCACTGGCTGTCACAATGAGGAGTCTTGCTGGGAAGGTGATAGGATGTTTTGCTGCTTCCCATGTGCTTTAATAAAGCCTACATTTCTTATAGTATCTGAAGAAATTACTGAGTATTTCTCACTGAATTTAGTCTCATGATAACTAATGATGATGACAACCAAGTGAATCTAAGAAAATGTCCAGAAACTGCTCTTGCTCAGATATTTTCCAGTGCCATCTCTGAAGAAAGACAGATAATGCTCTAAGTAATTAGTCCCATAGAAATCATTGGCTTCAAAGTCACATGCTAGACTGCCTTCCACTGTATGACAATTTCATGGATGAAGGGTTTCCCCTTTTACAAAATTTCAGGGACCTTTGCACAGGCCAGTCTAGAAAGACTGAACACACAGAATTCATATGATTCAAGTCCTGAAGCATATTTCTTGAAATGAACAAAGGAAATCATGGCATGGAATTAGCTTGCATCAGAAGATGTAATTTTAAAATATTTACTGATCCAACTCTATATCATCAATGAACAGAAAATTAGTCAGAAAAAGAAAACCTAGTTAAAATTTGATGTATGTATATTTTACCCAGTTAAAATCAGAAAGTATAATTAAGTCATCTGGTACATAATATTTAAATATTGATATTAATTAATGTAAAATAGTTTTTAAAATATGCTATTGACATATTAGGAAATAGGACTGCAGTATTGCTACATATACTGAGATCAGAATCTATGAAAGTGTGATTGAGAAAATGAGAATAGTGGACATTATCAGCCTCCAGAATCCCAAATATTTGATATTGGCATTATTCACTGAACTAATGTGGCATAAGTAAGAAGTGGAGAAACTACATCACATATCAGCTACCTTAAATGTTTACAAATGATGTTGAAGGAAAGTATCAGTGTAGGTTGACATCAATGGCTAAAGGGCACTTGAATATAGCAACATAGTACAACATAGCAAGTTACTGTTTTAATTTTAGAAAAAGAATACATATATTACATAGCATTATAATCAGCTCCTCAAAGATAATTTGTTATTTTTGTTATTCAATCATTTTTTCAGTCATGTTCAATTCTTTTTGATCCCACTTGAGATTTTCCTGGAAGAGATGCTGTAATTTTTGCCATTTCCTTCTCCAGATCATTTTACAGATGAAGAACTGAGGCAAATAGGGTTAAAAAGATAATAAATAGACACAATTTAAATAGTACTTTAAGGTTCCCAAATCATTTTACAAATATTCTTTTATTTTAACCTTGCAACATATCAAGATGTTATTATCATAAACATTTTACAGATGAGGCAACTGAGATAGAGATCCAGAAACTTATCTAAACTGACAAAGATAGTGTCATGAAGTCATATTTGAACTCAAGTCTACCTGACTCCAAGCATAGTTCTGCATAGAACCACCTAGATGCCAAATAAATAGAAGAATAGATATGAATATTTCCTGGAAATTGAAAATGAGGAATAAAATAAAACTTCATCTTTCTTTAGGTAATGTAAGAGGGAAAATTATATATTATATTTAAGGTGTGGTCACCAGGAATCAATCAAATTTGGATTGATTCCATAATCAAAATAGACCCAAGTCAGGATGGGTTTTATGGTAGTTTATTTACAATTAGGAAGGTTGGAGGTAGGGAAATAGAGAGAGGGAGAGGCTGGCCTGGACCAGCAGAGATCCAACAGAGAGAGGGTTAAAGGGCTAATTAAACTAGGCTACTAGTCACAAGGCCTTAGCAATTAGAGAGGCAAAGAAGCCTCCTTGAGGTAGAGGTTCTGGAAACACCAAGGTAGGCGAAAAGGAGCCAGCCTAACTTACCCACGTGACAATTCAGAGGGGAAGCTGTTTGTGGTCTCAGCAGAGATTCTTCAGCACCAAGTTCAAAGTGCCAGCTCCCCAACAGGAAGTTTGCCATCATATTTGAAAGATAGCAGCTTTCGTCACTTCCTGGAGGTCCGCCTCTAATTCAAGTGGACAAATGGCAGCCTCGACACTGTTTTGGACTGCCCAAAGGGCAGTCCCTTGTTCTTGATTTGTTACTTACTGTCACGTGTGGGTAACTCATCTCTCCTCCCACTAAGGGAGGTGGGGATGATATCATCTAGGGTAAGTAGAGTTTTGACTATGGATGGGCTTGAGCTAATTCCATTTTCACAGTAATCCTGGCAGGAGAACAAAATGTTCAAAAGTTAGGACAAAGTGAAAAGCAAACGAGAGAAAGAAAATCAAGGTCTATTAAAAGTTGAATCTTTCTCCCTGTCTTCTTTACTCTGTCTATCTTTCTCTGTCTGGCTTTTACTATTTTAAGTCAACTTCCTTCTCCAAAGGCAGCTAGGTGGCACAGTAAAAGTGGATAGAGTGCCAGGCTTTGAGTCAGGATGACTCAGCTTCCTGAGTTAAGATCTGGCCTTGGATACTTGCTAAACTATGTAACCCGGAGCAAATAACTTAATCCTCTTTGCCTCAGTTCCTCATCTATAAAATGAACTGAAGAAGGAAATGGCAAACTACTATCACCTGTCTGCCAACAAAACCCCAAATAGAGTCACAAAGAGTAGGATGTAAGTAAGTAGGATGAAAGGACTGAACAAACTTTCTAGTCATAGGCTGTTGTTCCTGGACAGTCATTCATTTGGGGAATCATTCATTCATCATTCAGAGAAACAAACAAAAAGAAGAAATAAAAGCATTCTCCCCACTCTAGGGAATCTAAATTATTTCAATGTGTATTAAGAAGACCTAGAAGACAGGAAAAATTAAGGAGAATGTAATGGACAGAACTATATTAAACCCCCCAATCCTTGAAGTGAAAGGCCAAAACCTTCTTTATTCCCAGAATCTCTAGCTTCTGTTTTAGAGTGATTAGAAATATTAGAGCCACCACCAATCAAGATCTGAAAATCTATACCTTCTCAATTAACCAGTAAGATTTTATTAATCATCCGCTTTTTACCCAGGTTTATGCAAAGACTGGTATATATACTGGCATGTATATATACAATGAGGGGTCCACGTCCCCACTGGACCTAATGCAGATGGCTAAAACCCTAATATAAGCAAATACTTTCTCACATTCTGTGCTGGGGGCACACTACTCCTGCAGGTAGACTTCAGGACTTTTAGATTTATTAAGAATAACTGGAACCACTGAAAGCAAAACCATGGATAAAGAAGCCCTCTATCTATCTATTCTTCCAACCCATCTCTTGCCAGATATTGTTACACTAGACAATCATAATCAAAGGCAAATCTTCCCATGAAGTGTTTAGCTTCCTGCTACCATCACTCAGACTCCACAAGGCATAAAAACTACATCAGAATAGTACTGTCACTAGTAGATATACACTCAGTGCACCTTGCTCCACATTTGCATCTAGGAAACGAAATCATTTTAAAATTAAAAAAAAATTCCTCAAGAGACCAAAGAAAAAGGCAGCTCTGTGTTGGGAAATGTGATAGCTGAGGATGAGAAAAGAGAATGAAAATGGTAATCTAAGCTTTTTTAAGATTGTGATGTTGGGGTGTAGAGACAAATTCAGCTGACTATAAATGCAAATATTGTCCATCTATTATTTATCTGCTGGATGAAACACCTGCTCCCTTTCTAAGAGAGTAGGATAATCATTTCTGTGGGGAGGGGATATAGAGCTTTGTACTAAACATGGAGAAACTCAGTTTCAAATCCCAATTCCATATCTACCACTATCTTATTATTTGAACTTGATATTTGACCTCTGTGAGCACAAGTTTCATCTTCTTTAAAATGAGGAATTCTATTAGAAGATATCTAAGGTTTGATTATAGTGTTAATAATAAAACAGTTTATACTAGGCTGGAAACAATGTTGAGAGATTTGTTACTTTTCTTTTCTTTGTTCCACAAAATTAGAATATACCTAACATATATATTATTCTTAATTTTCTATTTTATTTGACATTGATTTATTTCAATATCTATATGTCCATTACCCATTTGAACCACTAGAGGGTGATGATAAGATCTGTGTAATTATACTATAATACATCGTACCCCAGCATGTTTATTTTTTGAATATTTATAGTTTTAACTAATATTTTTTTAATTCCCAGTCATCACCACATTATAATGTTTCTATTCTGGCATTTCTTTAAGATAAATAATATTAAATAGTATAAATGTAATTTAAACATCAGGAGACTTAAAAAAACTACTTAATTACTTAAATGAATTGTTTTAATGCATTTGATACCACTCAAAATTTTAAGTCATTATCTTAAAGTTTCCATCAATTTACTCTATCTGATTCACTTTTTGTTTATACACAATCATTGTTAAAAGGTATTCTCTTCTTCAAATTCTCAATTTTTTAAACTTTGCATTATCTCATAAATGGCTTCTTATATTTCTTCACATTCATCATAATTATTTATTTTAATAGTATTAGAATATTTTATTCCTCTACTTTAACACCATTTACTTAATATTTCCCTATTATTACACATTAAGATAACTTTCAAAGTTTTGCAATTATAAATAATGCTACCATAAAAATCTTTACAAAGAGCTCATGTTTTTCACTTTTATGGTTCTTTCAAAGTATATTCCAAAAGAAATATTGAACTAAGGTGTATTTTATTGTTTAAATTTTTCTTCATTTAAGAGTTAAAAAACAAAGATAAATATTTCCTTGTACAAAGAATTGGGGGAAAAGAATATAGAGTTTATTTTTTAAGTAAATATTAAATTTAACATAGTAGTTCCCATAGTACCCTTTTAATAATATTGAACTTTCTTCTCTCTTCTTTTTAGATGATTTATTGATATTCACTTTTCCTTTGTTTATTTAGAGCCATTATACATCCTCTTACTCCATACTGACAAGAATAATCTACCAAAATAAAATAAAAAGAAATAAAAATAAAAGTCTTTCTTGTAACAAAACTTGTAGTCGAACAAAACAAATGAAAATATTGCCTGTCTGAAAATGTATGTCTAATTCTTCACTTATAGATAACCTTTCTACTAAGAACTGAGAAGTATCATTTATAATTAGTCTTCTGTAATTATTGTTGTTGCATTGATCACAATTCTTTGGTCTTTCACAGTTGTTTTTCTTTATCATGTTAATATTTTTAATTAGTTCTCTGAGCTCGTCTCACTTCATTCTGCATCATTTCATACAAGTCTTCCCAGGTTTTCTTGGTGCTACCAATTTTGCTATTTCTTACAGAAAAACAAATCAATTTATATTTTATAATTGCTCGGGCATTCATCAGTTAATCAACATCATCCTGATTTTGAGTTCTTCATCAGTAAATATTAAATATTTTCATACATCAGTGTCCTTTCCCAATTTCTTTGATTTCTTTAGAAAATAGATAATAAAGGAATTGCTGAGTCAATTGCACAGTTTAATGAATTTTTAGGTAAAGTTCCAGATTTTTTTTCCTGGAATGGGAATTCAGTGTTACCAGCAATTCATTAAGATATATTTTCTCCCAAAGTCTCACCAACATTTTTCATTCTTTTTTTTTTTAATTTTTTTAAACCCTTGTACTTTCATTCTTTATTTTTACTATCCTTTGTAATTTGACAGAAGCGAACTAGAATCTCAGAGTTTCTGATTTGTATTTCTCTCATTATTAATGATTATATATAATATATTACATATAATTAATAAATTTATTAATTAATCGTCTTTTATATTAGGTCATGTTCATATTAGAAATTTACTTCAGTATATGGTGTGAGTTCAAGTGATGGTGAACCTATGGCACATGTACCAAAGATGGCATGCAGAGCTCTTTCTGTGAGCACTTGTATCACATACCCTTTCCCAGAGTTCATTACTAGAAAAGCAGAAGGACTTGGGCAGAGCTGATCCCCTTCCCCTCTCCTCTGTACCTGATGATTTTTTTAAATATCACTAACCCCTCTGTTCAACAGCCCAATGGGAGTGTTTTCTCCCACCCGTGGGTGGAGTAAGAGACTGTGGAGTATGCCTGGCAGTCAGTGGGGGGACAGGGCACAGCACACAGTCTCTGGGGGCAAGGGTTGGGGCATGGCACATGATCTCTAAAAGGTTCACCATCATTGGTCTAAACCAGTAATTCCCAAAGTAGGTGCTACCGCCGCCTGGTGGGTGGTACAGCAATTCAGGGAGGTGGTGATGGCCACATTTATCTTTCCTATTAATTGCTATTAAAATTTAAAAATTTAATTTCCAGGGGACTAAGTAATATTTTTTCTGGAAAGGGGGTGGTAGGCCAAAAAAGTTTGGGAATCACTGGTCTAAACCTAATGTGTTAATTGTCTTTTCCTATATTCCCTAGTAGTTTCTATCAAAAAGTGATTTCTTCTATTCTAGTTTGGGTTTATTGAACATTGTTTTATGTCTCTAATATTATTTACCAAATGACTTTTCTTTTTTTTAACTAGTACTAAATAGTTTTGGTGATGAATAGTTTTAGTTAAGACCTGATTGTGCTGAGTCCTCTTCCTTCCCATTTATTTTCATTTTACCCTTATGAGCCTTGACCCTTTGTCTTTTAAGATGAATTTTATTATTTTGTCTCATTCTACTAAGTAACCTTTGGATAGTTTCTTTGGTATGTCATGAATTTTAAAATTTTCTTTTAAATAAAATTGTTATTTTTACCATAATATTGGTATATTTTATCAGTTGACTTTTGGAAGGAAAACTTTTAGTTGACCCAAAGAGCAATGGAGAAGTTCATAATAGGTTTAAGTAGGCTACAAAATATTGCCAACAAAAAGTGCATACAAGAAATATTGTAAAAAATATCAAGTCAAATCTGACCTCAGGCACTTCCCAGCTATGTGACCCTGAGCAAGTCACTTGACCCCCATTGCCTAGCCCTTACCACTCTTCTGCTGTGAAACCAATACATCATGTTGGTTCCAAGACAGAAGGTAAGGTAATATTTAAATATTTTATGTAATAGCTTTAAGTGGTAATATGTCATGTAAAAATTAACTTAATCCTTGAAAATTAGAATTACAAAATTAGTAGTATAGAATGAATTGAGTCCAATTAATTTTAATTGGGTTTTAGTAAATTTTGTATTGATATAAAATGTACTTGAAATACAGTAAAATTATTTTTGATGATATATTAAAATCTAGCTAAAAGACCACAAACAAAAATGATGAATATTGGAGAGTAAAATCATCAAAGTTAGGAAACTCTTTTGGACAGATGATCCAATGGGATTCTTTGTGGATTCATTTAAGAAAAGGTCTTTTTAAAAAGACAGTTTGTAATTAAATATGAACAATGAGGAAATTAATAAGAAAACAAAACTAGATATTATATAAAATTTATCTATATAAATGTGTGTGTTTGTATCCAAACAATAGTTTTAAAAGTTCAAGCTCAATTATTAAACTGGTTATTTCTTTTTCACTCCACCAATAAAATTTTTTCCTCTTTTATTTATTGAACTGACTAGAACTAAGTTTACAAAGTATAACTGAAGTGGCTCATTTCAACCAATCAACTGCTAGGCTGAATTGAATTAGTTAGCAACTAGTCTGTAATTTAATCTTTCAGTCAAAGATGGGAAACCTGTAAAGCTGTCCCTGAATTAACTGAAGGTTCTGATATTATGACCATAAACTTCACTTCCCAAATCAAAGCCAGAATTAGACACTTAAGCATTTGGGACAAGTCAGCATAGTTTTGAGGCACCTGCTGAGGAACCTGCCATGGGTGGACCAAGAAGAGATAAAGAGCAGAGTGGGGAAGACTCCAAAGTAACTTAATGAGAGTAAATCCATGGGTGAATGGGAGCAAATATCTCAACTGGTAGTTTCCTATTTTTAAATATCATTTAATAATAATAGTAAATATTATTGCTAGCTAGGTGTTGAATTCAATTGTTTCTATAGTGCCAAAAGAATACAAGTACTTTCTGATTCAGATAAATGTCTGTGCTTTTGTTCTCTCCCCACTCACCCACTTTAGTTATGGGTGATCTAAATATTCTAAATAATAGGGTAAGAGGTATATAGATCAAAGAGAAACTTGGAAAGAAAATTTCAAGCTGTAAACTTCAAAAGTTAATTAAATAAAAAGATAATTTCACTATGTCAGTATAATATTGTGATGTCGCCTGAAGTGTATCCTATTACACAGCTACACAATACTCTGAAATCTGAAAAGCTAAACAGGAGAGAAATATTACCTTGACAAGAACAGAATAGTTAAGCAATATTATATATTCTGCTTTATCCTATATTAACATGATCCCCTTTCCTTTCTTCTCAGTCTTCTTTTTCCTTCTACTCTACAGTCCAGTGACAACTGTTCTCTTTGCACTTCCTTCTACATGACGTTCCACTTCCAGCTCCTGAGCTTTTTCACTGATTGTCTTGTATGTCAGCATCCTCACCTCTATCTCTTTCATTCCCTGTCTTCCTTCACATCTCAGCTAAAGGCTCAGTATATACAAGAAACTTTTACTAGTCTTCCTTAACTCTTAAGGCTTATTTCTGGGATTACCCCCAATTTTTCTTGAATATTGCTTGCATATTGTCTCTTCCATTAGCCTTCAGGGATCATTCCCCCTTTCTTTATATCCCCAGGATTTAGCATATCATCTGGAACATAAGTAACACATGTTACTTGATTGGTTGATTATGGAAAGTTTAAAAGTTCAGCATAACAAGTCAGAGCAAAAGTGAAATTATGTCTATACAAAAACTAAGCTACAATACAATTATATTCTTCCACCAGCCACATCATTACATATACTCTTATCCAGATGCATAAACATAATCCGTACTATATAACATAAAATGATTACCTTTTATTGTAATTATTTTTCATTCTATTTCTGAAAGTAAATCTAATGATACTTCTAGGTAGAAAATTATGACATAAAATATTCTCTGTTCAGTAGCTGAGCATGCAAAAAGGAGACGTACTCAAAGAAATGGTGACTTTTTCTGCAATTGCAGAGGTAACTATTCAAATAAACCACTGAGAATTAGATATATTGGTACTGTATTGAAATGAGATCACCCATACAAAGAGCCTATTTTCCCCTAATTAACACAGCACATGTTTAAGCCATTTTATGAGAAAGTATTGACATGTTCTCAGAAGGTCTAAATGGCAGTAATAGTCTCTGCCAACACAAAAAATTGCCCATTAGAAGACCAGGAAGATGAAAGGTTTGAGTGACTATTGTTCATTAATACCATGGCTAAATGTAGTATATTTTTCATGGGATATTTGAATGCATTGGACGTATCATTGAGGTTGACACATTTTCTAATACCCTGCTGAGAATGGAAAAGTCCAGTTTTCATGCTATGACCTTTAATATATTTTAACATATATTCTTAATTTTTTCTCTCCCCTGGGAAAAAATCCAACTCAGGAATTTTTTTCTGAGTTCAAATAATAAACTTATATTTTATTGTGAAGATGCATTTAACTTTGCTACAGAGACAGACAGACTCATGTTAAAACCTGCCGACTTGGCACTAAAAAATCAATTGCACAGTCTGCTTTTTAAAAAGGAGGGAGCCAACCACATACATAATTTATCAAAAAGAATTTAACAAATATGTGAGCATTAAATAAAACACTCTAAATAACTGGCAAATTTACTGTTCTCATTGCACTGGTCTAGGTTTTTGTTCTTGATTTATATTTCCAATATAATTAGGCTCTTATTTCACAAATAATGCAACCTTTACAATAACTATGTTTTGGTATAAAATATTAAATGCCACTTGTCATGTTCATTGCCTATTATTGCCACTCTCCTGTTGAAAGATTTACCTTTTTGTGTGCTAATGATTTTTAATAATTTAATGCAAAGCAAAGAAGGAATGCTGAAGTGGCACCTCAGATGGATTCTGTGTGGAAGACACAACTAGCAGAGCAGGATCATTGATCTTTTCCTAGGAAAAAGAATAGGAAAGCATCTCTAAGATTCTCTAGTGTCCTATTGAGTCAGACAGTAGTTAGTCATTTCTTTTGTCCTTCCTCTTTCAGACAGTCCCTATTGTTGCGCATGGTTTCAAAATACACTATTTTTTTCAATGATAAGCTTTTTAGAAGAGCTTACACATGAGGGAATATGGATTACATAACATGAAATGAGTCAAGAATGCTAGAGACTATGTTCTTTTGTCCACATAAGGCTGATGCAATTCTCAGAAAGCCTGATTATAAGAACATGTAGCTTAAAGCGAACCAGTCTCAGACACTGGAAAATGTACTTCGTAGTCATTTGTTTCTTCTCAATTTTTAAAGTATGAAATGAAAAAATAATTTGTTGACTGGATGTTGACATGAGCAATTACAAGAAACTGGAAAAGAGAGGTTGCAACTTAGGATTGTGCATATTTCCTTCATTTTGTAATAATTTAATCAGAAAACAGATTATGGAAATGATTAGCTCTGGAAAATATAATAGGGAGATATTCAAAGGATAAGGATTATGAAGACAAGATTGAAGAGTGAGCCAATAAATGTCTAGGATATGAAATATTGTTATACAATATAATGTGCTCTTTTTCTTCCATTGAAATGAAATATTTCTATATAATATTACATGGACTTTTCTTTCCATTATGAGTGATAAGATCAAAATAAAAATTTTAAAGCGAAAAAAAATTTTTAAGAATCGATCCACGCTTACTTATTCAGAAGGATTTGCCAAAAGCACTAGATATATCACCAAGAAAGCTGACAAAATCTTTCTCTGAAGTTATAAATGAGAAATCATCATTCTTTAAATGTCAGAATTTCACCTAAGAGATTTAATTAGACATTTCCAGTATCTGTATTCAGTTCTTTTCTTTAAAAATTTGTATTAAATAACAGATTTTATCATAAAAGTAGTGTGACATGATGGATAGAGAATTGGTTTTGGAGCCAGAAAGACAAGTTCAAAACTTGCCCTAGGGTCACACTAACTGTATGACTTTGGGCAAGTCATTTTACTTTTTGAATGCTCTAGACAATTCCTTAAGACTCTAAATTCCAAAGAAAATGCTGACCTGCATTGATAGAGTTTTGTCCACTGAGATTAATTGTTACTAATGAAATACCAGTCTCTAACACTGTCTCCTATAGGATAAAAAGAAGTGATGGAAAGCAAGTTGAAGATTAGTGACCAGAAGTATTTCTTCAGGACCTGAGGATGGAAGATAGTAAGGATATGACATATTTTCAATATTTTCAATATTTTTATTATTTAAATTTTAGCTTGTATAGCACTTGAAGATATATTTTACATAAAGATTTCCTTTAATGATAAACATTATTTGTGATGAATATTCTATGTAGTGGTTGGATTGTCTTTTGATGAATAAAGTATTAAAATACAGTTTCCTTCAGTATAAGTCATATATATATATACATATATACATATACATATACATATATACATATA
>NC_058132.1:443326447-443363296 GCF_016433145.1 Gracilinanus agilis
TATATATATATATACATATATATATATATATACATATATATATATGTATGTATACCCATATAGTGACTTGCTCAAGATAATATAACTGTGAGAACTTCTGGATGAATGGCAGAAAAATGGGAAGAGGTGCTAAGAATTATAACATTTTTAGACTACTTGTAAACATTACGTACCTTTCCACACTCTAAATTGTCTAATGACCACAGGACAATAGACTTTGAGCTGAAGAGTTCAAATTCTTTTGTGGATTATTGGCTGTATAACTCTGACCAAGCAATTTAATGTCTCTCAGTCTCAGTTTCTTAACCTATAAAACGAAGTATTTGAACCTAGGTCATTCAATTAAGCAATGAAAATTAAACAAACTTTTAAGCAGTATCAGGTGCAAGGGACTGTGTCAGATAATAGGGATACAAAAACGAAAATAAACAATAAACAATCCTTTATCTCAAGGAGATGCATTTGATTGGGTGACACAGTATGCTATATAAGAAAATTTAAGGATGTAGAAAACATCAAGGTCCAGAAAAGTTTCCTTTATTAAGTACTTTTCTTTTGAAATACCATAATTTAAGAATTTCTGGAGCAGTAGTCTCCTAAATGAAAACCAAGACATCTGGGGTGGCCATAACATGAGCACAAAGGGAATGGTGACATGACCTCAAGAGATATATTACTAATTCGTCAGAATGTGGTAAAGTGGATGATATCCTTCCCCTTTTGTGATAACTCTCCAATGTAACTACACCTATTCTCCCAAATGTTTCCTACTTCAATCCTTCTCTCTGTTATTCAACCAGATGTTGCCATAGATAGAGGTTGAGTCTGGATGCAAGGAGATCTGGGTTTAAATTCAGTCTCAGATTTTTACTAGCTGTATGAACCTGAGCAAGTCATTTAATCTCTTTTCGACTGAGACTCCTCCACTGCAAAATGGGGATAAAAATAGAACTTTCCAGTCTGTTGTGAGTCAAATAAGATAATATTTCTAAAGTACTTAGCACAGTGTCTGCCATTTGAATGTTAAATAAACATTTATTCCTTTCCCTTCCCTTTTCTATACAACCGTACAACCTTTTCTCTGAGCCCACATTGGCCCTTTAAGATATTTATAAGCTAATTGCCAATTGTTTTGCAGGTGCTACTAGAAAAATTTCATCTCTACTCCACCCGGAACCATGCCCTGAAAAGTTTATTGTTTCCTTCTGCCCCTTCTATTTTAAAGAACATTTTTTTCATCCTGCTTCTTTATTTTTCACGTTTTTATGATATGATTTGTCTCATAATATGAAAAATTATACCAATAAAAGTCATGAAAAAGGATGCAGAATTGCCTAGTAACTTTATAATGATAATGTTGATAGTCTCCTAATGAAAGCTGGAATGCATATGTGAACTTTAACAACATACATAAGACTAATTAAATAATGCATTTATTAATTTTTAATTACTATATTTTGTGCCATTGTAGTAATTTTTCAAAAGTGGTGTCTCCTAATGTTTATAATAATAAACACTGGGAAACATTAGATCACTGTCAACAAATAATGCTGGTACTAATTTGATGAAGATTTTATTAATTCCTTGTTGTAAGGTTTTGATATTTTGGACTTCAGCTATATGTGTGAGTCCAAGTTTTATTCTTCAAGTGGCACAGAATTTCAACTGCAGCTGATATTGTAAAGTGAAGACAACAACTCACAATCATAAACATTGGATTTGACTTCACAAATTAAAGGGAAGTCAGGATGGAGATTTGTAAGACTGAGAACCAAAGAGAATACTAGACACTTAGCCTCTGTGTCAGGAAAGCTGAACTTAAAAGAATTGGACACTGAGATGAGAATAGCCTCCCTCTTAAACTCAAAACAAAAAATCAAAATATTTAGCCTTCTCTTTTTTTCCTTCTATTTAATTGTTTATTTGGGATTGTTGTGGGCAAATTTATAAATTAAGATTTTAGACATTTAGTGTAAATAGCACCCAGGCTGTCAGATAAGACCTAAAGATTCCAATGATAGAATAGTGGCAAGGAAGGAAGTCTTTTTCCTGAGAGAGGTTCTGTTATGGCCGAGAGCAGTTGGATGCTGGTGAACTGTCTCTAGTGGAGAGCCCAGGAGAGTGGGTTTGTCTCCCAGAAGAAACACATGCCTGTGGGAAATTCAAGTTGAGTAAGAGGATCAGACTTGGGTGGTGGACATCCCAGGCTGATTCAAGTTCCTTGTCTTTACCTTTGTGATTTTATTTTGCTGTGGACCTGTATTCCTGAAATCTGTAATCATCACTGGAACAGAAGTGGACCCAGTTGTGAGACATCCGTTTCCCCTCCAGCCAGCAAAGCTGAGAGCTTGTACTAGTATAGAGTAGATCTTGACCCATCTCCCAGTCCCTGAGTTTTGTCCTTAGATACCTAGTTTTAGGGTGAACTCTTCCTATATCTCTTACCCTTAAATTCATTATTAAATAGTGTTTTTAAATTTCTTTTTATTCCTTCTTCACAAACCAGAGGGCTTACTATAGGTTAATAGGTAATCCCTAGCTGGGTAGGTCTGATGTGACAGTTGGTCTCAACTGTCATCACTCATTTCTCAAGTCCTGTGTTTTGTGGGTGTGGGTGTGATTCCCATTTGAATCTGTCTCAGTTTTCCTTCTTCACCCAATCATTCCTCCCTCTCCCCTCCTCTAAACCTCAGTGTTTAATTTACTCATTACAAGGTCTTTCAGCACTGCCTTAATTTTCAAGTGGCTGGGTGTCTGTTACATCTTGTGGGCTCTTTCCCTGATCACAGATGGATGTTTCTTGGTTTGACAACTATTTTGAGCTCTTGAATACTGATCTTCTGGAGTCCATGTGTTAGTTGACAATGGTATCTGCTCATAGATACTGTGATGCTTCTTGAAGGAGATGATGACCACCAAAGGGTCATCCTGGAACCCAAAAGCCTACATCACTATTTGTTACCCAGAATTTCTGGACCTGGAATCATTGCTCAAATGTTAGAGTCTGAAAAGTTCATATATGCATTAGTCTCATGTCTCATTTGAGAGTTTATTTTCAAGAAGACTGTAATAGAAATCTTAGGTACCATATATTTCAATATTTGTACAGGCTTCCATTATGCATCTGAGTACTCTATGTGTTTGAAAATAATAAGTCCCTATGAATCTTTTGTGTTTTATTTTTGTGTTTTAAGTGTTTGTTAGTATGTGTTTGTGAATCTTGTGTTTTAAGTATTAATTTTGTGGTAGAGAAATAAATTGCTTTCCCATACCAGATATCATCTATTTGATCACTGAACAACTTGTTTTTTCTAAATGGGACTTTTTAATTATTTGGGGGGACTGCATAGACATTAGCCTAATTTAAGCTTGGTTT
This sequence comes from Gracilinanus agilis, assembly GCF_016433145.1. NCBI lineage: Eukaryota > Metazoa > Chordata > Mammalia > Didelphimorphia > Didelphidae > Gracilinanus > Gracilinanus agilis. Next base: position 443,329,824 of record NC_058132.1, read on the forward strand.
AAGGATTTGGGAATAAAGAACTAGAGATTGAGAGGGAGAAAAAAAGGCTGAATCATCTCATTTTGGGACCAGGTTCATACAGATTTGATTAAGTCTACACAGGTTCACACATGTAACCCCTAATGGGAATGATGATACCTCATTTACTGTATATAATAAGGGGTTCAGGCAAGATCCTTCACAAGAGGCTTTTCCTGATCCTCCTAGGTGTTCATTATCTCTTAATTAATCAGTAGGCATATATTAAGTGTTTTTTATGTTGAGTAAAATTTCCAAGATGTGGGGGTTACTGATTTTTTAAAATTCAATTTATTGATTAGTAATAACCACTAAATTAATGATACAAGGTTTCTCTCTTTGATCAGAGCCAATTCATCCAGAGTAATGAATCATTTAAATACAATTCTAATTGGTGAATACATAATTATTAAGTGAGCTAATATTTTCTAATCCCTCTCTGATCCCTTCATTGTGATAGAGGTAAATCACATGCCTGATCACAGGATCCCAATATCCTTGTTCATTTGGTTGGAGAAATCAAGTTAAGTCTGATTAAGTTTGACTTGCATTGTTCATCCCAATGGTAAAAAGCAATACAGAGACTTCCGGTTAAGATGGCTGCAGAGAAAGGAGCAGCTCCTCCATCTCTTCTTAACTGAAGCATACAGGACTCCTCAAGGGGACATAAAAATGAATCCAGAGGAACGAAGGAACCCCACAACAGGACGCAGCATTGAAGGTACGTGGAATTGGGGCATTTCCACGCTTTAAAGGGGTGAAACAGCTCTCACTAAAACACGAGAGGAAGAAGCCCATCCACCCACACACACACCACACACAGCGCCAAGGCTAACGCACAAGAGTGAAAGGAGGACTGGGGCAACCAGTAAATCACTAGCAGCCCCAGGGCTTGTACCTGAAATCTGCAAGAAGTGGGACCACAAGTGGCTGGGGGGCACGCACGGACTTTCCCGAGTGTCTGTGCAGGTGAAAGCATTGCCCTCGGTGCGGAAAAAGATCTCAAAGGCAGGGACTTTCCAGAGCGTCTGCGTGGGTGAAGGCAGTGCCCTAAGCTCAGACAAAGATCTCAAGCTCAGGCTTGGACCTTGAGAGGGGACACTGTGCAGACTGGAGCAAGGCTGTGGAAGCAGTCCCTGAGACTGCTGAAGGAGCCTCGGGCAGAGGGGCAGACCAGGACTACCAAGGACAAGGAGACCGCAGCCCTCGGGAGCTTAGAAAGTGCAGGCAGTCCCTGAGCGTGAAGACAAAGCTGAAAAGGGGCGGGGCTAACAATGGCAAGCTGAGAACCCCAGAAGAAAAAGATTATCAAGAAAAACTCTGGAACACTCAACAACTTTTACACAGAGAAAGTTCAGACAACAGAGGAGGACAAACAAGTATCCAAACCTTCCCAAAATAATGAAAACTGGTCACAAGCTATTGAAGAGTTCAAAAATGAGATGTTGAGGACGATGGAAGAGATCTGGCAAGAAAATAACAGCTTAAAAGTCAGAATTTCACAATTGGAAGGTGAGGCAAGTCAACAGAGACCAGAAATGACCAGATTGAAAAGGAAAACCAAAAGATTATAACTGAAAACCAGTCCCTAAAGGCTAGAATTGAGCAATTAGAAGCCAATGATCTCTCAAGACAACAAGAACAAATAAAACAAAGTCAAAAGACTGATAAAATAGAAGGAAACATGAAATATCTCAATGAGAAAGTGACAGACCAAGAAAAAAAATAAAAAAATTATATCCTTGAGTGCATATATTAACAAATTAAGGAGGGCAGAGATTAATGAATTGGCTATGCAACTCAAAAAATTAGAAAGTGAGCAAATTAAAAACCCCCAGATGAAAACTAAATTAGAAATACTAAAATTCAAGGGAGAAATTAATAAAATCGAAAGTAAAAGAACTATTGAATTAATAAATAAGACTAGAAGCTGTTATTTTGAAAAAACAGATAAAATAGACAAAGTGCTGGTTAATCTAATAAGAAAAAGAAAAGAAGAAAACCAAATTGACAGTATTAAAGATGAAAAGGGAGACCTCACCTCTAATGAAGGGGAAATTAAAGCAATCATTAAGAACTATTTCGCCCAATTATATGGCAACAAATATAACAATTTAGGAGATATGGATAAATATTTATGAAAATATAAATTGCCTATCAGAAAAAGAAATTGAACAGGCCATCAAAGAACTCCCTAAGAAAAAATCACCAGGACCTGATGGATTCACAAGTGAATTCTATCAGACATTCAAAGAGTAACTAATCCCAATACTATACAAATTATTTGATATGATAAGCAAAGAAGGAGTCCTAACAAATTCCTTTCATGACACAAATATGGTACTGATCCCAAAGCCAGGTAGACCAAAAACAGAAAAAGAAAACTATAGACCAATCTCCTATGAACATAGATGCAAAAATCTTCAATAGAATATTAGCAAAGAGACTCCAGCAAGTAATTCAGAAGATCATCCACCATGATCAGGTGGGATTTATACCAGGAATGCAAGGATGGTTCAACATTAGGAAAACCATCCAAATAATTGACCATATCAACAGTCTAACCAACAAAAATCACATGATTATCTCAATAGATGCTGAAAAAGCCTTTGACAAAATGCAGCATCCATTCCTATTGAAAACATTGAAAAGCACAGGAATAGAAGGACCCTTCCTAAAAATAATAAACAGTATATACCTAAAACCATCAACAAGCATTATATGCAATGGGGATAAATTAGAAGCCTTCCCAATAAGATCAGGAGTGAAAGAAGGATGCCCATTATCACCTCTATTATTCAATATAGTACTAGAAACACTAGCAATAGCAATTAGAGAAGAAAAAGAAATTGAAGGTATCAAAATAGGCAAGGAGGAGACTAAGCTATCATTCTTTGTAGATGATATGATGGTATACTTAAAAAATCCTAGAGAATCAACTAAGAAGCTTGTAGAAATAATCAACAACTTTAGCAAAGTTGCAGGATACAAAATAAATGCACATAAATCAAAAGCATTTCTATACATTTCCAACACACTAGAGCAGCAAGAAGTAGAAAGAGAAACACCATTTAATATCACCCTAGACAATATAAAATACTTGGGAATCTATCTACCAAAACAAACACAGCAATTATATGAAAACAACTATAAAACACTTTCCAAACAAACAAAACTGGAGCTCAACAATTGGAAAGCCATTAATTGTTCATGGGTAGTGTAAGATAATATAAGTAATGGGGTCACCAGGGATATTAAAATTCAACTATGGGGTTTGTGGTAACACTGTCTGGGATGTAAGAGAGACTAAAAGTGGACACTGAAGTCTTGTACAGCTACACCACTCCCAACTGGAAAAATAACAGCCAACTGTCACTCTGGCCAGAGGCCTTGAATTAACTGACAAGGTAACAAGGTGAAATTGGGTTTTAATTAGAAACAACTAAAAGGAGGGATAGGAATTACTACTCTAAAATCTTAACACCTAATAACAAAACCCAAAGGGACAGGGAAGGACTTATTCACTACACTAATCTAAGCTATCTAACTAACAGGGCCCAAGGAGCTATACTGGAGTCTCTGGGTTTCTGCCTCACACCTGGAACCTGCCAGGCTTGAGTACAGCTGGGCTTTTGTGGCTTTGGGATTTCTCACTGCAATCCACTGATGATGTCTGGATGCCAGGAGCTATAGTTGTCTCAGGAACTAAGCAGTAAGGGGTTTGCTTGAAGCACTGTCCTCTTCTCTTGTTCTTTCCTTAAATGCCACACCACACAGGATCCAGGGGAAAACAGGATGCAAGGTGTCCTTTGCTCTGAGTTCTCCCAGGCTGGCAACAGTTTTTGCCTACCACTAATGGAGTCCACACACAGAACACACATAGACTTCCTCCTCCTTCATTCCAACCTGGAATTCCCAGCTCCAGCTCCTTCCTGCTAGGTACTTCCTAATCAATATATAATCAATACCTAATAACTAGCTAATCTAATCTTACTCATAACATTAGGACGAGCTAACATAATAAAAATGAACATTCTACCCAAATTAATTTACCTATTTAATGCCATACCTATCAAATTACCAAAAAACTTCTTTACTGAATTAGGAAAAACTATAACAAATTTCATTTGGAATAACAAAAGATCAAGAATAGCAAGGGAAATAATGAAAAAAATGTGAAGGAAGGGGGCCTACCAGTACCAGATATTAAACTATATTATAAAGCAGCAGTCATCAAAACAATACGGTACTGGCTAAGAGATAGAAGGGAGGATTAGTGGAATAGACTTGGGGTTAATGATGTCAGCAAGAGAGTGTACGATAAACCCAAAGAGCCCAACTTTTGGGAAATGAATCCACTATTTGACAAAAACTGCTGGGAAATTTGGAAAACAATATGGGGGAGATTAGGTTGAGATCAACATCTTACACCCTACACCAAGATAAATTCAGAATGGGTGAATGACCTGAATATAAAGAGGGAAACTATAAATAATTTAAGTGAACACAAAATAGTATACCTATCAGATCTCTGGGAAAGGAAAAATTTTAAAACCAAGCAAGAGTCAGAGAAAATTACAAAATGTAAATTAAATGGTTTTGATTATATTAAGCTAAAAAGCTTTTGTACAAACAAAAACAATGTAGTCAAAATCAGAAGGGAAACAACAAATTGGGAGAAAATCTTTATAACGAAAAACTCTGACAGGGGTCGAATTACTCAAATATACAAGGAGTTAAATCAATTGTATAAAAAATCAAGCCATTCCCCAATTGATAAATGGGGAAGAGACATGAATAGGCAATTTTCAGGTAAAGAAATCCAAAGTATCATGAGAAAGTGTTCTAAATCTCTAATAATTAGAGAAATGCAAATCAAAACAACTCTGAGGTATCACCTCACACCTAGCAGATTGGCTAAAATGAAAGAAGGGGAGAGTAATGAATGCTGGAGGGGATGTGGCAAAATTGGGACATTAATGCATTGCTGGTGGAGCTGTGAACTGATACAACCATTCTGGCTGGCAATATGGAACTATGCTCAAAGGGCTATAAAAGAATGCCTGCCCTTTGATCCAGCCATACCATTGTTGGGTTTGTACCCCAAAGAGATCATAGATAAACAGACTTTTACAAAAATATTTATAGCTGCGCTTTTTGTGGTGGCAAAGAACTGGAAAATGAAGGTATGTCCTTCAATTGGGGAATGGCTGAACAAATTGTGGTATATACTTGTGATGGAATACTACTGTGGTCAAAGGAATAATAAACTGGAGGAGTTCCAGGTGCACTGGAAAGACCTCCAGGAACTGATGCAGAGCGAAAGGAGCAGAGCCAGAAGAACACTGTACACAGAGACTGATATACTATGGTAAAATCGAATGTAATGGACTTCTGTACCAGCAGCAATGCAATGACACAAGACAGCTCTGAGGGATTTATGGTAAAGATGCTACCCACATTCAGAGGAAGGACTGCAGGAGAGTATACATAGAAGATAAACAATTGCTTGAACTCATGGGTTGAGGCGGACAGGATTGGGGATGTAGACTCTAAACTACCACACCAATGCAACTAACAACAATATGGAAATAGGCCCTAAACAAGGACACATGTTACAGCCAGAGTAAATGTGCATTGGCCATGGGTGTGGTGAGTGCTGGGGGTGAAGGGGAAAGTAGGGGCATGAAGCATGTAAACATGTTAAAAATGAATATTAATAAATGTTTAAAAAAAGTAAAAAAAAAAAGCAATACAGCCATACAGCCAATGGATATATTTGGCCAGACCTAGCTTTGTTTACTAGACAGGATATAACTTAGATTCTCAACCTTTATTATCTCAATTTTAGAAGCTACTATGGAGCAAGAAAGTCATGGTACATTCCAAGATTTAGAACAAAGTTATGAGGAAAAGCCTTGATCATAAATGTGATGTTACAAGATAATATTAGAAATTAAAATAATACAGTATTTAAAATGAATTTTTTCATTATGTGTCAGGCATCATTCTAAACCCTGAAGATATAAAGAAAAATCAAAATAGCAAAACAAAAACAACAATAATAAATGAAATTAAAGCCTTACTCTAAAAAATCCTTAAAATGTAATAGGGAGAACAATATAAGTAAATATGAATATAAAATATAAATATGTATAGATTGAAAGTAATCCTAGAATGGATGACACTGGAATCTGGGAGGTGTAAATGGAGGATTAGGAAAGATTTCTTCAAATATTTGGTGCTTGAGATTAGCCTTAAAGGAAACCAGGCATAATTCAGGTTTCCAGTCAAATGTTCAAAAACCAGAGATGAAGTAAAATATGTAAGAAAGAGCAAATAGAAATATGATCATACTTTAAAGTTCATAGAGGGGATTAGAGTGTAAGAAAACTAAAAAGGATACACAAAGGGTCAAGTCATTGGCAGCTTTAAATTTCAAACAGAAATCATTATTTTTTTTTTAAACCCTTGTACTTAGGTGTATTGTCTCATAGGTGGAAGATTGGTAAGGGTGGGCAATGGGGGTCAAGTGACTTGCCCAGGGTCTGTAAGAAAGAAAATTTTAGGTATCTATAGATATATATTAAAATATGTGGCCGCCAGGAATCAACAATTCAGGTTGATTCCGTAATTAAATCAGACCCAAGTCAGCATTGGGTTGAGGAGTTTATTTACAATCTGGTAGGTAAAAAGTAGGAATAAAGAGAAAGGGAGAGGCTAGTCCAGGCCAAAGGCCTGGACTGAGAGAGAAGAAGGTTATAAAGCTTAATAAATGAAGCTGTAAGCCACAAGGCCCAACAGCCAGATAGGCAGAGTTTAGAATTGGCCCAGCTAGGCCAAGGAAGTCAGCCTAACTTACCCAAGTGACAATATAGAGTGTAAGCTCTCTGTGGTCTCAGGAGATGCTTCTGCTCCCAGTTCCAGAAGGCAACTGCCCCCACAGGAAGTTCACTAACTTACTTAAAGAGATAGTGTCTTTCATCCCTTCCTGTGGTCCACCTCTAATTCAAATGGACAAATGGCAGCTTCTACATTGATTTGGACTGCCCAAAGGGCAGTCCCTTATCCTTGATTTGTTACTTACTGTCACGTGTGGGTAACTCGTCTCCCCTCCCCACTAAGGGAGGTGAGAGTGACATCATTAGCACACCTAGGTTGAATAGATTTTGGACTATTAATGGGCTCGAGCTAATTCTATTTACACAGTCACACAGCTGGGAAGTGGCTGAGGCCGGGTTTGAACCTAGGACCTCCTGTCTCTAGGCCCGACTCTTACTCCACTGAGCTACCCAGCTGCCCCAGAAATCATTATTTTTGATAGTGAAGATAAGAAGAAATCTTTGGATTTTTTTTGGAGGGGAGATGAAGTCAAATTTTCAAAAAAAAATTACTCTATGTGGAAGATTGACAAGAACAGGGAGAGAACTGAAGCAAGCAAACATTTTAGAAGGTATTAGCTGGGCATTATGAAGCATATCTGTAATCCTTACTACTAATCAGACCCAAAGTCACAAATCTCTTGAGCTCAGGAGTTCTGAGTGGCAGTAGAATTTAAGCTGATCAGATGTCCATACTAAGTCCAACAACAACAAAAAAAAATGATAACCTTCTTGAAATTAGAGTTCATGTGGCTGCGTAAGAAGAGGCCATCCAGCTTAGATGGAAAATAAAGAAGATAAAGACTTCTATGCTGTAAGCAGTGAGATCAGTCTCATGAATGGACAGACCTGGGGAATAGGGAGAACCAGTCTCACACAGGAGCAGTATGGAGTAAGAGATTCTGTAGAGAAAAAGATTTTAAGATTAGTATCTGATTGGATATGTACATTTGAAAAAGACCTGATATCAAACTTGAGTGGCTAAAAGGATGATGACATTACTTGTCAGTAACAGAGAAGTTCAGGATATGAGGGAAAATAATGACATATTGACTTTGAGCTGCCTTTAAAGACATTTATTTCCAAATATCTAGTAGGTAATGTGGTGGTGTGGAGATCAAAATTCAGGAAAGGACTGTCTCCTTCCTGAAATTATTTTGTACATACTTTATATTCATTTATATATGCACATATCTTCTTTCCTCTCCAGAAGAATGTAAACCCTTGAAGGTCAAGACTATTCCTTCCTTCCTCCCTTCCTTCCTTCCTTCCATCCTTCCTTCTTTTCTTCATTCCAACCTTCATTCTATTCTTCTTTCTTCTCTTCCTCATTGATGAGTCTAGAATAGTGCTTTGCACACAGACACTCATATATTAAATTAAACAACCTTTCCCCAGAGGGAAAAGCAAAGAACAATGAATAGAAACTTCAAAGGAGTAAAATGGGGGAAAGGACCAACAAGTTAAATTTAAAAAAAAAAACCACTTCCTGACAACATTATTCAGAAGAAGAATGGGTTGTCTCTGGAGTTCTAGGGACTTATCCCCTTTGGAAGCCTTAAATGAAAGGTTGGATGATCATTTATCAGGAATGCTATAGATGAGTTTTTTGATTCCCAGTACAGATTGCAGTAGATGGCCTCTGAGGTCCTTTCTAAATTTTATATTATGTGATTCTGTGTGGTTTGGTAAAATTTATCTTTCTGAAATCTCAGTCTTTAAACAGTGTGAGTAAGAATGGATAGGTTGTGGTTGTAATTTGATAACCACAAAGAAATTATTTTATAGGATTTTAAAACTGGAATGAATGGATCTGAGATACAATATGGTTCAATTACTTCATTTACAGTTACTCAACTGACAAAATATACCTTTATTCAATTCAACTGAATAGAAAATTAATAAATTCTCACTGTGTGAGCAACAGTAGGTACCAGGTCTTGCATGTGAATGGCACAGCATTGATATACAAAATTTGTCATCTTATACTGCATTTGGATTTCCTCCCTATGAAAGTTTAAAGGAATTTTGGCAACACAGAAAAGTTGTGCTTTTGAAATGCTTGTATGAGCATGTCCTCGGGGAGAGGTTTTTCTAGAAAACCAGATTAAATTAGAATTAGTTCTTTCATCAGATATGCCTTGCTTCAAATACAACATGCTCTCTCTCTCTCTCTCTCTCTCTCTCTCTCTCTCTCTCTCTCTCTCTCTCTTTTAAGTGCTCAACAGTAGAGCTAAGGATTGTTTAGAAGCCTTAGGCTTAAACAAATATTATAGTTCCATACTTAGGAACATATTTCTTCAGAAGATTCTATGATATAATTAATGTATTCTCATTTCGTATTCCCAGGAATTCTTTTATTATGATTATACAAAGGTAATTTATTCAATCACAACAAAGATATATCAAATGACATTTGCAAATGACATAGAAAGGCTTACCAGTGTACTAAATTTACAGATAGACACACCCAAAATCACATATGTACATAAACTACTTTCATAGTTTTCTCCAGCCAAAGTCCAGTTTAAACCTAACTCTTCCCTAACAAAATCATTGAACAGAGCTTTTAATGTATCATTATTGGATAATCTGAAAAATAGGACATTTCAAATATTTGAAGTGGGATCTGTTATCATTTCTTTAGTAACTTAGATTTGCTGATGAGGGACCATTTTTCAATAGATACTTCACCACTCACCACTTTCTTTTACAGAACTGGGCATCATTACCACAAAGTATGAGTGCTTCTGGCATTACTGTGTCCTGATGGATTACTTCTCAAGGCTGCAAGGATGTGTAATGTGGCAAGAGTATCGGAGAGACTCTGGGGTGAGAGAAACAGGATGTTTCAATTCAGTCTGAAGCTTCTTCAGAATTACACTGCTGAGAAGTTTATAGCCCCTAAGTGAAAACCAGAATTATTCTACCCCACAGGGACCCACCAGTAAAAAATCTGGGTTTTAATGCAGGTCAGAAATGTACATCTTACTCCCCCCACCCAATCCTTATAACACAAAATTAGTAGCAAACATTCTAGATCTACTCTAAAGCAAATTTACATCCAGATTCAACATGACTTTCAAATTATGAATGTAAAGCAGTTTGTAAAAGGTTTAAATGTTTAAAATATACCTTAATGGTGCTAAAAAGAGATAGTGAGTACATTTCAGTGGTTAAAATATGGAACTATTCTAAGCCATTGGTAGTAAATGGCTTCTATTTGAAGGAAAAAAGAGAATTGTGATGATGATAATGATGATAATTAATGATGTTGTTGATGTTATTCTTGATGGTGAGGTTGATCATGAACATATATGTGTGTGTGTGAATATATATATATATATAAATAGTAGTACATAAAAGAGTAATGATAGAATTAAATTACTTGATAAAGAATTTAATTCAAAGGAGTTCCAACTTTGCACATGCTTAAGTAGTGGCTATATTAAAAACTTAAACATTTGTATTCCTAACCTAAAATCCAAACACAGAAAACTTTCCCCCCAAAATGCTATTAAATAAATAAATAGTCCGCCTCACTAATTAAGTGCTTAGACTTGGGTCAGTCCCAAGCTTCTAGAGCAGCGGTCAGCAATGCATGGCTCTCAAGCCATATCTGGCTCTTTTGAGGGCCAGATATGGCTCTTTCCGCAGGAGCCATAAAGTCAATTTTTTTCAGGCGCTGTTATAGGAGCGCACACTATTACAGGAGTGCTCACTGTGAGCACTGTATGGCTCTCAAGAAATTACATTTTAAAAAATGTGGCGTTTATGGCTCTCAGGGCCAAAAAGGTTGCCGACCCCTGCTCTAAGAATAATTGAATAACCAGAATTAAGTTAAGAAAAGTCTTAACCTCGGCAAAATATAACACATTGGCATGAATTATATATGTGTAAAATTATATATTCATGCATACCTGTGTCACACAAATACACAGTGCATTTCATCTTTAATTTTCACCTACTCTGGATTATCTAGAATAGTTTTGGTTTTAGGAACATAAATTTTTACATGCTTCAAGGATGAAAATTTCATGTATTCCTGTTTTACATTGACCAACGAAGTGGCCTCTTACTGGAGTACAGGGATTTACCAATTCTGTGCATCTTTTGTCAGACCATGTGCTCTGATATTTGGTTTAGAAAATGTGGTCTCCATACTTTTTATTCTGTTTTCAGATAGATCATTTTTGATTTTACATATGCTACCATGATCATCTGGAAGTCTTCAGTTCTCAACTAGTTTATAATGTGGGAAAAGGGAGATGTAATGCTAAGATTGCAAATAATAAGTTAGAAGGAGCAGAAGAGGCTGGCAGAAACAGACATACTGACAGCTCCAGGAAATGAGAACATAGAATAGAAATGGTTAAAAAATGGATGATGCATCAAAATTACCAACTAGAACAATATAGGAATCTGGGGCCATTTAGTGTAGGATCAGACAAGTACACACATTTCAATAGTTTCTGAGGACAGCGATGTATTACCAATATATAACCATTATTGATGTTCATAAAGAGGATTCTGAGTCATCTGAAACGGATTTCCATGTTTGTTAAGATAAATTTTCCATTTGAAATTGTTAAATTAAAACGAAATAGCAATTTTTGGAAGTACTACAGGGATAGAGGGGTTTTTGTGTCTATTTTATTGATGAGGAGGCTGAGGTTCAGAGTGGTTAAGTGTCTTGGTCAGAAACCCAGCTTCTACAATGATACCTAGCCAACAGTGGCAGCAGTGGATTTGAATTCAGATTTCTACTGAGTGACTCAAAATTCAAAACTTTATGCTTGAAAGGGAACTCACCTTGTTTTAAGCATCCTGTCTACTGGATAATATAGTCAAGAAAATCAATAGTGCAGTAAAACAATAGTTTCTAGACTATAAAACAATAACCATTCAGAATAAACAGCAAATACACCTTAGCCCACATTTCTTAGCATGCAGTTAAAATGTTTTGAGGACTTTTAATATGTTGAAAAATTGCAGAATATATCACATATCATGTAGTTATTTTATATTAATTATATCATTTTATATTAAATATATCATGTAGTTATTATTATCAGAATTATTTGTTATTAGTTACCATCAGAGCAGCTAGAATTATGGGCTTGGAACAGGGATGGTCTAAGTTTAGATCCAGTACTAGGTATGACCCTGGACAAGTCACTTAACCTTTGTTTGCTTGTTTCCTAAAGTATAAAATAAGGATATAGCAATGTCCATCTCTCAGAAATGATGTATGAATCAAATGAAGTAATATTGGTAAAAGCATTTAACACAGTGCCTGGGACATAGTAGGTACTATATAAATGCTTATTTCTTTCCTGTTATTAGTGATATTTATAATGGTTCATATCTGTGTAGCACTTTAATGCATGTTAAGCATTTTACATATGTTGTCTCTTAATGATCCTCAAAACACTATGAGATAGGTGCTATTATTATTCATATTTTGCCAATTAAAGAATCAAGGCTGATAAAGGTCAAATGATTTGCCTGGGGTCCCCAAGATTAAGTATTTGAGGCAGAATTGAAATTTGGATTTTTCTGGCTCTAAGTCCAGCACTCTTATCTACCTTCTTGCTGAATAATTCTTATCAATTTCATTAAAATTTAAGGGCATGGTAAGAACTACTTAGTGTCACAAGGAATATATTTTAAGTTGTGCCTAATTCTAATATTTGGTTAACATTGCTCTTGTCTGAGTTAGCAATAAGGTAGAAGAAAATGTTGATCTTGGAGTTATGTGGAATCTGGGTAAGAATCCTGGATTTCCTAGGTGTTTGATATGTTCTAATCTTTTAACCCAGTGGTTCCAAACTTTTTTGGCCTACTGCCTCCTTTTCAGAAAAAAAAACATTACTTAGCCCCCTAGAAATTAATTTTTTAAATTTTAATAGCAATTAATAGGAAAGATAAATGCACCTGTGGCCATCACCGCTATTCTGGATTGCTGCAGCACCCACCAGGGTGCGGTAGCGCCCACTTTGGGAATCACTGCTTTAACCTCTTTGAATCTTAGCCTCCTCACATATAAAATGAGGGTAATATTAACTGTGGCATATATCTCCTTCCCTATCCAGTATTTCTGAGGAATGAATGGAGCAGCATGCATCAAACATTTTGCAAAACTTAAATTGACTAGTATTGTATTATGTTGTTGTTCAATTATACCTAAATAGAATCATAGATACAAAGGATTCCATAGGTGAATGCATATGACCTCTAGTCCCACTCATAATTGAGAAGTAACTCCTTCTGAATGTGGATGATGGGACTGGGGTAGATGTCTTTGAAAATCATTTCTAACTCTAATTCTTTGGTCATCCAGCCATTATATCAAGACCTTAGAGTTGAGGAACTACTAATAAAAAAAACTTTAAAAAGACATTTCAATTTTGAGTAGTCATAATTATTAGGGAGTGGTTTGTTTCCTATATCAGGTCCTCCAGTGTTCAGGTACTTTGGATACAACTCACATTCCCCTATATTTTTCACATGGAGAACAGTTAAATATATTGTTCAATACTCTAAAGAATTCTAGGTCAACTATATTTTATAGTTTTGTATAAAATATATGCATAGTATCTAATTAATGTAATCATATAATAAATTTATATGATTTTATAAAAAAGGAAATGAAATTAGTGATTACCTATTTTTTATAAAACCTTAATTGGCAATCTTAGGGATTACCAATGAATTTCTTAATTCTTTTGACTAAACCTATTAACAATTGAAGTGGATAAAAACAAATACACACACAGGAGTTCTTTTTTGGGGGGAAGGAATGAAGGAAGAATGAAGGGTAAAGTTATATTTTAAACAAATACAAAAGGGCCTGTGAGAATGTCAGTGAGTGGCAGTTGGGTTGCCACTTAGACTAAATCAGTCAGGGATATCTTACTTCTACAGTGAAAGACACAACAGGAACAAAAAACACTTTTTAATAATGACTTTAAAGGGTAAGGGCAGTAGAGAGAGGTCATCCTAAACTAGTTAGCTAAGGACAAACTCAGAAACTGGGAGTTGGGTCAGGATCTACACTATCTTAACCCAAATGACAACTAAACTAAGATCTAAACTAAACTAAATTTCTAACTAGAATAAGAGGGCTAGAGAGGTGGGATTTTCACTACACTTGTCCATAGTGCTCCAAGATGTCACAGATGTCACAGGAAACCAGGATCAAGTTTTTTCCACAACCAGTTAATCCTCAAAAAGCTCTAGATGGTAAGGTAGATAAATCTGCTGTCTACCAACAGATATCCAAAACTTCCTCTATCTAAGGCATAATAGTTGATTGAAGTATGTTCTTCTCAGTGATATCCCACTCTGTCAGCTCCTTGGATATTTGGCAAAGCAGGACCACACAACCAAAACCTCCTTCCTTCAGCTTGGCCAAACCACACTCTATCTTCAAACCCTGGCTTCATTCCATTATGGAATGTCCATGAAGTTCAAGATTTCCTCAAGCTGTCATCTATACTCTTCCTCATAACAATGTAATTCAGAAGTTTGTCATGAACCACAATGGAAGTCATAGATTCATTATTTGAAGAATTAACTCACTTTATATGTGTTATACATAAGCAAAGAAGTAGGAAATCAGAAACAAGGAATGGAATAGTTTTGGTTATATCCATTGTATTGATCTGTTTTACCTGAATGCATTTTTTTAAACTAACTAGTAAGTTCCAGACTGGTAACAAGGAATATTTTCTCCTGAGACAAAAACAGACTCAGACAATAACAGAGCAAGCTGGGGAAAGTAAGAGAACAATGGCATTAGCAGAGAAAATAGTCTGAATGGCTTTGGAAAGGTACTAGAAAAGGGACAGTTATGAGTCACCCCAATGGAGTTGGTTGGGATGGGAACCCAGAGGCAAGTCACTAGAGGTGATGGCCATCTTCTTAGGTTTACCTTTTCCTCCTATTCTTGGTTGACATGACAAGACCAGATATATCATTTCCAAAGAGATTTCATCTGTTGGTTGGTCTGAAGGTGGTTGAAGCCCTTTGTCCAAATTAAATGAAAATCATGAGGCAAAAATAGCAATGTAACAGTGGGGAAGATCCTTCACCCACCTCTCAATGTCAGTTTCCTGGGCAAAGTGCTGGCTACACCATGATAATTTTAGTTCTTACCATAATGACTAGTTCTTACTGGGCCCTGGGAAGAAGTTTATTCACCAACAAGAAATAGCTTGATCCCAATGAGGACAATTCAGGGCTCCACCTGCCCTCTCCCACATGTCAAAAATCTGGTTCTTGTTAACTATTGTGCTGAATACTTCACTATTTGAAGACTTTTGTTGATTCTAGAGAAAACAAAAGCAAAGTCAGTCTCTTTATCAATACCAAATTCACCCCAAAAGAGAATTTTTTCTGAAATCTCATTCTAGGCATTACTGTGGCTAAAAAAAGTTTATTTTATTGTTCCTCAAAGTCACTGAAAATCTGTTTATTCTAAACCTTAGCATCTCCCTTCAGTTCTTCCTCACTTTTTCTCAATCCTTAGGGAATGCCCTTTAAACAGTAAAAGAAGATACTGCTTATATCTAAGGCAACTTTAGTGTATTTACAGACGACTCCAGTATTTCCAAGTACTATCTTGGCCTTGTTCTGCACCAGAATAAAAATTATCTGTAGCTTCCACTACAAACAAAACTATGACTTTTGCCCTGAGTTCAAAATATTTATTATATATTCCATCAAGATTCATTTTGGGTGTCACATCTTCTGATGCCATGTGCTGCTTTATTTTTTAAAATCCTTACCTTCTAGGACTTCCCATCTTTAGGCCTGCCTCTCAATCCACTGAGCCACCCCAGCTACCCCCATGTGCTGCTTTCTTTGATACATCAAATTGATAATAGTCCCCATTCTATGTTCTTATTAAAGTACATTTATTTCTGTACACATTATGAATCTATAATGCACAGAATGTAAGGTTCTTGGAGATAGGTAGTATTTAATTTCATGTTATTGTCATCGTGCTCTCTCTCTATTTATCAGTGTCTCATATGTAGTTTGTGTTCAACAAATGTTTATTAATTTGAATTATTAAAAAATTAATGGGATTCCAGAACTAAGATGGTGAAATAGTGGGGAAGCTCAAAACCACCATGAGAATACCCTCCAACCAATCTTAAAATAATGCCACAAAACAAATACAGGGGTGAAAACCAACAAAGAGACAAAGTGAAGCAGCTTTCATGAACAACTTGAAGGTTGGCAGAAAAAATCTGGGGCACAGGAGTGAGAGAGGAGCACAGCTGGAAGGAGGCTAAAGCAAGGAGGAAGGAGCAAGCCAACATCAAGCCCCACCCTTCCACATCTACTATTCCAGGTTCTGTGATTTTGGTATGTTAGATTGTTGATATGGTCAAATATGTGGATGGTTTTCCTAATGTTGAACCATCCTTGCATTCCTGGTATAAATCCCACCTGATCATGGTGGATGATCTTCTGAATTACTTACTGGAGTCTCTTTGCTAATATTCTATTTAAGATTTTTGCATCTATGTTCATCAGGGAGATTGGTCTATAGTTTTCTTTATCTGTTTTTGGTCTACCTGGCTTTGGGATCAGTACCATATTTGTGTCATAAAAGGAACTTGGTAGGACTCCTTCTTTGCTTATCATATCAAATAATTTGTATAGTATGGGGATTAGATACTCTTTGAATGTCTGATAGAATTCACTTTGAATCCATCATGCCCTCGCGATTTTTTCTTAGGGAGTTCTTTGATGGCTTGTTCAATTTCTATTTCTGATATGGGATTATTTAGGTATTCTATTTCTTCTGCTGTTGATCTAGGCAATTTATATTTTTGTAAATATTCATCCATATCTCCTAAATTGTTGTATTTATTGCCATATAATTGGGCAAAATTGTTTTTAATGATTGCCTTATTTTCCCCTTCATTAGAGGTGAGGTCTCCCTTTTCATCTTTTATACTGTCAATTTGGTTTTCTTCTTTCCTTTTTCTCATTAGATTGACGAGTACTTTGTCTATTTTATCTGTTTTTTCAAAATTCCAACTTCTAGTCTTATTTATTAATTCAATACTTCTTTTAATTTTGATTTTATTAATTTCTCCCTTAATTTTTAGTATTTCTAATTTTTAGTATTTCTAATTTAGTTTTCATCTGGGGATTTTTAATTTGCTTGCTTTCTAATTTTTTGAGTTGCATACCCAATTCATTAAACTCTGCCCTCCTTAATTTGTTAATATATGCAATCAAGGATATAAATTTCCCCCTGAGTACTGCCTTGGCTGCATCCTACAGAGTTTGGTAGGATGTCTCATCATTGTCATTCTCCTCAATGAAATTGTTGATTGTTTCTTTGATTACTTCTTTGACAATTTGGTTTTGGAGAATCATATTGTTTAATTTCCAATTGGTTTTTGTTTTGCCTCTCCAGGTGCCCTTACTAATTATTATTTTTATTGCATTATGATCTGAGGTTACATTTATTATATCTGCTATTTTGCATTTGTCTGCAATGATTCTATGCCCTATTACATGGTCAATCTTTGTGAATGTACCATGTGCAGCTGAAAAGAAGGTGTATTCCTTTTTGTCCCTACTTATTTTTCTCCACATATCAATTAAATCTATTTTTTCTAGGACTTCATTCACCTATCTTACTTCTTTCTTATTTATTTTTTGATTTGATTTATCTAGATCTCAAAGAGGAATATTTAGATCTCCCATTATTATGGTTTTACTATCTATTTCCTTCTTGACCTCTGCCAGTTTCTCCTTTATGAATTTGGATGCTATACCACTTGGTGCATATATATTGAGCAGTTTTATTTCCTCATTGCTTAGAGTGCCTTTAATTGGGATATAATGTCCTTCCCTGTCTATTTTAATCATATCTATTTTTACTTTGGCTTTGTCAGAAATCATAATAGCCACTCCTGCCTTCTTTTTCTCATTTGACGCCCAAAAGATTTTGATCAAGCCCTTAACCTTAAACTTGTGTATGTCTACCCGCCTCATATGTGTTTCTTGTAGACAACTTATGGTAGGATTTTGGTTTCTGATCCACTCTGCTATTTGCTTCCATTTAATGAACGAGTTCATCCCATTCACATTCAGAGTTATAATTATCAGTTGTGCATTCACTGACATTTTTGTATCCTCCCCTACACCCACCCCTTCTTCTTACACTATTTCCTTTTAAACCAATGGTTTCCTTTGAGCCAGTATCCCTTATCCCCTCCCTTGATTAACTTCCCTTTCTATCCCCTCCCTTATTATTCTCCTCTTTTTATTTTTAAAGGCCTAATGAATTCCCTCCCTCTCCTTCTCCCCTCCCTTTTTTGACCTCCCCACTCCCCTGTTCCCTTCGGTTTATCCCTTCTGACTTTCTGAGTATGGTTAGATAGAGTTTTTTATCCCAATGGATAATAAAGCTACTCTTCCCTCTCCTGGTTAATTACACTAAGAGTAAGGTTTGATTATTACCTCTTAATGCTCTATTCTTCTCCTTCTTATAATAGTATTTATCCCCTCCCCTTCCCATGCCCTCTTTTTGTGTAATAGAATATCCTATTTTTCTTATTTACTCAGATTTCTCTTGGTGTCCTCTACTATTCCCACCCTCTTTCCCACCCCCCATATCATCTTAGACCATTTAGTATCCTCTCCTCTCCCTATGAATTATTCTTCTGGTTGCTATAATAGTGAATATTATAATAGTGAATAGAGTTCACTACAGAGAATTATACATAGCATTTCTCCACATAGTAATACAGATAATTAGATCTTATTTAAGCCCTTAAAGAGTCAAATTTAAAAAGTTATGTGTTTTCTTTCTTTTCCCTCTGTTTCTTATTTACCTTTTCATGTTACTCTTGATTTTTGTGGTTGGATATCAGACTTTCCATTTAGTCCTGGTCTCTTTTGTGCAAAAACTAGGAAATCTTCAATTTTGTTGAATGCCCACACTTTCCCTTGGAAGTATATAGTCACTTTCGATTGGTAGTTGATCCGTGGCTGCAGGTCCAGCTCTCTTGCCTTTCTGTATATCGTATTCCAAGCCTTGCGGTCTTTTAGTGTGGAGGCTGCCAGATCCTGTGTGATCCTGATTGGTGCTCCTTGATATTTAAATTGTTTCTTTCTGGCTTCTTGTAAGATTTTTTCTTTTACTTGAAAGCTCTTGAATTTATTTGAAAGCTCTTGAATTTATATTCCTTGGTGTTGACTTTTCTGGGTCCAGTGTAGAGGGTGATCTATGGATCCTTTCAATGTCTATATTCCCTACTTGTTGTAGGACTTCAGGGCAATTTTGCTGAATAATTTCTTTAAGTATGGAGTCCAAGTTTCTATTAATTTCTGCTTTTTCTGGAAGACCAATGATTCTTAAATTGTCTCTTCTAGACCGGTGTTCTTGGTCTGTCACTTTCTCATTGAGATATTTCATGTTTACTTCTATTTTATTAGTTTTTGACTTTTTTTATTTTAATCCCTTAACTTCTGTGTATTGACTTATAGGTGGAAGAGTGGTAAGGGTAGGCGATGGGGGTCAAGTGACTTGCCCAGGGTCACACAGCTGGGAAGTGTCTGAGGCCGGATTTGAACCTAGGACCTTTTTAAGTCCTTTGGCCATAATTCCAAATTGCCTTCCAGAATGGTTAGATTAATTCATAACTCCAGCAGCAATTAATTAGTGTCCCAATTTTTCCACATCCTCTCCAACATTTATTACTTTCCTTTACTATCATATTAGCCAACTTTTTGGTGTGAGGTGGTACCTCAGAGTTGTTTTGATTTACATTTCTCTAATTATAAGAGATTTAGACCACTTTTTCATTTGCTTATTGATAGTTTTGATTTTTTTATCTGAAAATTACCTATTCATGCTCTTGCCCATTTATCAATTGGGGAATGGCTTGATTTTTTGCACACTTGATTTAGCTCCTTTTAAATTTGAGAAATTAGACCTTCATCAGAGGTTTTTGTTACAAAGATTTTCCCCCAATTTGTTGCTTCCCTTCTAATTTTGGTTGCATTGGTTTTGTTTGTACAAAACCTTTTTAATTTAATGTATTAAAAATTATTTATTTTACATTTTGTAATATTCTCTATCTCTTCCTTGGTCTTAAATTCTTTCTGACAGGTAAACTAGTCTATGTTAACCTAATTTATTTAGACTTTCCTTTTCTATATTTGTCATTTTACTCATTCTGAATTTATCTTGGTGTAGGTTGTGAGATGTTGATCTAAATCAAATCTCTCCTATACTGTTTTTCAGTTTTCCCAGTAGGTTTTTTGTCAAATAGTAAGTTTTTGTCAACAAAACTGGGATCTTTCGGTTTATTGTACAATATCTGGCTGAGGACATTTACCCCAAGTCTATTCCATTGATCCTCCCTTCTGTCTCTAAGCCTATATACCATATTGATTTGATGACCACTACTTTACAGTAAAGTTTAAGATCTGGTACTGCTAGGTACCACATCCTTCATTTTTTTTTCATTATTTCCCTTGATATTCTTGATCTTTTGTTCTTCCAAATAAACTTTGTTATTTTTTTCTAATTCAACGAAAAAAATTTCTTGGTAGTTTGATATATATGGCACTAAATAAGTAAATTAATTTGGGTAAGATTATAATTTTTATTATGTTAGCTCATCCTATCCATGAGTAATTAATGTTTTTCCAAACATCCAAAATTGCAAACAATTCTAGTTTTAATTGTGTGGAAAGTATTTTGTAGTTGTGTTCATACAGTTCCTGCGTTTGTCTTGATAGATTCCTAAATATTTCATGTTATCTAGGATGATTTTAAATGGAATTCCTCTTTCTAATTCTTGCTGTTATGTTGGAAATATATAGAAATGCTGATGGTTTGTGGGAATTTATTTTGTATCCTGCAACTTTGCTAAAGTTGCTGATAATTTCCAATAGCTTTTTAGTTGATTCTCTAGGATTCCTTAAGTAGACCATAACATCATCTTTAAAGAGTGATATTTTAGTCTCCTCATTACCTACTTTAATCCTTTTAATTTATTTTTTTTCCTCTAATTGCTAATACTAGTGTTTCTAGTACAATGTTAAATAATAGGGGTGATAGTGGGCATCCTTGTTTCACTCCTGATCTTAGGGGTAAGACTTCTAATTTAAATCCATTGCAGATGACACTTGCTGATGGTTTTAAATATAAACATTATGTTTAGGAAAGGTCTTTATATTCCTATATTTTCTACTGTTTTCAATAGGAACGAGTGTTGTATTTCATCAAAGGCTTTTTATGTAATTATTGAGATAATCATGTAATTTCTGTTGGTTTAGTTGTTGATATGAATGATTATGTGGATGGTTTTCCCAATATTAAACCATCCTTGCATTTCTGGTATAAATCCCACCTGATCATAGTGAATAATCTTCCTGATAATTTTTTGCTAGTATTCTATTTAAGATTTTTGCATCCATGTTCATTAAGGAGATTGGTTTATAATTTTCTTTCTCTGTTTTTTTGCTTATTTTGTCAAATAGTTTTGTGTAGTATTGAAATTAATTGTTCTTTACATATTTGATAGAATTCACTTGTTAATGTATCTGTCATTGGACATTTTTTCTTAGGGAGTTCCTTAATGACGTGTTCAAATTCTTTTTCTGAGATGGGATCCTCTTTTGTTAATTTGGCAATTTATTTTTTTTTAGATATTCACCCATTTCACCTAGATTGTCATATTTATTGCCTTATAATTTGGCAAAGTAGTTCTTAATAATAACCTTAATTTCCTTTTATTACAGGTGAGGTTTCCCCTTTTCATTTTTGATACTGTTTTTTAAACATTTATTAATATCTATTTTTTAGGAAAGTTAACATGGTTACATAGTTCATGCTCTTACTTTCCCCTTCACCCCCAAACTCCTTCCCCACCATGGCTGATGCGTATTTCCACTAGTTTTAACATGTGTCATTGGTAAAGACCTATTTCCAAATTGTTGATAGTTGCATTGGTGTGGTAGTTTCGAGTCTACACCCCCAATCATGTCCGCCTCAACTCATGTGTTCAAGCAGTTGTTTTTCTTCTGTTTCCATTCCTGTAGTTCTTCCTCTGAATGTGGGTAGCATTCTTTTCCATAAGTCCCTCAGAATTGTCCTGGGTCATTGCATTGCTGCTAGTACAGAAGTCCATTACATTATATTTTAACACATGTATTGGTCCCTGTGTACAATGTTCTTCTGGCTCTGCTCCTTTCACTCTGCATCAGTTCCTGGAGGTCTTTCCAGTTTACATGGAATTCTGCCATTTTATTATTCCCTTGAGCACAGTAATATTCCATCACCAGCATATACCACAATTTGTTGAGCCATTCCCCAACTGAAGGGCATACCCTTGCTTTCCAGTTTTTTTTTTTGCCACCACAAAAAGCACAGCTATAAATATTTTCATACAAGTCTGTTTATCTATGATCTCTTTGGGGTACAAACCCAACAATGGTATGGCTGGATCAAAGGGCAGGCATTCTTTTATAGCCCTTGGGCATAGTTCCAAATTGTCAGCCAAAATGGTTGGATCAGTTCACAACTCCGCCAGCAATGCATCAATGTCCCAATTTTGCCATATCCCTTCCAGCATTAATTACTCTCCCCGTCTTTCATTTTAGCCAATCTGCTAGGTGTGAGGTGATACCTCAGAGTTGTTTTGATTTACATTTCTCTAATTATTAGAGATTTAGAACACTTTCTCATGTGCTTATTGATACTTTTGATTTCTTTACCTGAAAATTGCCTATTCATGTCTCTTGCCCATTTATCAATAGGGGAATGGCTTGATTTTTTTATACAGTTGCTTTTAGTTCTTGTATATTTGAGTAATTAGATGCCTGCTAGAGTTTTTGGTTATAAAGATTTTTTCCCAATTTGTTGTTTCCCTTCTGATTTTGACTACATTGTTTTTGTTTGTACAAAAGTTTTTTAGTTTAATATAATCAAAACCATTTAATTTATATTTTGTAATTATCTCTAACTCTTGCTTGGCTTTAAAGTCTTTCCTTTCTCAGAGATGTGTCAAGTATACTATTCTGTGTTCACTTAACTTACTTATTGTTTCCCTCTTTATATTCAAGTCATTCACCCATTCTGAATTTATCTTGGTGTAGGGTGTGAGATGTTGATCTAAACCTAATCTCTCCCATATTGTTTTCCAAATTTCCCAGCAGTTTTTGTCAAATTTATGTCCCAAAAGTTGGGCTCTTTGGGTTTATCATACACTGTCTTGCTGATGTCATTTACCCCAAGTCTATTCCACTGATCCTCCCCTCTGTCTTTTAGCTAGTACCATATTGTTTTGATGACTGCTGCTTTATAGTATAGTTTAATATCTGGTACTGCTAGGCCCCCTTCCTTCACATTTTTTTACATTATTTCCCTTGCTATTCTTGATCTTTTGTTATTCCAAATGAAATTTGTTATAGTTTTTTTCTAATTCAGTAAAGAAGTTTTTTGGTAGTTTGATAGGTATGGTGCTAAATAGGTAAATTAATTTGGTTAGAGTGGTCATTTTTATTATGCTAGCTCATCCTAACCATGAGCAGTCAATGGCTTTCCAATTGTTTAGATCCAGTTTTATTTGTTTGGAAAGTGTTTTGTAGTTGTTTTCATATAATTGCTGTGTTTGTTTTGGTAGATAGATTCCCAAGTATTTTATATTGTCTAGGGTGATTTTAAATGGTGTTTCTCTTTCTACTTCTTGCTGCTCTAGTGTGTTGGAGATGTATAGAAATGCTGATGATTTAGGGGCATTTATTTTGTATCCTGCAACTTTGCTAAAGTTGTTGATTATTTCTACAAGCTTCTTGGTTGATTCTCTAGGATTTTTTAAGTATACCATCATATCATCTACAAAGAGTGATAGCTTAGTCTCCTCATTGCCTATTTTGATACCTTCAATTTCTTTTTCTTCTCTAATTGCAACTGCTAGTGCTTCTAGTACTATGTTGAATAATAGAGGTGATAATGGGCATCCTTGTTTCATTCCTGGTCTTATTGGGAAGGCTTCTAATTTATCCCCATTGCATATGATGCTTGTTGATGGTTTTAGGTATATACTGTTTATTATTTTTAGGAAAGGTCCTTCTATTCCTATACTTTTCAGTGTTTTCAGTAAGAGTGGATGATGTATTTTGTCAAAGACTTTTTCAGCATCTATTGAGATAAGCATGTGATTTTTGTTTGTTAGACTGTTGATATGGTCAATTATGTGGATGGTTTTCCTAATGTTGAAGCATCCTTGCATTCCTGGTATAAATCCCACCTGATCATGTTGGATGATCTTCTTAATTACTTGCTGGAGTCTCTTTGCTAGTATTCTATTTAAGATTTTTGCATCTATGTTCATTAGAGAGATTGGTCTGTAGTTTTCTTTCTCTGTTTTTGATCTACTTGGCTTTGGAATCAGTACCATATTTGTGTCATGAAAGGAATTTGGTAGGACTACTTCATTGCTTATCATATCAAATAATTTGTATAGTATTGGGATTAGTTGCTCTTTGAATGTCTGATAGAATTCACTTGTGAATCCATCAGGCCCTGGCGATTTTTTCTTAGGGAGTTCTTTGATGGCTTGTTCAATTTCTTTTTCTGATATGGGATTATTTAGGTATTCTATTTCTTCTGCTGTTAATCTAGGTAGTTTATATTTTTGTAAATATTCATCCATATCTCCCAAATTGTGATATTTATTGCCATATAATTGGGCAAAATAGTTTTTAATGATTCCTTTAATTTCCCCTTCATTAGAGGTAAAGTCTCCCCTTTCATCTTTGATACTGTAAATTTCATGTTCTTCTTTCCTTTTTTTTATTAGATTGACTAGTACTTTGTCTATTTTATCTGTTTTTTCAAAGTACCAGCTTCTAGTCTTATTTATTAATTCAATAGTTCTTTTACTTTTGATTTTATTAATTTCTCCCTTGATTTTTAGTATTTCTAATTTAGTTTTCATCTGGGGGTGTTTAATTTGATCACTTTCTAATTTTTTGAGTTACATGCCCAATTCATTATCTCTGCCCTCCTTAATTTGTTAATATATGCACTCAAAGATATAAATTTCCCCCTGAGTACTGCCTTTGCCGCATCCCACAGAGTTTGGTAGGATGTCTCATCATTGTCATTCTCTTCAATGAAATTGTTGATTGTTTCTATGATTTCTTCTTTGACAAATTGGTTTTGGAGAATGATATTATTTAATTTCCAATTACTTTTTGATTTTCCTGTCCAGGTGCCCTTACTAATTATTATTTTGATTGCATTATGATCTGAGAAGTTTACATTTATTATTTATGGTCTTTTGCATTTGTTTGCAATGATTCTATGCCCTATAACATGGTCAATCTTTGTGAATGTACCATGTGCAGCTGAAAAGAAGGTGTATTTCTTTTTGTCCCTTTTTATTTTTCTCCACATATCCATTAAATGTAATTTTTCTAGGACTTCATTCACCTCTCTTACCTCTTTCTTATTTATTTTTTGGTTTGATTTATCTAGATCTGAAAGAGGAGTATTTAGATCTCCCACTATTATGGTTTTACTATTTATTTCCTTCTAGAGCTCTGCCAGTTTCTCCGTTATGAATTTGGATGCTATGCCACTTGTTGCATACATATTGAGCAGTGTTATTTCCTCATTGTTTATACTGCCTTTAATCAGGATATAATGACCTTCCCTGTCTTTTTTAATCATATCTATTTTTACTTTGGCTTTGTCAGAAATCATAATAGTCACTCATGCCTTTATTTTTTCATTTGAAGCCCAAAAGATTTTGCTCAAGCTCTGACCCTTAAACTTGTTTATGTCCACCTGCCTCATATGTGTTTCTTGTAGACAACATAAGGTAGCATTTTGGTTTCTAATCCACTCTGCTATTTGCTTCCATTTTATGAGCGAGTTCATCCCATTCACATTCAGAGTTATAATTATAAGTTGTGCATTCGCTGACATTTTTGTATCTTCCCCTATTCCTACCCCTTCTTCTTAAATTATTTCCTTTTAAACCAGTGGTTTGCTATTAAGGCACTATCCCTTTTCCCCTCCCTTGATTAAGTTCCCTTTCTACCCCCTCCCTTATTATTCTCCTTTTTTTGTTTTTAAAGGCCTAATGATTTCCTTCCCCCTTCTTCTCCCCTCCCTTTTTTGACCTCCCCACTTCCCTGCTCCCCTTGGTTTATCCCTTCTGACTTTCTCAGTAGGGTTAGAAAAGAGTTTTATATCCCAATGGATAGTATAGCTACTCTTCCCTCTCCGTGTTGATTACACTGAGAGTAAGGATTAAATATTACCTCTTAATGCTCTCTTCCTTTTCTTCTTATAATAGTATTTGTCCCCTCCCCTTCCCATGACCTCTTTGTGTGTAATATCATATCCTACTTTTCTTATTCACTCAAGTTTCTCTTGGTGTCCCTACTATTCACACCCCTCTTTCCCACCCGCCCCCGTCATCTTAGACCATTTAGAATTCCACCCTCTCCATGTGAATTATTCTTCTGATTACTATAATAGTGAACACTGTAATAGTGAATAGAGGTCACTACAGAGAATTATGCAAAGCATTTCTCCACATAAGAATAAAGATAATTAGATTACTGTGGTCTTTTCTGTGCAAACACTTGGAAATCTTCAATTTCGTTGAAAGCCCATATTTTCCCCTAGAAGTATGTAGTCAATTTTGATGAGCAGTTGATCCGTGGTTGCAGGCCCAGCTCTCTTGCCTTTCTGAATAGCATATTCCAAGCCTTAGGGTCTTTTATCATGGAGTCTGCCAGATCCTGTGTGATCCTGATTGGTGCTCCTTGATATTTGAATTGTCTCTTTCTTGCTTCTTGTAAGATTTTTTTTACTTGAAAGCTCTTGAATTTTGCTATTATATTCCTTGGTGTTCCCCTTTCTGGGTCTAGTGTAGAGGGTGATCTATGGATCCTTTCAATGTCTATATTGCCCTCTTGTTGTAGAACTTCAGGGCAATTTTGCTGAATAATTTCTTTTAGTCCAGGTTTCTATTAATTTCTGCCTTTTCTGGAAGACCAGTGATTCTCAAATTATCTCTTCTAGACTGGTTTTCTTAGTCTGTCCCTTTCTCATTGAGATATTTCATGTTTCCTTCTATTTTTTCAGTCTTTTAACTTTATTTTTTCTTGTTGTCTTGAGAGATCATTAGCTTCTAATTGCTCAATTCTAGCCTTAAGGGACTTGTTTTCGGCTATAATCTTTTGGTTTTCAGCAATGATCTTTTGGTTTTCCTTTTCAATCTGGTCATTTCTGGTGTTCAATTTGCTGATCAGTTCATTTGATTTCTGAGCCTCACTTTCCAATTGCAAAATTCTGCCTTTTAAACTGTTATTTTCTTGTCTGATTTCCTTTTGAGTTATTTCCCATTTCTCTAACCAAATCTTTTCCAACTTTCTTTTCATCTCAGTTTTGAACTCTTCAAGAGCTTGTGACCAGATTTCCTTATTTTTGAAGGGTCCGGATGCTTCTTTGTTCTCCTCTGCTGCTTGCTTGGTTGGATTTTCTCTGTGTAAAAGTTGTCGAGTGTTAAAGATTTCTTTTTCTTGTTGTTAATCTTTCTCTTCTGAACTTCCTGATTCTTGGTAGCCATCGTTAGCCCAGCAGCTTCTTAGCTTTATTCTTGTGCTCAGGGTCTGTCTGCGGTCTTTTGGGTCCTGAGGTCTGAGGTCTGGGTTTTCTCAAGGTCAAGCCCCCTGGTAGACCGTCTTGCTTGATCCTCTGCTGGAGGTTCCTTTACAAGTCTAAGGGTGCTGCTTCCACAGTCGTATACCCGTCTGTATTTGTTCCCCACTCAGGGTTTCAGAGCCTTCTCTCCCGCCTGTGTCCTCCTCCACCCACGCCTCCGCCTGTGCCTGAGCTCCCTGTCCTTGCTCAAAGTCCGTGCACATTCTTTAGCTTTTTGGGGTCCTAAGTCTTGCTGCTCTCAGGAAGAGGCCCTGGAACTACCAATCACTCAATGGGTGCCCCAAACTTGCTCTATTTCTTTTTAGCTGGCTTTGGCACTATAGGTGGTGTGTGTGTGGAGGGGTTGTGGGGTGTTGCTCAGCCCGCGATTTAGTGAGAGCTGTTTCACCCTTTTAGAGCATGGACATGTCCCAATTCCATGTACCTTCCACGCTGTACCCTGTTGTGGGGTCCCTCCATTCGTCTGCACTTGTTTTTATGTCCCCTTGAGGAGTCCTGTGTGTTTCAGTCAGGAGAGGTTAAGAGCTGCTTTTTACTCTGCCGCCATCTTCACCCAATAGCTACTATACAACTTTTTGACTATGATTTATAATTTGTGGATGGTAGTGATCCCAGGTTATATAATGGGAATCATAGACATATATGATTCCTACCAATGGTTGAAGCTAGAAATAGGTCGAGTCTTTGGTTTATACCAACCAAAATTGCAGGAATCATTTTTTTCCTCTACTTCTATTGGTCCTTAAAGAATTTAGGGCACAAATTGCTAGGACACAAGGATGATAGCACTGTATTGATAATGATATTAAGAAAGGAAGTAGCAAAATTACTTCAATCCTCTCTGATCTCAACTGTCAACAATTGTCAGTAACTGCCTTCTCTGGCTCCTTTGGTCTCATCCTCCTTGCACATGAATCCCATCCTTACAATGTGAAGAGGTACAAGACATTTCCTGGGAGAGACCTAGAGATCTTGAAGAGGAGGTTCCCACAGAATTATAAAGATTTCAAGACCAAGTAATAGAAAGATTTACAAAATGTAAAATAAATAATTTTGACTACATTAAATTAAAAAAAGTTTACAAAACAAAACCAATGCAACCAAAATTAGAAGGGAAGCTAGAAACTGGGAAAAAATTCTTATAACCAAAACCTCTGACAAAGATCTAATTACTAAATATAAGGAGCTAATTCAATTGTATAAAAAGTCAAGCCATTCCCCCATTGATAAATGGGCAAGAGACATGAATAGGCAAGTTTCAGATAAAGAAATCAAAACTATCAGTAAACACATGAAAAGCTGTCCTAAGTTTCTTATACTTAGAGAAATGCAAATCAAAACAACTCTGAGGTACCACTTCATACCTAGCATGTTGGCTAATATGACAGCAAAAGAAATGAATAAATGGTGGAGTAGATAGCATTGCTGGTAGAATTGTGAATTGATCCAAGCAATCTGGATGGCAATTTGGAACTATGCCCAAAGTACTTTAAAACACTGTCTGCCCCTTCATTCAGCCATACCACTGCTTGATTTATACCCCAAAGAGATAATAAGGAAAAAGTCTTGTACAAAAATATTTATAGCTGCACTCTTTGTGGTGGCAAAAATTAGAAAATGAGGGTATGCCCTTCAATTGGGGAATGGTTGAACAAATTGTGGTATGTGGTGGTGATGGAATACTATTGTGCTCAAAGGAATAACGAACTGGAGAAATTCCATGTGAACTGGAAGGACCTCCAGGAATTGATGCAGAGTGAAAGGAGAAGAACCAGGAGAACCTTATACACAGAGATGGATACATTGTTGCAAATTGAATGTAATGGACTTCTCTACTAGTTGCATGCCATGATCCAAGACATTTCTGAGTGACCTCCGAGAAAGAACATGAATCATGTAACCATGGAAAAGTGAATCTATAATTCTTAGTGACTTTTCCCCGAATCACAAATCTATTTAGTGACAAAAACAGAAAATAATAAAATTTTACTGTAACATAAATTGTCAGTTGCCTTAAAGCCACTATTCCTATAGTCAAACGGGAATGGTAGGGACAATGTCAACAATAAAAACAACAATTTTGAATCAATTTCTCTGGAAAAGGTTTGATATTCAAGATATATAAACCATTAACATAAGTGTATATATGTTCATAAAATCAAAAGCCAGTCATCCAAGAAGTAGTTACACATAATTTTTTTAAATTGCTAAATCTTAAAAACAATATCATACGATACTACAAATCATTAATAAGAGAAATGTAAATTGATATAACCCTGAGGTGTTAGTCCTCATCTTGCAAACTGACAAATTCATATTTAAAAAAAAGATTGTAAAAGTCAATGTTGGAAGGGTTGTGGAAAGGGAGGCTCTATAGTTCATTGTTGGTAAAGCTATGAATAAGCACAACTGATTTAGAAAATAATTTGACATTTGGCAAAGTAACTAACATGTTTATATCTTTTCACCTAGAGATTTCATCATCAAGAAGAATATTTATAAGAAAAAATTCCTATACACATCAAAATAATTGTAGTAGCACTTTTTTGTGAGAATAAATAACTGGAAATACAATAAAATCATGTTACAAAAGACTAAAAACAAGATAGGAAATGAAATCTTGTATGTGGGAAATAAAATGATTTATAACAATATAGGCTTTGAGGAGAATTATGGACAAAAAAAGATGGAAAATAAGTTAGAAGCAGATTATGAAGGACTTTAAAAGACAAATAGATCTGATAGGTATACTATTTTGTGTTCACATAGCTTATTTATAGTTCCCCTCTTTATATTCAGGTCATTCACCCATTCTGAATTTATCTTGGTGTAGGGTGTGAGATGTTGATCTAGACCTAATCTCTCCCATATTGTTTTCCAAATTTCCCAGCAGTTTTTGTCAAATAGTGGATTCATGTCCCAAAAGTTGTGCTCTTTGGGTTTATCATACACTGTCTTGCTGATGTCATTTACCCCAAGTCTATTCCACTGATCCTCCTCTCTGTCTCTTAGCCAGTACCATATTGTTTTGATGACTGCTGCTTTATAGTATAGTCTAATATCTGGTACTGCTAGGCCCCCTTCCTTCACATTTTTTTCATTATTTCCCTTGATATTCTTGATCTTTTGTTATTCCAAATGAAATTTGTTATAGTTTTTCCTAATTCAGTAAAGAAGTTTTTTGGAAATTTGATAGGTATGGCGCTAAATAGGTAAATTAATTTGGGTAGAATGGTCATTTTTATTATGTTAGCTCGTCCTACCCATGAACAATTAATGGCTTTCCAATTGTTGAGATCCACTTTTATTTGTTTGGAAAGTGTTTTGTAGTTGTTTTCATATAATAGTTGTGTTTGTTTTGTTAGATAGATTCCCAAGTATTTTATATTGTCTAGGGTGATTTTAAATGGTGTTTCTCTTTCTACCTCTTCCTGCTCTAATGTATTGGAAATATATAGAAATGCTGATGATTTAGGGGCATTTATTTTGTATTCTGCAACTTTGCTAAAGTTGTTGATTATTTCTACTAGCCTCTTAGTTGATTCTCTAGGATTTTTTAAGTATACCATCATATCATCTGCAAAGAGTGATAGCTTAGTCTCCTCATTGCCTATTTTGATAACTTCAATTTCTTTTTCTTCTCTAATTGCTATTGCTAGTGTTTCTAGTACTATGTTGAATAATAGAGGTGATAATGGGCATCCTTGTTTCACTCCTGATCTTATTGGGAAGGCTTCTAATTTATCCCCATTGCATATAATGCTTGTTGATGGTTTTAGGTATATGCTGTTTATTATTTTTAGAAAAGGTCCTTCTATTCCTATACTTTTCAGTGTTTTCAATAGGAATGGATGCTGTATTTTGTCAAAGGCTTTTTCAGCATCTATTGAGATAATCATGTGATTTTTGTTTGTTAGACTGTTGATATGGTCAATTATGTGGATGGTTTTCCTAATGTTGAACTATCCTTGCATTCCTGGTATAAATCCCACCTGATCATGGTGGATGATCTTCTTAATTACTTGCTGGAGTCTCTTTGCTAATATTCTATTGAAGATTTTTGCATCTATGTTCATAGGAGATTGTTTTCTTTCTCTGTTTTTGGTTTACCTGGCTTTGGGATCAGTACCATATTTGTGACATAAAAGGAATTTGGTAGGACTCCTTCTTTGCTTATCATATCAAATAATTTGTATAGTATTGGGATTAGTTGCTCTTTGAATGTCTGATAGAATTCACTTGTGAATCCATCAGGCCCTGGCGATTTTTTCTTAGGGAGTTCTTTGATGGCTTGTTCAATTTCTTTTTCTGATATGGGATTATTTAGGTATTCTATTTCTTCTGCTGTTAATCTAGGCAATTTATATTTTTGTAAATATTCATCCATATCTCCTAAATTGTTATATTTGTTACCATATAATTGGGCGAAAGAGTTCTTAATGATTGCCTTACTTTCCCCTTCATTAGAGGTGAGGTCTCCCTTTTCATCTTTAATACTGTCAATTTGGTTTTCTTCTTTCCTTTTTCTTATTAGATTGACCAGTACTTTGTCTATTTTATCTGTTTCTTCAAAATATCAGCTTCTAGTCTTATTTATTAATTCAATAGTTCTTTTGCTTTCGATTTTATTAATTTCTCCCTTAATTTTTAGTATTTCTAATTTAGTTTTCATCTGGGGGTTTTTAATTTGCTCGCTTTCTAATTTTTTGAGTTGCATAGCCAATTCATTAATCTCTGCCCTCCTTAATTTGTTCATATATGCACTCAAGGATATAAATTTCCCCCTGAGTAATGCCTTGGCTGCATCCCACAGAGTTTGGTAGAATGTCTCATCATTGTCATTCTCTTCAATGAAATTGTTGATTGTTTCTATGATTTCTTCTTTGACAAATTGGTTTTGGAGAATCATATTGTTTAATTTCCAATTGGTTTTTGATTTGCCTGTCCAGGTGCAGTGTTATTTCCTCATTGTTTATACTGCCTTTAATCAGGATGTAATGACCTTCTCTGTCTTTTTTAATCCTATCTATTTTTACTTTGGCTTTGTCAGAGATCATAAAAGCCACTCCTGCCTTCTTTTTCTCATTTGATGCCCAAAAGGTTTTGCTCATACCCTTAACCTTAAACTTGTGTGTGTCTCCCCGGCTCATTTGTGTTTCTTATAGACAACATATGGTAGTATTTTGGTTTCTGATCCACTCTTCTATTTGCTTCTGTTTAAGAGGGAGTTCATCCCATTCACATTCAGAGTTACAATTGTTAGTTGTGCATTCACTGAAATTTTTGCATCCTCCCATAGACCCACCCCTTCTTCTTACACTATTTCCTTTTAAGCCAGTGGTTTGCTTTGAGCCTGTATCCCTTATCCCCTTCCTTGATTGATGTCCCTTTCTGCCCCCTCCCTTGTTATTCCCTTTTTATTTTTATTTTATTTTTTTTTATTCCTCATTGCCTATTTTGATACCTTCAATTTCTTTTTCTTCTCTAATTGCAACTGCTAGTGTTTCTAGTACAATGTTAAAAAATAGAGGTGACAATGGGCATCCTTGTTTTACTCCTGATCTTATTGGGAAGGCTTCTAATTTATCCCCATTTCATATGATGTTTGTTGATGGTTTTAGGTATATACTATTTATTATTTTTAGAAAAGGTCCTTCTATTCCTATACTTTTCAGTGTTTTCAATAGGAATGGATGCTGTATTTTGTCGAAGGCTTTTTCAACATCTATTGAGATAATCATGTGATTTTTGTTTCTTAGACTGTTGATATGGTCAATTATGTGGATGGTTTTCCTAATGTTGAACCAACCTTGCATTCCTGGTATAAATCCCACCTGATC